>NC_092879.1:26239731-26598731 GCF_028372415.1 Notamacropus eugenii | reverse complement strand
GAGACTCAGATTCACCCCAGGTCACAGGATGATGAGCAGAATCAGGAAGGATAACAACAGAAAACTTTACGAAGTGGTCCATATACTTTATCTCCTCTGGTCCTCACAACAATTCTATGAACTTTACAAATGAGGAATGAAGGCATTTGTGTCTTTCTCCCAGCTCTGATATTAACTGACTGTGGGACCGTAGGCAAGTCATTTCCCCTTTCGGAGCCTCAGTTTCCTCCTCTGTCAAATGAAGAAATTGTGTTGAATGGCTTAGAAGGTCCCTTGGAGTTTGACTATTATATCAGCCGAGTATTCTCTGTAGTGAAAGGGAGTGTGGCATTATGGGAAGCTCACTAGTTTCAGGGAGAACTGAATTCAAGGTCTATTTCTAATTCTCCCTAGCTGTGGGACTTTGGAACAAATCAACCACATTTAAAATCACTGCAAACGGGGATATGCTTCTACTCCTTACCTGTCAGGGGTCTTGGGAAGAAAATGCTTTGTAAAAATTACAGAATTATAGAAAAAGGAGCTATTTTATTATAACTATTATTGGATATGATTCAGCAAATAGAGGGACAGAACAGATAGGGTCAGTTCCAGGACCTGAGACCTCAGAGCATTCCCTTTTCTCTCCTCCCTCCCCATCACCCAGGCCTATCCCTAACATGAATATGTGCCTCCAAACCCAGTGAGCCCCTATTCCTCAGACCATAGGATCCCAGATTTAGGTCTAGAAGGGATCTTCAAAGCCTCCTAGTCCAAGCCTCTCATCTTGAAGGCAGTAAGGTTGCACAGTGGTTGAGAGAGACAAACTTGGAGTCAGGAAGACCTGAATTCAAATCTTACCTTAGAAAGCTTACTAGCTTCATGACCCCAGAAAAGGCTGGTAAGTTGCTCACCCTCAGTTTTGCCATCTGTAAAATGGAACCTACCTTGAAGGGTTGTTGTGAAAACCAAATGAGATAACATGTGTACAAAGCTTTGCAAACCTTAAAACACTATATAAATGCTAGGTCTTATTATTGTTTTACGATGATTATTATTTTACTATATAATTTATATAGATATATAATCTATACGTATATAGATATTATATATATATAATTTAGAAATTATTATTTCCTCAGGAAGGGGAATTGACTTACAAAAGGTCACATAGATAGTAAGTACACACCTGGGAAGGATGTGACCCGTGCCCAAATTTCTACCTGTCCAATTAATCAGCAGAGAATTAGGGAGTGCCTAGCTCTGTGGTATATGGTGCAGTCCCTTGAACTCACAATATTATTGAGGGTTTATATATATATGTATATATATACACACATATATATATATACACACATATACACATACATACGCACACACACATACATACGCGTGTGTGTGTGTGTGTGTGTGTGTGTGTAGAGACAGAGAGAAGTAAAGACAGAGAGAGGCTAGTTACTTCTCAACTCAAAAGTCGTGAGTAGCTCCCCATTACTTTTGAAATACCATTTAAGCTCCATCCACCCCACAGTCTGGCCCCATCTTCACACTCCTCCCCTCCATGCAACTCCCCACTCCAGCCAAATGAACTGCTGTCTTGCTCCTGAGCATGCCATGAACTTTCTCGTTTCCACACCTTTGCTGGGAATACCTTTTCTCTCCTTTGTTGATCGAATCTATATCTCATTAGCATAAGAAACTCAGCAGAATTCATCATCATCATTATCAGCAGCAGCAGTCCTAAGACCTGAGTCAAACCTGGATCTACCACTTACTACCTGTGTGACCTTTCATCCTTCTGTGCCTCAGTTTCCCCTTCTGTAAAATGAGGACTAGATGTTTCCTCCTAGCTTTAGACCAAGGGTTCTGAACCTGCTTTACTTCCTGGCCCCTTTTGGAAGTCAGGCCAATCCTGTGCATTCCTCAGAATTATGATTTTAAACACATAAAATATTGAAGTTTCAAAGAAAACCAAAAGTTAGTGAAAAAAATACATGTTTTTTCTCATCCAAGTCCATGACCCCCCCTGAAATCTGTCCCTAGATCCATGGACTCCAAGGTAAGAATCTCTGCCCTAGATCTGTAATCCTATTTGGACCTTGGGCAGTGGCACATGTCTGTACCTCAGTTTCCTCACCTGTAAAATGTAAGCATTTAGGAAGTGCCTACTATGTGCCAGACGCTATACTGAATTCAGGAGATATCAATAGAAATTAAATAGCCCCTGACCTTAAATAGCTTCCAGCCTTTCAAATACTTGTCCACAGCTTTCACACCCCCTTCTTCTTCTCCATCCTACATCTTCCTGAGCCATCTACAAGGTCAGGATAAGTGCAGTGGATAGAGTGATAGGCATGAATTCTGGAAGACCCGAGTTCAAATCCTGCCTCAAACTTTGTTGTTTGTCCTTTTTCAAAGAGGACCAGTGACATCACAGGGTGAAGTCTTGGCTCGTGCACAAATTGGATTTAAGTGAGGTAGAGCTGCACAAAGTCATTGGCCTCACTCTGTCTTCCTGAGTCACTGAAATCCAGTGGCAAGACGAAAATCAGGATGACCAGTGATGGCCAGCTTTGCAGGGGATGCCTTTGGTATCTTCAATGTCTTCAAATACATATCTACTATCTCACATAAAACACAAAATACCCAAAGCAATAATATGTGTGCATGCAATACGTGTTATATATTGCTTATATATACCGATGTGCATGTATATATCACATATATAGCACAACACTGCTTTCTGGAGTCCAGATGTAGCATGTAAGTCTTGTGCAGTGACCAGACACAAAGGTCATCCATAGAAACCCAACTTCTCCATGTATATCAACTCTTTGTGTCAGAGCTACATTCAAAATTATGCGTACTCGATGTAGTCAGGCTCCATGTGCAAGCTCATTTTTCATTACTCTTAAAGTGTTCTAAGTCAATCTGGTCACCATCCGGGTAGTCTTGGCGTTTCTAAAGTGGCAGTGCCCTTTGGTCACCTCCACCCTTTGGTGCCTTCTCATGGGATCATAGCTTGAGAGATGAAAGGGACTTGGAGGCTATTGAATCCAACACCCCTTCCCATTTCACAGAGAAGAGACAAGATATTCATGTATTGTGCCCTGTTTCTCTATATTGACCATGGGACAAGGGTGAGGCCATGAGTTTGAAACGAGGCTCGACTCACAGTCTCAAGGGGAGGAGGAGAAGGTGGTTTTGCTGGGACCGTAAGTGTCGGGGGACGTGTTTGTTTGCTGTTCATTCATTTCCTCAATATCTCAGAGCTTTCTACTTTAAGTAAAGTGTTTTTATTCTCACTAGGATGCAAGGCCATTTGAGAAATCCTGATTGTTATAAAAGAGGGAAATTCAGTGGGTGGGAGATTATTGGCATTAATAGGAGTAATTTTGAACCCCAAGCTCCGATGATTCCTAGGGTAAGCAGTTTGGGTCTCTCTTTGAGAATCACAGGTTCCTTTTACAATATCTCAGACAAGTGAGCCTTCCAGAAGCCACTCTAGGGCCTCCACTAATGAGGAAATCACTACCTGTCAGGTACTTGTTATTACTTGATCATAGAGAGGCCATGAGATTGCTAGGGACTGTTAGATTGCTAGGGATTGATGATAGGAGATCTTGGATGCTTTGGACTTGAGTAGAAGAGCAAGGGAGAAAAACATGTGCTGGACCTGAGTGGACCCCCCTCGAATGGGGCTAGAAGTGCTCCCAAGCAGAGAGGGCCCATTTGTTCTTTGAAATCATTGAATCTTAAAGTTTAAGAGCATATTGGATGCCATCTAGTGCTCGCATGGGAATGCCCTCTATGACTTGCCTAGTAAGTTGTCATACAATATCCCCTGGAACATAAAACTCATTACACCTTGAGGCAATGCCCCATCCCATCTTGAGAAAGCACTGATTATTACATCATCTTTCCTTCCATCCAGCTCAGCTCTTTCTACCTGTACCTTAGCATTAGAGAACCATAGATATAAGAGCTGGCAGAGAGTAAGGTCAAGTTAGAGATATCAACTCCAACCACCTCAAGTTATAAATCAGAGCACTGAAACCCAAAAGGTAAGTGGCTTCCCCAAGGGCACACAGGTAGTAAATAGTGGCAGCTACATGGAACACAAGAGAGAGAGAGTTAGAGCTAGACTCAGGTAGCCCTGATTTCAAATTAGGACTCAGATACTCGCTAGCAGTGAGACACCGTGCCTCAACTTCCTCATTTCTAAAATGGAGATCATAGTACCCATCTCCTAGGGATGCTGCAAGGCTGCAATGAGATATTTGTAAAACACTTTACAAACCTTAGAGCACTATATATTATTAAACTATTATTAAATTAGTACTATCATCATCGCTACCACCATTACTATCTTCCTCCTCATTTTTAGTATTATTATTTAGCAGAGCCCAGATTCAAACCCAGGTCCTCTAGTTCAAATTCTAGGACTGCTTTATTGTGCGACCCATTGTTCCTGGCCCTGCCTTGTGGGCTCAAGCAGAAGAAATCCAAGACCTCTTCTATGGGAAAGCCTTCCACATGAGACTTCTCATTGTTCTCTTCTCCAAGAAGATGTCAAGGGGCCTCCAAGAAGTCTCCAATATGGCCTTGGATCCAGTGCCTTCCCCATCCCTCTTGATCACCTCTGGATGTACTCTCTCCCCAATGTCTTCTCTAAAGTACGGTGCACAAAATAGGACGCAGTACTCTGGATGGTGTCTGACTAAGGCTGAGGATGTTCAGACTGTCCCCTTCCTCACTTTGTATACTCTCTGATTCCCTCTTAACACAAGCTAGTTAATTCCCGCCATCCTTCCTGACTCATTTCTCATTAAGCTTCATCTAGCCCTAGTTTCTAGGCACAAGCTGTTAATGACAAAAGCAGCAGAGGACTGGGTTGGGGAGAGGGGAGCCGAGGGGAGGAGAAGGAACATAGTTTAATCCTCCAACAAGCTTCTCAAGCTCTGCACCCAGAGTTGACAAACAGCCATGAGGAAGGCGGAATTGGCAGGAACGCTGAATTCCACTGGCCCCTTTGGGTGGCTGCTCATCCTCCAAATATTTCTATAGAATGTCGGAGAGAGAGAAGGCCTGACCTGAGAAGAGAGAAATGAAAATGTCCTTAAAACACAGAATAGCAAAGCTGGGGGGATCTCAGAATATGGAATGTCAGAGCCAGGAGAAACCGTAGAGCATAGACTATTCAAGATAGGAAGAACCTTAGCACATAGAACAGAAAAGTGTAGAAGAAGCTTACAATGAAGAACTGCTGTTGTTGTCATTTCAGTCATGTCCAACTCTCCATGACCCCGTTTGAGGTTTCCTTGGCAAAGATACTGCACTGGTTTGCCATCTCCTTCTCCAGCTCATTTTCCAGATGAGAAACTGAAGCAAACAGTGAAGTGACAGGCCCAGGGTCACACAGCTAGGAAGTTTCTAAGGCCTGATTTGAACTCAGGTCTTCCTGACTCCAGGACCAGCACTCCATCCACTGCACCATGTAGCTGCCCTATAACATAGAATACCAGAGCTGAAGGAACTGTAGAACACAGAACATCAAAGTCAGGTAGTCTGGTAACAATGCCTTAAGATTTTTGGAACACCCTGTATACACATGTGGGGATAATGCTCCAAAAATTTTTACTGACATGGCTGTACTATTGAAAAATTTGGGAGACTGCTGCCTTAGATCATAGAATATTAAAGCAACCAGGAGGAACCATTGAAAATAGAATGTCAGCCAGAAGTGACATTACAGCATTGGCTACCAGAGTGAACAGGATCTTTAAATACAGAGTGTTGAAGCTGAAAGAAGCTTGGAGAAAATGGGAGGCCATTATGGTCCAATGGACAAAGTGCTGAAGTTGGAGACAGGGAAACTGGGGTCAAGTCTTGTCTTGTCCCCTCACTTTCTAGGTGACCTTGGGGCTCGGTAGAATCAGATATGCCCCCTAACTCCCAGCGTGGCCTTGGGCCAGCTACTTCACTGGTCTAGACTCAGTTTCCTCTTCTGTACAATGAGGGGGGTTGGGCTTAATGGCATCTGAGGCCAAGATTCCTCCTAGGAATCATGAGGAGAGTCACAAATGAAGAACTTGGCCTTTGACACCACATGCAGCATTCTTTCCACTGTTCTTGTCTAAGGGAAAGAACTCATTTCGACTGTCATTTTAATGTCTGAGAATGATCTAGAACTTTACAAAGTAGTTCATATACTACATGTTCCTCAGTCCTCACGTGACCTGCAGAAAGTTTTTTGAAATATGGAATCAAAACATTTATCCTTCTCAAATTTCTGGAACTAACTGGTTGTGGGACCATGAGCAAGTCACTTCTTCCTGAACCACATTTCCTTCTCTCTAAAATAAGGAAGTTGGATTAGCTGGCCTCAGAGGGCCTTTCTAGAGTTATGTACATCAAGGATTCTAAGTATGACATTGGATAAGTCACTTCTCCTTTCTGTTCTCCATCCTGAGCCGCAAATTCCTTCCCTGTAAAACAAGAAAGTTGGACTACTTGGCTTGGAAGGGCCTTCAAACTCTACCTCCATGAATGATTCCAAGTGTGACTTTCATTGTCGTTTCTCCTTGCTGAGCCTCAGTTTCCTTCTCTATAAAATAAAAAAATAGGACTAGCAGACCTGTTCAGGCCATTTCAGTTCTATCAACAGCTAGGATTCTAAGTGTGACATTGGTTGTCAGTTCTCCTTCCTATTCTCCTTCTGCAGCCTCAATTTCCTTCTCTGTAAAATACAAATTTGTACCAGGTGGCCTAGGAGGTCCTGTCCAGCTATATCTACAACTAGGATTCTAACTGTGACTTTTTCAAAGTCATTTCTCTTACCTGTTCTCCCACCAAGGCCTCAGTTTCCTTCTCTTCAAAATTAGAATGTTGGAGCAGCAGGCCTGTGACAGCCATTCCATCTCAGTCTACATACAGGATTCCAAGTGTAACTCTCCTTAAGTCACTTCTCCTATCTGTTCTCCCACCTGAGCCTCAGTTTCCTCCTCTGTAAAATAAGAAATTTGTACCGGTTCACTTAGAAGGTCTTGACCAGCTATATCTACATCTAATATTGTAAATGTGACTTTCCTTAAGTCAATTCTCCTACCTGGTCACGCCCTTGAGCCTCAGTTTCCTTGTCTGCAAATTTAGAATATTGGACCAGCAGACCAGTGAAGGCCATTCCAGCTCTATCTACATTTAGGAATCTAAGTGTGACTTTGGTTAAGTTACTTGTTCTACCTTTTCTCCAACCTGAGCCTCAGTTTCCTTCTCTGTAAAAAAAAAGAAATTTCTACCAGTTATGCTAGCATATCCTGTCGATATCCCACCTGAACCTCACTTTTCTTCTCTGTAAAATTAAAATGTTTGACCAGCAGGCCTTTGAAGGCCATTCCAGCTCTATCTACATCTAAGATTATGAATATGTCTTTGGTTACATCACATCTCCTTCCTCTTGTCTTTCCACAACCTCAGTTTCCCTCTCTGAAAATCATAAAATTTGTATCATTTGGCCTGTGATGTCCTATCCAGCCATATATACATCTGGCATTCTAAGTGTGTCTTTCATTAAGTGACTTCTCCTACCTGTTCTCCCACTTGAGCCTCAGTTTCCATCTCTACAAAATTAGAATGTTGGACCAGCAGGCCTGTGAAGTTCATTCTTGCTCTATCTACTTCTGGGATTCTAAATAGGACTTTGGTTAAGACGCTTCTCCTTCCTGTTCTCCCTCCTAAGGTTCTCTGTAAGATAAAAAATTTCTACTAGTTGGCCTGGGAAGTCCTGTCCATGTATATCTACATCTAGGATTATAAATGTGACTTTAGTTAAGTCACTTGTCCTGCTTATTCGCCCTCCTCAACCACAGTTTTGTTCTTTGTAAAATTAAAATGTTGGACCAGCAGGCCTAGGAAGGCCATTCCAGCTTGGTATACAATTAGGATGCTAAGTTAGACATATTTTAAGTCACTTCTCCTTCCAATTCCCCTTCCTCAGCCTCTGGTTCCTTCTCTATAAAATAAAAACAAAATTTGTACCATTAGCCTGAGATGTCCTGTCCAGCTACATCCAGGATTCTAAGTGTGACTTTGGTTAACTCACAACTCCTTCCTGTTGTCCTTCCACAGCCTCAGTTTATTTCTCTGTAAAATAAAAAATTTGTATCAGTTGCCCTGTGATGTGCTATCCAGCCATACATACATTAGGTATCCCAAGTGTATCTTTCTTTAAGGCACTTCTCCTACTTGTTCTCCCACCTGAGTCTCAGTATCCTTAAAATTTGTGTCACTTGCCCTGTGATATCTTATCCAGGCATATCTACATCTGGGATTCCAAGTGTGGCTTTCTTTAAGTCACTGCTCCTACCTGTTCTCCCACCTGAGCCTCAGTTTCATTCTCTGTAAAATTAGGGTGTTTGACCAGCAGGCTTGTGAAAGCCATTCCAGCTCTGTCTACATCTAGGATTCTAAGTGGGACTTTGGTTAAGTCCCATCTCCTTCCTGCTGTCCTTCCACAGCCTCAGTTTCGCTTCTGTAATATAAAAAATTTGTAGCATTTGGCATGGGATGTTCTATCCAGGCATATCTACCTCTAGGATTATGAGTGTGACTTGCCTTAGGTCATTCCTGCTACCTATCCTCCCAGCTGAGCCTCACTTTCCTTCTCTCTAAAATTAGAATGCTGGAAGAGAAGGCCTGTGAAGGCCATTTCATCTCTATCTACATCCAGGATTCCAAGTGTTACTTTCAGTAAGTCACTTCACATACCTCTTCTCCCACATGAACCTCAATTTTCTTCCCTGTAAAGTAAGAAATTTGTACCAGTTTTGCTGCTATATTCTGCTGATATCCCACCTGAGCCTCAGTTCCCTCCTCTCTAAATTTAAAATGTTGGACCAGCAGGCCTTTAAAGGCCATTACAGCTCTATCTCCATCTAGGATTGTAAGTGTGCCTTTGGTTACATCACATCTCCTTCCTCTTGTCTTTCCACAACGTCAGTTTACCTCTCTGTAAAATATAAAATTTGTATCAGTTGCCCTGTGATATGCTATCCAGCCATATATACATCAGGTATCGCAAGTGTGTCTTCCTTTAAGGCACTTCTAAGACCTGTTCTCCCACCTGAGCCTGACTTTCTTTCCCTGTAAATTTAACATATTGGACCAGCAGGCCTTTGAAGGCCATTCCACCTCTATCTACATCTAGGATTATCAGGGTGATTTGATAAGTCACATCTCTTTCCTGTTGTCCTTCCACAGTCTCAGTTTCATTCTCTGTGAAAAAAAATTGAACCAGTTCACCTGGGAGGTCCTGTTCACCTCTATCTACATCTAGTTTTCTAAGTGTAACTTTGGTAAAGTCACATCACCTTCCTGTTCTCCCACCTGAGCCTTAGTTTTGTTCTCTGCAAAATAAGGATGTTTCACCAGCAGGCCTGTGAAGGCCATTCCAGCTCTATCTACATCTAGGATTCCAAGTTTTACTTTCTATCACTCACTTCTCCTACATCTTCTCCCACCTGATCCTCAGTTTCCTTGTGGATAAAGTAAGAAATTTATACCAACTGGCCTGGCATATCCTGTCTATATCCCACCTGAGCCTCAGTCCCCTCTCTGTAAAATTTAAATGTTGGACCACCAGGCCTTTGAAGGCCATTACACCTCTGTCTACATCTAGGATTCTAAGTGTGACTTTGGTTATGTCACATCTCCTTCCTTTTGCCCTTCCACAACCTCAGTTTCCCTCTGTGTAATATATGAAATTTGTACCATTTCACCTGGGATGTCCTATCCATCCACATCCACCTCTAGGATTATGAGCGTGACTTACCTCAGGTCATTCTACTACCTATTCTGCCACCTGAGCCTCACTTTCCTTCTCTCTAAAATTAGAATGATAGAAGTGCAGGCCTATGAAGGCCATTCCATCTCTGTCTACATCTAGGATTCAAAGTGTTACTTTCTGTAAGTCACTTCTCCTACCTCTCCCACCTGATCCTCAGTTTCCTTCTCTAGAAAGTATGAAACTTGTACTAGATAGGCTGGCATATCCTATCTCTATCCCACCTGAGCCTCAGTTCTCTTCTCTGTAAAATTAAAATGATGGACCAACAGGCCTGTGAAGGCCATTATATCTCTATTTATATCTGGGATTCCAAGGGGGTCTTTCCTTAAGTCACTTCTCCTCCCAGTTATTCCACATGAGCCTGAGTTTCTTTCTCTGTGAAATAAAAATTATGTACCAGTGGACCTGGGAGGTCCTGTTCAACTCTATCTACATCTAGGATTTTAAGTGTGACTTTGGATAAGTCACTTCACCTTCCTGTTCTCCAGCCTGAGCCTCAGTTTCCTTTTATATAACATTAGCATGTTGATCCAACAGGCCGGTGAAGGCCACCCCAGCTCTATCTACATCTAGAATTCCAAGTGTGACTTTGCTTAGGTTATATCTCCTTCCTGTTGTCCTTCCACAACCTCAGTTTCCTTCTCTGTGAAATAAAAATTTGTACCATTTGGCCTGGGATATCCTATCCAGACATATCTGAATCTAGGAATTTGAGTCTGACTTGCCTCACCTCATTCTGCTAACTATTCTGCCAGCTGAGCCTCACTTTCCTTCTGTCTAAAATTAGAATGTTGGAAGTGCAGGCCTGTAAAGGCCATTACGGCTCTATCTCCATCTAGGATTGTAAGTGTGCCTTTGGTTACATCATATCTCCTTCCTCTTGTCCTTCCACAACCTCAGTTTACCTCTCTGTAAAATATAAAATTTGTATCATTTGGCCTGTGAGGTGCTTTCCAGCCATATATACATCAGGTATTCCAAGTGTGTTTTCTTTAAGGCACTTCTCCTACCTGTTCTCCCATCTGAGCCTCAGTATCCCTAAAATTTGTATCAGTTGCCCTGTGATATCCTATCCAGGTATATCTACATATGGGATTCCAAGTGTGGCTTTCTTTAACTCACTTCTCCTACCTGTTCTCCCACCTGAGCCTTAGTTTCATTCTCTGTAAAATTTGGATGTTTGACCACCAGGCTTGTGCAGGCCATCCCAGCTCCATCTACATCTAGGATTCTAAGTGGGACTTTGGTTAAATCACAACTCTTTCCTGTTGTACTTCCACAGCCTCAGTTTCTTTCTCTGTAAAATAAAAAATTTGGAGCAGTTGGCCTGGCATGTCCTGTCCAGCTCTATGTACATGGAGGATTCTAATTGTAACTTTCTTTGAGTCACTTCTCCTACCAGTTATCCCACCTGAGGCTCAGTATCTTCCTCTGTGAAATAAAAAATTTGTACCACTGGACCTGGGAGGTCCTGTTCAACTCTATCTACATCTAGGATTTTAAGTGTGACTTTGGAAAAGTCACTTCACCTTCCTGTTCTCCCACCTGAGCCCCAGTTTCCTTCTTTATAAAATTAGCATATTGAACCAACAGGCCGGTGAAGGCCATTCCACCTCTGTCTACATCTAGGATTCCAAGTGTTACTTTCTGTAAGTCACTTCTCCTACCTCTCCCACCTTAGCCTCAGTTTCCTTCTCTGTAAAATTAGAATGTTAGACCAAGAGGCCTGTGAAGGCCATTACAGCTCTATTTACATCTGGGATTCCAAGGGGCACTTTCCATAAGTCACTTCTCGTCACTTTTCGTACCTGTTCTCCCACCTGAGCCTGACTTTCTTTCCCTGTAAATTTAAAATATTGGACCAGCAGGCCTTTGAAGGCCATTCCACCTCTATCTACATCTAGGATTATAAGTGTGATTTGATAAGTCACATCTCTTTCCTGTTGTCCTTCCACAGCCTCTGGGGAAAAAAATTTGAACCGGTTCACCTGGGAGGTCCTGTTCACCTCTACCTACATGTAGTTTTCTAAGTGTAACTTTGGTGAAGTCACTTCACCTTCCTGTTCTGCAACTGAGCCTCAGTTTCCTAATGTATAAAATTGGAATTTTGAACCAACAGGCCTGGGAAGGTCATCCTAGCTCTATCTACATCTAGGATTCTAAGTGTGACTTTGCTTAAGTCACTTCTCCTTCCTGTTGTCCTTCAGCAACCTCAGTTTCTCTCTTTGTAAAATATAAAATTAGTACCAGTTTGCCTTAGATGTGCTATCCAGCCATATCTACATTTAGGTTTCCAAGTATGCCTTTCCTTAAGTCACTTCTCCTGCCTGTTCTCCCACCTGATCCTTAGTTTCCTTGTCTACAAAGTAAGAAATTTGTACCAACTGGCCTGGCATATCCTGTCTGTATCCCACCTGAACCTCAGTTCCCCTCTCTGTAAAATTTAAATGCTGGACCACCAGGCCTTTGAAGGCCATTACACCTCTATCTACATCTAGGATTCTGAGTGTGACTTTGGTTATGTCACATCTCCTTCCTTTTGCCCTTCCACAACCTCAGTTTCCCTCTGTATAAAATATGAAATTTGTACCATTTAGCCAGGGAGGTCCTATCCAGCCACATCCACCTCTAGGATTATGAGTGTGACTTACCTCAAGTCATTCTGCTACCTATTCTGCCAGTTGAGCCTCACTTTCCTTCTCTCTAAAATTAGAATGTTACAAGTGCAGGCCTGTGAAGGCCATTCCATCTCTGTCTACATCTAGGATTCCAAGTGTTACTTTCTCTAAGTTACTTCTCCTACCCCTCCCACCTGATCTCAGTTTCGTTCTCTATAAAATATGAAATTTGTAGTAGTTGGCCTGGCATATCCTGTCTAAATCCCACCTGAGCCTCAGTTCCCTTCTCTGTAAAATTAGAATGTTGGACCAAGAGGCCTGTGAAGGCCATTACAGCTCTATTTATATCTGGGATTCCAAGGGGGTCTTTCCTTAAGACACTTCTCCTACCTGTTCTCCCATCTGAGCCTGACATTCCTTCTCTGTAAATTTTAAATGTTGGACCAGCAGGCTTTTGAAGGCCATTCCAGCTCTCTCTCCATCTAGGATTATGTGTGCCTTTGGTTACAGCACATCTCCTTCCTCTTGTCTTTCCACAACATCAGTTTACCTCTCTGTAAAATATAAAATTTGTATCAGTTGCCCTGTGATGTGCTATCCAGTCATGTATATATCAGGTATCCCAAGGGTGTCTTTCTTTAAGGCACTTCTCCTACCTGTTCTCCCAAGAAAGACTCAGTATTCTTAAAATTTGTATCAGTTGCCCTATGATGTCCCATCCAGGCATATCTACATCTGGGATTCCAAGTGTGGCTTTCTTTACCTCACTTCTCCTACCTGTTCTCCTACCTGAGCCTCAGTTTCATTATCTGTAAAATTAGGATGTTTGACCACCAGGCTTGTGAAGGCCATCCCAGAGCTATCCACATTGTGGATTCTAAGTGTGACTATATTTAAGTCATATTTCCTTCCTATTGTACTTCTAAAATGTCAGTTTCTTTCTCTGTAAAATAAAAAATTTGGAACAGTTGGCCTGGGATGTCCCGTCCAGCTCTATGTACATAGAGGATTCTAATTATAACTTTCTTTGAGTCACTTCTCCTACCAGGTATCCCACCTGAGACTCAGTTCCCTTCTCTGTAAAATTACAATGTTGGACCAACAGGCCAGCGAAGGCCATTACAGCTCTATTTACATCTAGGATTCCAAGGGGGACTTTCCATAACTCATTTCTCATCACTTCTCATACCTTTTCTCCCACCTGAACCTGACTTTCTTTCCCTGTAAATTTAAAATATTGGACCAGCAGGCCTTTGAAGGCCATTCCACCTCTATCTACATCTAGGATTATAAGTATGATTAAATAAGTCACACCTCTTTCCTGTTGTCCTTCCACAGCCTCAGTTTCTTTCTCTGGGAAAAAAAAAATTTGAGCCTGTTCACCTCTATCTACATCTAGTTTTCTAAGTGTAACTTTGGTGAAGTCACTTTACCTTCCTGTTCTCCAATTGAGCCTCAGTTTCCTAATGTATAAAATTGGAATTTTGAACCAACAGGCCTGATAAGGTCATTCCAGCTCTATCTATATCTAGGATTCTAAATGTGACTTTGCTTAAGTTATGTCTTCTTCATGTTGTCCTTCAGCAACCTCAGTTTCTCTCTCTGTAAAATATAAAATTTGTACCAGTTTGCCTTGGATGTGCTATCCAGCCATATCTACATCTAGGTTTCCAAGTGTGCCTTTCCTTAAGTAACATCTCCTACCTGTTCTCCCACCTGAGTCTCAGTTTTGCTCTCTGTAAAATAAGGATGTTTCACCAGCAGGCCTGTGAAGGCCATTCCAGCTGTATCTACATCTAGGATTCTAAGTGTGACTTTTGTTAAGTCACATCTCCTTCCAGTTGTTCTTCCACAGCCTCAGTTTCTTTCTCTGTAAAATAAAAAATTTGGAGCAGTTGGCCTGGCATGTCCTGTCCAGCTCTATGTACATGGAGGATTCTAATTGTGACTTTCATTGAGTCACTTCTCCTACCAGGTATCCCACCTGAGCCTCAGTTTCTTTCTCTGTGAAATAAAAACTTTGTACCAGTTGATCTGAGAGGTCCTGTTCAACTCTATCTACACCTAGGATTCTAAGTGTGACTTTGGATAAGTCACTTCACCTTCCTGTTCTCCAACCTGAGCCTCAGACACCTTTTGTATAAAATTAGAATTTTGAACCAACAAGCCTGTGAAGGCCATTCCAGCTCTATCTATATCTAGGATTTTAAGTGTCCCTTTGGTTACATCACAACTCCTTCCTCTTGTCCTTCCACAATCTCAGTTTCCCTCTCTGTAAAATGCAAAATTTGTATCACTTGCCCTGTGATGTCCTATCTAGCATTATTTATATTTGGGATTCAAAGTGTGTCTTTCCTTTAGTCACTTCTCCTACTTGTTCTCCCACCTGGGCCTCAGTTTCATTCTCTGTAAAATTAGGATGTTTGACCAGCAGGTCTGTGAAAGCCATACCAGCTCTGTCTATATCTAGGATTCTAAGTGTGACTTTGGTTAAGTCCCATCTCCTTCCTGTTGTCCTTCCACAGCCTCAGTTTCTTTCTCTGTAAAATAAAAAATTTGGAGCAGCTGGCATGGGATATCCTGTCCAGCTCTATGTACATGGAGGATTCTAATTGTGGCTTTCTTTGAGTCACTTCTCCTACCAGGTATCCCACCTGAGCCTCAGTTTCTTTCTCTGTGAAATAAAAAATATGTACCAGTGGACCTGGGAGGTCCTGTTCAACTCTATCTATATCTAGGATTCTACGTGCGACTTTGCTTAAGTCACTTCATTTTCCTGTTCTCCAACCTGAGCCTCAGTTTCCTTCTCTAAAAAATTAGAATTTTGAACCAACAGACCCGTGAAGGCCATTCCAACTCTATCTACATCTAGGATTCTAAGTGTGACTTTCATGAAGTCAATTCTCCTAAAATTCTCCAATCTGAGTCTCACTTTCCTTATCTGTAAAATTAGAATATTGGAAGAGCAGGCCTATGAAGGCCATTCCATCTCTATTTATATTCCAAGTGTTACTTTCTATCAGTCATTTCTCCTACCTCTTCTCCCACCTGATCCTCAGTTTCCTTGTCTATAAAGTAAGAAATTTATACCAACTGGCCTGGCATATCCTGTCTGTATCCCACGTGAGTCTCAGTTCCCTTCTCTGTAAAATTACAATGTTGGACCAACAGGCCTGTGAAGACCATTATAACTCTATCTACATCTAGGATTCTAAGTGTGACTTTGGTTAAGTCACATCTCCTTCCTGTTGTCCTTCCACAACCTCAGTTTCCCTCTCTGTAAAATATATATGTGTGTGTGTGTGTGTGTGTGTGTGTGTGTGTGTGTAATTTGTACCATTTGGCCTGGGATGTCCTATCCAGCCATATCTACCTCTAAGATTATGATTGTGACTTACCTTAAATCACTTCTGCTACCTATTCTCCCACCTGAGCCTCACTTTCCTTCTCTGTAAAATTCGAATGTTGAACCAAGAGGCCTGTGAAGGCCATTACAGCTCTACTTACAACTAGGATTCCAAGGGGGACTTTCCTTAAGTCACTTCTCCTACCTGTTCTCCCACCTGAGCCTGACTTTCCTTCTCTGTAAAATTTAAATGTTGGACCAGCAGGCCTTTGAAGGCCATTCCAGCTCTAACTACATCTAGGATTATAAGTGTGCCTTTGGTTACATCACATCTCCTTCCTCTTGTCCTTCCACAACCTCAGTTTCCCTCTCTGTAAAATCTAAATTTTGTATCAGTTGCCCTGTGATGTCCTATCCAGCCATATCTACATCTGGGATTCCAAGGGTGTCTTTCTTTAAGTAACTTCTCCTACCTGTTCTCCCACCTGAGCCTCGGTTTCATTCTCTGTAAAATTATAATGTTGGACCAGCAGGCCTGTGAAGGCCATTCCAACTCTATCTGCATCTTGGATTCTAAATGTGACTTTCATTAAGTCACTTCTCCTTCCTGTTCTCCCTCCTGATCCTCTGATTCCTTCTCTGGCATACAAGAAAGTTGGACCACTTGACCTGGGTGGGTCTTTCCATCTCTGTCTACGTCTATGATTTTACATATCACTTTGGTTGTCATTTCTCCTTCCTGTTCTCCCTCCTGAGCCTCAGGTTCCTTCTCTGTATAACAAGAATGTTGGACTAACTGATCTGGGATGGTCTTTCCATCTCTATCTCCATGTAGTATTCCAAGTGTGACTTTCATTAAGTCACTTCTTTTCTGGTCTCAACCCTGAGACTTCACGTTCCTGTTCTTTCCACCTGAGGCTAAGCTTTCTTCTCTGTGAAATAAAAAATTTGTACCAGCTGGCCTGGGAGGGCCTTTCCAGCTCTATTTGCATCTAGGATTCTAAGTATGCCTTTGGTGACATCACCTTTTCCTGAGCCTCGGTTTCCTTCTGTGTTAAAGCAAAGGTGGGGCTGCAGTAGACAACATGAAATTCCCCTCTCAACTCTCTCTTTCTGTGTTCTGTATTCTTCCACAGCTATCGCTGCATAATCACCTTTGATTCTCTTCCTCTTGCCAGCCTCTCCCACCCTCAGTATGTTCTAGCCTGGGGCTTGGAGTGTGTGGGAGCAAGGAGCCTCAAGACCATCTCTGCCCATAGTTTTCTGAATGCCCAAGTCTCTACCTCCCTCCAGAGAGGCTGAATGAGAAATATCATTCACCAGATGACTGGCTGGGTCATATCTCTCTTGCTCAATACATAGCCAGGAGACAAGCAGTGTGATGGCATTCAGTGCAATGAATCCCTGATGTCAGAGCCGAGGCTCAAGCGTTGTAATTAAAGCCCGTTTGATCCCATTTGTCTGACAAGTTTCAGGTGCTCAGTTGTTCTCCAGGTATGTCACAGGGCAGGCAATTCAGTGGGGAAAATGGACTTAGTGATTCTCTCTGCCTCCAAGCAAAGTTCTCCTGAGAAGCCTGTGTACCTGCTCTTTGAGAGCATATTATTTCAAATAACTTTAAAGAAATAATTCATATTCTTTGCACAAGAGGTGGGCAAACATTTTCCTGCTCATCAGCCTGAGCTAATGAATGGACATTTTAAACAACAATTCGTTTTCTTCCCTATTTGTGTTTTAAAGCAGCAATTATCAAATTTGCCAGTCTGCCAACTTCTTCTTATCACTCCTTGCCTCATTGTCTCTTGTCATCTCTCTGACTTTACCCTTATAGACCCTCTGAATCTGTCTCTCGGGGTCCAGCTCACTGCAGGAACACCTGGAGACCCCTCATACTTGCACAGTCGGTCCCCCAGACAAGGTTCCCAAAGTTCAAGGCTCTCTGTTGGTTGACATCTATTTAAACCCATACCTCAGAGGCCCTCCCTGTGTTTAATCAGCCGGAGGACAGAATTAATTCCAAGCAAATACATTTTGTGAAATAGCATAGTAAAAAAAAAAGGTACCAGTACAATATGTCCTCCTGTACTTTTCCACATACACACAGCTTCAAGGGGGAAGAGTAGACACACGCAGGGAGAAGGTATGGAAGGCTGCCTGCATTGGGAGCATGTGTACCTTGTAGAGAATGTGGGGGTAGTTCCCACAGCTCCCACTTACCATCTCCAACAATGTTAACATCTTCTTGCCCAAGCTTGGAAAACATCTCTCTGCTGGTCTGAGCTTAATCCTCAGATGAGGTGCTTACCACTACCTCTTCATTGGAGAAGTGATCTCGGCCATTTCTAGGTTTCTCAGCTACAGCTCAAGCCTAGAACACTCAGTCATTGGAATAGGGAAAATCTTCCCAGGCCTGCTCTCTTAAGGGCCCCTTCTGTTTCTTCTAGCCTTGGCTGAATGGGATGCTTTCTCCTCCTCCAAACTCTTTGGCATGCCACTCTCAGGCCAGTCCCATATTTTTAGGGGTATAGACTCACAGTGGATCTTGAACCTGGAGTAGCTGTCTGCTGGGGGATTCCCGCTGTGAGTTGGGGGTATTCAGACTACTGGCTCTTACATCTCTGAGGCAGCTTGGTGTCATAGATTTGTTGTGAGGAGGCCTAGGTTATAATCCTGTCTTGGGCATAAAGAAATCATGGTCATACATTTACCACAAACTAACCAGCCTCAGTGCTCCCTCGATAGGACTACTCTCAGCAAGATGCCAGGCCAGTCTTTTAGGTAATAAATTGCCAAAGAACCCCAAGTGGGTAAAAGGTAGTTCAAGTTTAGGGGTATTTATGCAAGTCTTCTTTGGTCTTTCACAAAATCTTTGAGACAGAAAGAAGAGCTGGGAAGGGAATCATAGAAGATCTGTACTAGAAGGACACTTGGAATATGGAATGCAAAGTGTTAGAGCTGGGAAGAAATATTTGAACGAATGAATGATAAAACAAGTTTTAATGAGCTAAGTGCTGGGTAGTACAGATATGAAAGTGACACACAGTCCCTACCCTCAAGAAGCTCCTATTGTAATAGGGCTTTTTCTGTGTCCTGGAGTCCTTAGACAGTCTGGTGAAGCCTACAGACCCTTTCTCCCAATCATGTCTTTATACACAGGCCTACAAAGAAAACCAGTCATACTGAAATACATTTTTAAAGAGGTGTGCCCAGACCAGCCGCAGTGCTGTGGCAGGTGAGGCAGCAAGGCAGGGTGGCCCTGAAGGTACAGAAATGGGCATAAGGGAATGCTGGGAAGTCTGACAGGAAAACCATCAATGGTCCTTGAGATGCAAGATGCATGGTAAAATCATATAGTCAGCTAATATTTATTAAGCACCTACTATGTGCCAGGCACTGTGCTGAGTGTTGGAGGTACAATGAAAGGCAAAAACTAGCCCCTCCTCCCAAGGAGCTCACAGTCTAATGGATGAGCCAATATACAAACAATTATGTCCAAACAAGTCATGTGCAGGATAAAAGATAAGAAATAGAGGGAATTGTGAGCATTAATCAGAACAGGGAAAGGCTTCCTAAGAAAAGTGAGATTTGAGCTGGGATTTAAAGGAACCAAGGGAAGCAGAGACACAGAGGGAGAGCACTGAAGGCAGCTGGAAGAGCCAGTGAAAATTCCAAGTCAGAAGATGACAGAGCTGGAAACAAACAACATCAGTATTTTAACATTTGCAAGCACTTTGCAAGTATTGCCTCATTTTATCCTCACAACTCTGGGAAGTAGTTCTGGTATTATCATTATTAATTATTATTATTATTATTATCTTCATTTAAACATTGAGAAAACTGAGGCAGACAGGGATTAAGTGACTTGATGAGGATCACATCGCTAGTTAAGTGACTGAGGCTGCATTTGAACATAGATCTTCTAGACAAATGGCACGCAGGCCTCTCAATTTCCAGGGTAGTCCACTTTCCACTGTATCATGGTACCTTACCACGAAGCCAACGGGCGAGGAGCCCTTTCTGCAATCTTTCCTGAAGTCCCCAGATTACTAGAAAGCCTCTGTTTTCTGGTTCCATCTGCCCCTTCACTTCAGGGCACAGCTCACACGATGGTGATTATTTAGGGTGGACTGAAGATGTTGAGACTTCATCTCTGCCTCCTTACTTCCTAGGCATTCATTTAAGAAGGTCAGAGGTCAGAGCAGGCAAAGTTGGGACATGATGAAATGTACATTTTTTTCCCCTACGAAATCCAGTTTGGATGGAGACAATGTGATCTTGTCCTGTTTTGATTACCTTTTGCAAGATCACATGTTGCCTGAGTCCTCCATCTTTTCATCCCAAGAACTCGATGAGCTCATCCTTGCAGCTGACAGCCTTCCCCGGCCCCCCACTTCCAAGACTCAAGTTGACATGGTCCCTTTTGGCCCTTCACCACTACCCAAGCACCCCCACCACTGGAGCAGAATGTCTGAAGCTTTGGGGGGTCATGGATTCCTCAAGTCATCAGTCTGGTGAAGCCATTCTCAAAATGCATAAAAATACATAGGGTCACAAAAGAAACTAACTCCATTGCAACTGAGTTCCTAAGTTGAGGGTCCCCAGTTAAGAAGCCTTGCTCCAGGTTTCCCCAGGGTAGGACTTTTTCTGGACTTTCCTCCCAAGCCAAGCAATAGAGTGAGAGAAAGGAGACCTGAATTCTAATCCCTCTTCTGCACCTTGCCAGTTGTGTAATCCTGGGAGAGTCACCTCCTCTCTCTGCTCTCAGTTCCCAATCAAAGATGGTGAGGGAAGAGGGGGAGGAGTACAAGAGGAGATGCTTGGAACTGACAGGAGGGTCAAAAATTCAGGAGGTCAGAAATTTAGAGCTGGAAGAGACCCCAGAGGTCAAATAATCCAACCTCTTAATTTTACAGATGATGATACCATAACTACTTCCCAGAGTTGTGAGGATAAAATGAGGCAATACTTGCAAAGTGCTTGCAAATGTTAAAATACTGATGTTGTTTGTTTCCAGTTCTGTCATCTGACTTGGAATTTTCACTGGCTCTTCCAGCTGCCTTCAGTGCTCTCCCTCTGTGTCTCTCCTTCCCTTGGTTCCTTTACAGAGACTTGATGGGGTGGGGAAAGGGCTCACCCAAGGTCACCATTGAATCTAGATCTAGAACCAGAAGGAATCTCAACAACCATTTAGTCCAGGGGTGGGGAACCTGTGGCCACGAGGCTACATGTGGCCCTCTAGGTCCTCAAGTGTGGCCCTTTGACTGAATCCAAACTTCACAGAACAAGTGCTCTTAATAAAAGGCCTTGAGGCCACAGGTTCCCCATCCAATCTAGTCCAATGGTGTCAAACTCAAATAGAAACAAAGGCCACTAAACTGTACGTAAGGACCCCTCAGGGTCACATAGGGATTTGGATAACCACATATTAACATTATCTATGGTCTATTACATTTTTATTTGTTTTGTTCAATATCTCTCAATTATATTTTACTGTGGTTCAGGCCTCATTTGGGAGTGGGTTTGGACTAGATTTCTGATCTAGTCAAAACCCCTAAGTTTAAAAATGAAGAAACTCAGGCCCAAGGAGGGGAAGGGACTTGTCCAAAGTCACCCAGGTAGTGAGTGAGATACCTGGGATTCAAACTTAGGTCATCTGATTATTTCCAATGTTGTACCATTAAGAGAAATAGGAGGACTTGTATCTCAAAGAGATCATAAAACAGGGAAAAGTACCTATGTGTGCAAAATATTTACAGCAGCCCTTCTTGTGGAAGCAAAATATTGGAAATTGAAAGGATACCCATCTATTGGAAAATGGCTGAACAAGTTGTATTAATGGAATGGAATACTATTGTGCAATAAGAAATGAGGAACAGGCAGATTTCAGAAAATCCTGGAAAGACTTGTACAAACTGATACAAAGTGAATGAGCAGAACCAGGAAAACATTGTGTGATGATCAACTATGAATGACTCAGCTTTTCTCAGCAACACAATGATCCAAGACAAGAACAAGGGGCTCATGAAGGAAAATCTACCTATAACCAAATAAAGAATGGATGGACTCTGAATGCAGATTGAAACATATTTTTTCACTTTATTCCTTCTCGTAGTTTTTTTTATGTTTCTTATTTCACAACTGTGATTAATATGGAAACATTTTTTACACAGTGGTACATATATAAACTATATCAAACTATCTACCATTTTCAGAAGAGGGGAGGGGAGGAAGAAAGAAAAATCTGGAATTCAAAATCTTGTAAAAATAAATGCTAAAAATTTTCTTGACATGTAACTGGGGAAAATAAAATATTATTTATAAAAAGAAATAGATTGACCTGAACTGATTTAGGGTTTTTAGTGTGGGAGGGTGGATAGGGCAGGACCAAAGTACCCAGTGGAGCTATCTAGCAGGAAGTTTGAAAATGGAAGGTAGACTAGCACTTGAAGGAGAAATAGGGATGTGAGGTAGAGATTTAGCTCCAGATATCTTGGAGATACTACTAGAAGAGATGCTTGCCAGAGAGAAGTCAAAGGGTAGAAAGATAAGGTTCTAGAAGGAAAGAATATCCCAACATATCCCCTCCATGGAAGGAAGTTTGTAACATTATCAGTCAGAGAGATGAGAGACAACATAGTGCAATGGTTCAGGCTCTGGCCTTGGAGTCAGGAAATTGTTGTTATGTAGTTGTATCAGTCACATCTGACTCTTCACTCCATTTGGGGTTTTCTTGGCAGAGATATTAGAGTGGTTTGCCTTTTGTTTCTCCAGCTCATTTGACAGACAAGGAGCCGGAGGCAAACAGGGTGAAGTGACATGCCCAGGATCACCTATCTGAGACTGGATTTGGACTCAGGAAGATGAGTCTTCCTTACTCCAGGCCCAGAGCTCTATCCACTACAGCGCCACCTAGCTACCCAGTGGGAGTCAGGAAGTCAGGTTCAAATCCTGTCTCAAACACTGTGAATTTCAGCAAATTCCTTTTCTGTCCTTGGACATCAATTTTCCCATCTGTAAAATAAGAGAGGTAGAGCAGTACTGGAATGGAGAGTCTTGAGAGATCCAATCCAACTCCCTGATTTTTCAGATCAAGAAACCAAGATTTGCTTCAAGTCACAGGAAATGGAGAGAAGATTGGAACCCAAGGCAGCTGGCTCCAAATGCAGTGGCCTCTCCACCCGTTGGAGATGTTATAACCATGGGCTTATACCATCTCACCCCAAAGCCCACTTTGCCTGGTTTCTTTCCCTGAAATCAAAGGATATTATATAGGCCTAGTGAAAAGATTTAATGATTATAGGACCTGGAGCAAAAGTACCTCAAAATGTACTGGGGGCAGAGCAATGGAGGAGGGGGAGGAGGACAGCTGTGGGGAGAAACCTAGACCCCCAGGACACAAGACCCTGGAATAGGAACCCTGGTTGCTGTAGGCAAAAACCCCAAGACCTTGAGGCCTGGGCTGAGGAAGCTACCCAGATAAAAGTCACGCTGAAGAGTAATAAGCAAAAAGACTAGAGAGGTAAGTGGTAGAAAGTTCGATTATAGGAAACCTTGAGTGGCTGCATAAAGCTTGTGTGCTTTTGAATCCAGGCTACAATAGATTTTTGAGTGGGGGAGAAGGTGACATGGTCAGATTGTTTTTTTTGGAATATCAATTTGATGGCTATGTACAAGATGTATCAGAGACTAATTGGCTCAACTAGCTGGATGCAGGGACACTAATTGGAAGCCCAGGTGAGAGGTGATGGGATCTTGAATTTGGGTAGCAGCTCATATGAGTGGAGAGAAGGGGGTGACTATGAGAAGTAATTTGGAAGTTGAATCAAGAAGGCTTGGTAATTAATTGGAGATAGGGGTGAGAAAGAGAAAAGAGTCCAGTATGACACTAAGGTGGCAGACTGATGTAAGTGACTAGCCTGACGTAAATACCATCGACAGATCCAAGCAAGCTCAGAGGAGGGATGGATCTGGGGAAAAGCCAATCCCCCTGGGATGTCTGTGAAGTGTCTGAATGGAGAGGGTCATGAGGAGCTGGAGAGCAGGACAGAAATGAGAATACTTCTGGACATGGAGCTGTCCTGAGTAGAGAGAAGATACCCACTCTCGGGAAATTGACAATGACCCAGCAAAGGAATAGGGTTCTAGATTTGCTGCCCCACCCACTTGGCCAACCAACTTAACCATCCCCCAACCTTTCTACCCTATCCTCAGAGGTCATTAAATGGAGAATGTTAGGCATTGGAAGTTCCAGAACATCACATTGGAAGGACCCTTAGGCACCACTCCCTTCCTCTTACAGATGAGGAAACTGAGACTAGAACCTAGATCTCCTGCTTCTCAGTCGAGGGCTATTTCTAGTACACCATAATGAGAGCACTTAAGTTTAAATTCCTGTTCAGCTGCTGACCTCATTTATGACTAAAAGGCTCTGTTCTCCCCAGAGGTGTCAATATGCCTATTTGTTAAATGGGGTTAGGGATCCTAACTTCAGAGTCAAGTGTAACGTCTGATTGGTTCAGTTTTTTTCTTTGTATCTTCCTGCTACCTCTAACTCTAATTTTCCAGAAGAAAGTAGCAAGTGTTTAAGTGCACTGCTCAAAGACTTTAATGGAAAAGCAATTGTGTGAGTTCACTCTAATGTCATATCTTCAAAGGAAATGACCAGCGTTTTAAGTGAATCACCAGCAAAAGCTACTGATAATCTGTAGGAGTGGGTTACTGAGTCAGCATGCACCAGCGACCAGCCTCAGACATAGCCAGCAGGGTATTTATCTAGCTGTCAGCCAGAATATTCATGGAGGCATAATTCATGGAGGGTTTGAATGCCAGGCCTGGAGTCAGGAAAACCAGAGTTCAAATCTGGCCTCAGATACTGTGTGACCCTGGGCAAGTCACTTCACCCTGTTTGCCTCAGTTTCCTCAACTGTAAAATGAACTGGAGAAGGAAATGGCAAACCACTCCAGTGTCTTTGCCAAGAAAACCCCAAAGAGGGTCACAAAGAGTCGGATGTGACTAAAATGACTGAATAACAACAATGCTAGTTGAATATAATGAGGTAAGAAAGATCCCTCTGCACCCTTTTCCTTTGAGACCAAAAATGCTTGGGGAGCACTCCCCTTCCATTGTCATCTGTGGAGGCACCAGAGACCAAAAGGGGAAACAGATTTTGGACCTTACTTGGTGTTAGTTTGAAAAGCAATAGCTGTTTTCATGTACACTGGAATCAAGAGTTCTGGGGAGATGAAAATTCAGGCCCCCATCCAGAAGTACTTCTGCTGGTCAGAACTACTAGGCTTGTTTTTGGATTATTTTGAAGTCTTCTTTAGGCCGACAGACTCTAATCTATATATGAGTGAGTCATGTAAAGATGTTGAGACTGGAATATCGATGAGATGGGGAGAAAGATGGTGAATACTAAGGATCACCGTCCTGGTCCTCTTAGACTAAACCAAACTTGGACTGAAACATGGAGAGAGGGAGAAGGCAGGTCCCATCCACACATATACAGAGGGCCTGGAGCAGTAAAGGCCTATTGGGCTTTCCCAGAGAACTCCATTTTGAACAGCTCAAGTTGAGAGAACTGTCAAGTCCTCATGGACCGTGGGAATGTATCATGACCCTGTTCCCACTTCTTAGTGTCAGTATGAAGCAGGTACTCCTGCTTTGCCTTATCCAAGGAAGACTCCCATGGAGGGCAGGCTGGCTTTGTAGCACAGGACTGAGACATGTATGCCACTCAGACAGAGGAGCTCCCAGTCATGGGTTTGAGGGTCCCCAGAGAAGCATAAATGAAGCCAAGCTGGTGCCCCCAATTAACATGCTCTCCTCTCCCCAATTTCTTCCCAACTACCACCCTGACTACTTCCTAGGGCCTAGGATTGGCTCAAACACCATTCCCCTGGGGCAGTCCCCTTAAGCATGGCAAGGCAAGTGTGTCCATGGCTCAGGACCCAATGAAAGCACCCATCCAAGTCCAGCCCCATCTTTAAAGCCCCATGTATTGTTACTATTCCAACCCCATACACATATATGTGTACGTGCATGCCTGGCACACAGGTCCATGGGCACACAGGGCCCTAGAACAAAATAGTCTCACACAACCTTCTTAGGTCCTACGCCCTCTGTTCTAAAGGTCCCCCCAGCTCTAACATTTCCTGATCTAAGGCCGCTTCCAGCTCTGCCATTCTCTGTTCTAAGACCTCTCCAGTTCTGACATTCTATGTTCTAGAAGCCCTCCAGCTCTGCCTGACATTCTGAGATTACAAATGTTCATGTTCTGGTCTCTATGAGTCAGTGGTTAGCCCTATCACATGGCTTATCCAGGCATTACTGATGTTCCCTGCTCTGGTTTCCTCCACAGGACCATTCTATTGCCCAGTCTGGAGGGGGGAAGTGAGCATTAGAAAACAGTGACAAACAGCCCAGGTGGGAAGAGAGGTGATAGGGACTGAGCAAAGTTATCCTTTTGGATCCTGTATGGATCTCAGTTCCTGGCCCTAGCAGGCCAGATGAGCTAACCTGGGTATGACTGGAAGCATGGGCTATCTCGCAACAAGAGTGGGCTTTGGCTTTTCTAGAGTCAGCTTGGTTCCAAGTGGAACAAACTTTTCCACCCCCTTCCTCCTAGTCAAAGTCATAAAGATGAGGCTGAAATGGACCTAAGAGAAGGTGGCATCATCCAGTATGGAGCAGCAGAGGCAGTTGGGGACCTGCATTTGTTTCGCAGCTCTTCCAATAACTTATGCAACCCTGAGAAAGTCCCTTTCCTTCTCTGGGCCCCTTGTGTAGCATGAGTGGATTGAATTGGCTTATCCCTAAGGATTCTGTCTGCTCTAATCCTGAATTCTCAGATACCTCCCAGCTCTGACATTTTGGTCTTTGGAGATGCTTTCCAACTCTGTCATTCTGTGTTCCAAAATCCACTCTCCAGCTCTTCCATTCTACATGCGAAGATACCCTGATCTTGTGTTCCATGTTTTAAGGTTCTTTTAAATTCACCACTCTGTGAGCATGAAAGTCCACAGCTCATTTTTTTTGAACAGCAGCCCACACTAATTAAATTGTTTGTGGTTGTCACTAATCATGTTCCCATGACTTCTGAGGTTGGATCTCAGCAAAACTCCTTCTAAAATTGCCTCATTAGCAGCAACTCATGAACTCCCATTAAGCCCAGTAAAGAACCCCAGGACTTACCCAGCTAACACATCTTATGGACCATGCCCTTAAGATTGCTGGCTACTGTTTATCTCATACAAGGGATGGGCTGAGAGAATCGGGCATTAGTTGGAAGGCTTTATGTGTTTTGAGCATGGTGGGAGGGGTGAGTAGGAAAATATCCCAGAGGGATGCAAAGACTAGGAAAAGGATGCTGAGAGAAGCAGTGTGCCATAGTGGGTAGGGTGCTGAAAGCTGTGGGTTCAAGTCTCCCCTCAGACACTTCCTAGCTGAGCAATGTCCTTCCCCTGCTTCCTTCTCTATAAAATAAGGGGACTGGATTTGGCCACTCTGGTCCCTTTTAGCTCCGAGTGTATGATAGGTCACTTTACAGAGGGTCTTAAGGCTTACAGAGCCTTTGTCTCTCATCGGGTCATGCAGGACAATAATTTTCAAGATAAGGACATTGAGGCTCACAAAAGGAAAATGACTTGCCCAGAATCACACAGACCTAGACATAGATAAAACTGGTGCCACCTTGCTCATAGGGTGGTGAAGATCAAATGGGCTTTATAGCTGTTGGGGACTTTGTGACAGAAATGACAGTTGCTGGTGACCAAGCCAACTGTGAGTTAGAGACAGATACTTAGACCCAAATGAGAAGTTCCAGAGAGCATAGAGCCTGGTCTAGTGATTTCTTTGATGTTGGGTCCTCCCAGGTCAGGTAACTTCCTCTTCTAATTCAAGTCAGCACCTTCTTTATAACCTAGAGAACTGCCCAAGGCACCTAGAGGTGAAATGACTTGTCCAAGGTCACATAGTTAGCATATATTAGAGGCAGAACTGGAACCCAGGTCTTCCCAGTGCTGAGGCCGGCTCTTTATCCACCATACCCGGCAGTCACTCCAGAACTACAAGAGCCTGGAATAAATTAGATGAGCTGGGGGTGGGGGTGGGATAAGTTATGGCATTCCTGTACATGGTTGATGCAATCTGGAGAAAGATGTTATAGATTACAGAAAGAGGAGCAGAGGATCAGTGATTGGGTCAGGAGGTCATGATGGGACCAGCAATCTAGCCTATGTTCTAAGATCCCCCCCAGCTCTGCAATTCCATTTTCTAAGATCTCTCCCAGCTCTGAAATTCCATATTCTAAGATCCCTCCCAATTCTAAAATGTTATATCCTAAGATCCCTCCCAGCTTTGAAATTCCATGTTCTGAGATTCCTCCCAGCTCTGAAATTCCATGTTCTAAGATTCCCCCCAGCTCTGAAATTCCATGTTCTAAGATCTCTCCCAGCTCTGAAATTCCATGTTCTAAGATTCCTCCCAGCTCTGAAATTCCATGTTCTAAGATCCCTCCCAACTTTGAAATTCCATGTTCTGAGATCCCTCCCAGCTTTAAAATTCCATGTTCTGAGATCCCTCCCAGCTTTGAAATTCCATGTTCTAAGATTCCCCCCCCCCCAGCTCTGAAATTCCATGTTCTAAGATCCCTCCCATGATGCCAGCTTCTAGTGAGTCTGGAGAGAAATAGAGCAGAGTAGAACTAGTGACATCACTACTGAATTGTCTTCCCCATGAATTTGGGTACCAACTACCAAATTATCAGCTTTAATTTGAAAACAAACAAACAACTCGCTTCTAAAAGGTTTGAGAGTACCCTTTCATTCCTTGTGGTGCTATCTTGCTTACCTTCAGACCCCCATTTATCTAGGATACCACCTCACTAATGTGTGGCAGCTAGGTGGTGACAAGGAGAAAGCTATGGACTGAAATCAGGAAAGCCTGAATTCAAACTTGGCCTCAGGCACTTACTAGCTGTATGACCCTGGGCAAGGCACATCACTTCTTTCTACCTCAGTTTTCACAACTGTCAAATGGGGATCCTGATTGTATCTACCTCCCAGGTTGCTGTGAGAATCAAATGGGGGTAATGTTTGTAAAGCAGTTGGCGCAGTGCCCACTACATAGTAGGTATTTAATAAATGTTTATTCTCTCCCCTTTTAAGAGTGGCCAGGCACTGGAGCTGAAGCCCAGGGCAGACCCATCTCTTCCCTTAGCTTTGTCTCCACCAAGGATCCATGTTTCCGTGCAAATGTCAATTGACTACACTGCTGGCCTACTGGGTGCCGCTTTAGGGGAGGCCACACAGGATGGACACCATGCTCTGGAGTGGAATGCACATGCTGATGAGATTGTAGTTTCACTTGCATACAAGAGTGTAATTGCCTCGAGTCCCCAGAGTGCACCAGGTTTTCATTACCCCGCAAATTAAACACCAGGTCAAAAGACTCTCTTGCCATGAAATGCACTGGTTCGGTAATGCTTTAAAGGCTCCTAGGCATTTCGTGGGATTATTAGCAACCTCAAATTTCAAGCATTTCTAGCCACTCTCTTAGAAAGCTGCTGAGATGAGCCTGCCTTCTTGGGTTATCTATTTGGGGTCATGGGAGTTCCTGCAAATGGAAAGATATGAAGTCATGAAACCTAGGCTAGCATTCAAGCTATGTGGCCCTGAACAAGCTATGGCACCTTGCCTGCCTCAGTTTTCTCATCTGTAAAATGAAGTTAGTTAGTCTCTAGGTACCTGGAATCCAACTTTATGCACCAAAGGCAGCTCAAGCTCTGTGGGTTTTATGATCCCAGAAAGGCTAGTTGGTAACTGGACTACTATTCTCTTGATCAGGCAAAAATGCTAGCTCACATTTCTCCAGCTAGCAGTATCTATGGTACTGGAAAGTTGGGAGTACAAGTGATGTTAGTTCCATTTTACAGAGGAGGAAAGTGAGGCCTAGAGAGGTACAGTAACTTACTCAGGCCAGAACTCAAACCCAAGAGCAGTGATCAAGTGCAATGTGGGTGAACATGGGGAGGCTGTTGTGTGCAGTGGGGGAGGAGGGAGAAATGGGGAAAGAGGTCAGGGTTTTGGAGGAGGCCATGGCTGGCATTCTCCTCAATGCCCTCTCAGGGTATCAATGCCATGTTCAGTGCCATAAGACAGAGTCCACCTGGATCCCCATTCTACCCCTTGCTTCACTGTTCCTTTTGGGGCACCAGCAGGGGTTTCATTGAGCTCACAACTTACCCAAGGAAAAACATCCTGGTTACAAATAAAGGATGGAGGGAAGGAGAGCATTGTCTAGGGACCCCCAGAATGGTGACCCTCCATTAGGCCTATCTTCTTCAATGGCCAGAGGTGTCCTAAAAGGGGATGTCCCATCCCCCCTTGCCCTGAGCCAACCTAAGCTTTATCTCTCCTCTCTTCCATTATTTCTTGTCACCCAGAACTAGATTTCCACTTCAGACTGAAGCCTTTCAGAGCTTTCTGAGACTTAGTACTGAAAGACTTCTTAGGAGCCAGGGAGTCCAGGAAGCCAAAGGAGGTGATGACTTGCCCAGGGTCATCCAGCCAGGAGGTATCTGTGGTGAAAGCTGAACCCAGGCCTTCCTTACCCCAAACCCTGCACCTTCTCCACCACACTACCCCGCCTCCCTCCTTGCCCTCTCCCAAGTCTGGGAATTGCTCTAGGGCAGGGGTGGGGAACCTGCGGCCATGAGGGCACATGTGGTTCTCTAGGTCCTCAAGTGTGGCCCTTTTATTGAATTCAAACTTCACAGAACAAATCCCCTCTAGGTCTTCAAGTGGGGCCATTTGATTGAACCCAAACTTCACAGAACAAATCCCCTTAATAAAAGGATTTGTTCTATGAGACTTGGAGTCAATCAAAAGGCTGCACCCAAGGACCTAGAAAGCCTCATATGGCCCTCTAGGTCTTCCAGTGCATCCCTTTGACTGGATCCAAACTTCATAGAATAGATCCCCTAAATGAAAGGATTTGTTCTGTAAAACTTGGTCTCAGTCAAAAGGCCACATTCAAGGACCTAGAAGGCCACATGTGGCCTCGAGGCTGCAGGTTCCCCACCCCTGCTTGAGCTCCCTCCCCCTTGACAAACACACCCCACGGAGCCAGTGTTCTCTTTCCTGTTCAATCCCTTGGTTGGTGGGTTTTCCCCACCTCCGAACAAAGCAAGGTGCCAAGAGAGCAAGACATAGATCTCTTAATGCCTGGTCAGAGTAGAGTCAGGTCCTCCCAAGGGTAGGGGGTTGGATTAGATGCCCACTGACCACCACAGATGCTATAGAAGAGATACCCCCATGGGGTGGTGGGGTGGTGGACTCCAAAAGCAGTAGGATTGGATTCATGCAACCTTCCTCCCCTCTACTTTAGTCCTGTGCTCCCAGGTTTCATCAGCTCTTTAATGTACAGTGTTTGCTAGGAATGACATTGGGACACAGCATAGGCCTGGGCCTTCCCTATGGGCATGGACCTGTGCCCATTGAGAGGCCTACCTCACAGAGCTGGCATTCATCTGCCTACCAACCTCCCCTGACCCAAGCCAGTCCTTTCTAAAGCAATAAGCCCCAAAGAGAATCAAGGTCCAAGACAGAGACTGCCTTCCTCAGCCCCAAACCTGACCTCTTCTTGGTCCTTATAGTCCAGATATGGCATCTCCTATCCCCCTACTGACTGGGCCTCAGGGTCTGTGATTGGCCTGTTCTCCCTTTGTCCAAGTACTACAGCACATTCTGGGGTGAAAGCAGGGTCAGGTTTCAAGAGGCTGAGCCAGGTTCCACCTTCACAGCTGGACACATTTGAGTTTTTGGAAGGGCACCAGAGGTTGCTGGGAGGTTTGGGGCTGCTGTTGCTAGTAACCCAGTCTAGAGCAGAAGGTTTATGGGGGTTAGTGCCATAGAAAAAATCTTACTGAATGAATGTCCCACCCCACCCCTGTCCAGCTTCCAAAGCCATCCAGTCAGCTCTTACTAAGAGAGCCATTCCTGATGTGGGCCCTTGGGTGTGGGTCTTATTGCTTGAGGGCCAAGAGCTTGAAACTGTCATCCAGGATGGATCGCCTGTTACGCCTCAGATTCCTCTGCCTCTGCTGGTAGCACAGGACCCCAGCCAGGGCCATCACACCGATGAGAAGGAGGAGCCCCAGAGCAATGAGGACCACAGCTAATGTCTCCACATGTTCCACAGGGACTTTCATTCCCAGAATCCGGACTCTGGCCTCCATATCTTCTGTTGGAATGGTGGGAGATTGAGAAGAAGAACCCAAAGGCTGAGGTGGGTGAGGCATGGCTAGCTGCTAATGGGGAGCTTGGGAAGAGGGCAGTAGGATCTCTGTTGGGCTGGAAGCCCATGGACCTGGGTTTGAGTAATGACTGGTGGTATGAACCTGGGTAAGTCACTCAACTTCTCTGAAACTATTCCTTCCTTTATGAAAGGGGATAACACTATCTGCCTTGCCTCCCTCTTCCATTTGTTGTAAGGATCAACCAAGAAAATATATATAAAAGCCCAGAGAGGGTACGCAACTTGTCTGAGATACAACAGCTAGTAAGTAGCTGATCAAAAATGAGACAGAGCACTGGGAATTAGGAAGACTTGAGTTCACTTTCTAGCTGTATGATCCTGGGCAAGTCTGTTTCCTCCTCTGAAAAATTAGACTCAATTCTCTTTAAGGTCCCTTGCACATCTAAGGCTAGGATTAGGGCCTGTGCCGATACAGAGGAGGAGGAAATTGAAATAACCATTGCCTGACTTCTGGTGGCCATCTGGCAGCTTCCTCATTAGGAGATGGCCCGAGCCAGCAGGGGCCACTGGGTACCCCCTCACACATACACACACCCGGGTCAGGGCCCCATTTATTTTCCCTCCCCCTCAGGCAGTCCCTACATGCATGGCACCCTCCATATATGTACCTGTTATCTCGTTGCTGGTGGTGATCATGGGCTCTGCAAAAAAAAAGGGGCAGCAGCTTAGGGCCCCCCAAACTCAACAACTTAGGGGAAGGGATGCTGAGATATCCTGATGGTACCAAGGGGCAATGGGCAGCAGCTAATAGGGGAGCTGGCACTGGACTGGGAATCAAGGAACCTGGTTCTGCCACTAGCAAAAATGCTGTGTGATCTTGGAGAAGTCTAGTCCATACTCTAGGCCTTGGGGTCCCCCTGTTTTATGAGGGGGGCTAGTCTTCCAGGGCCCCTCCCAGGTCTGATAGTCTGTGTTCCAAGACCTCTCCCCCCACCCTGGGTTTTACATTCTCTATTCTAAGTTTCCTCTCAGAGCTAATGTTCAAGGTTCTAAGGTGTCCCCTAGCACTGACATTCTGGGTTCTAAGGCCCCTCCCAGCTCTGACGTTCCCTATTCTAAGGTCTCTTCCAAATTTAACACTTTATGTTCTAAGGTCCATTCTAGAGCTGACATACTATGTTTTAAGGTCCCTCCCAGCTCAGCTATCCCTTGTTCTAAGGCCCCTCCTGGCCCTGACATTTCCTGTTCTAAGGGTCCTGCCAGCCCTGACCTTCTGTTCTAAGGCCCCTCCCAGCTCTGACATTCTGGGTTCTAAACCTTGGGGTTCTTTGGCCCTCCCTTAATTTTACCACCTTGTGCTAGGACAGTGAAGAGAGTCTCCATGCCAGCATGGACATGGTCAGCCACATGGCAGTGCATTAGCCATGTTCCAGGGTTGCTGGCCACCATCTCCACAGCTTCAAAGGTCCCTGGGAACAGGTCCACCACGTCAGCTCGGTAGCTCTCCCCATTCTGTCAGAGAGATGAGACCCATGAGGGGAGAGAGAAGAATTCTAGGCCTTTCTCAAACTGGTGGCCAGAAAGGCCATGACCCTTAGGCCCTGGATCAGCCATGGCTACATGCTTGGCCTCCAAAGAGGACGGCCCAATATCTGTTAGTGTTCTCAACCTCAACTGGGGGCCAGGAGTCTGGCTTGGTGTCATGCCAACATTCAGGTCTCTCCCTTGCAGCTTGGTCAGGCCTGATAGCTATGAAGAAGCATGGACAGAGAGTCAGAAAGACCGGAGTTCAAATCCCACCTCAAGCTTTTCTTAGCTGTGGGACCTTAGACAGGACCCTTCACATCCCTGCACCTCAGTTTCCTCATTTACAAGATGAGAAGATTGAACTAGATTAGGGCTTCTTAAACTTGTTGTCAGAGACCTCTTGGGCCATCAGGCTGGTGAAGCCTATAGGCCTTTTCTCAGAATTATATTTTTATGTGGAAAAAATGAAAACCAGAGGATTACAAAGTAAACAAATTCTATTGAAATAGACTTAATACATCAAATGAAAGACTTAAGAGTCAAGGTCAAGAAGTCCTGGACTAGATGACCTCTGGGAGCCTTTCCCAAAGGCCACCAAGGCTCCTTTGTGTAACCTTGGACAAATCACTGCCCTGCCCTGGACCTTGGGGGGCTGGATCTTGGAGTGTCAGACTCTGGGAATGATGTGAAGGGACTTCATGCTGTAAGCTGGGGTGCGGGTGGGCCCAGGAGCCTGGCGTGGCTCTCCTCTGACTGAGCCGCTCTGACCCACACCCTGCGGCGTGAGTCTCTCAGAGCAAGGAAGGATCCTGGCTTACAGGAGCCCTGGGGATCTTTCTGAGAATGCCCACCTTCCCGGATGGCTCGGCGCTAGCCCTAGCCCAGCCCTGGCACCAGGGAGTCCACTCTTTAGCCTTCCTGCTGAGACACACACATGTGTACACACAGAAACACATAGCTACAAACGGCAACACACAGATGTACATAGAAACAGAAATATACATGCAGACAGAAACACAGACATACATATATACAGAAACATAGACAGAAAAACAGACAAACAGGAAAACAGGAACACACAAAAACAGACACACATATATACATAGAAACACAGACAGAAAAATAGACACAAACAGAAAAATGGAAACACACAAAAACAGACACACATATGTATGCAGAAACACAGACACACAGAAATAGACACAGAAAACATACATATACACATACATACAGATACACACTGACCCATGTAATCACACAGACACACACATAGACAAACAGAAACAAATATATATGGAAAACATAAGAACACACAGAGAAACACAGAAAGACACAAAATATACAAACACAGACACATAGATATACATTCAAGACACACAAAGACACAGAGAAAGACAGAAGCACACAATGACACATAGCAAAACAAACATAAACACACACAAAACAAACCTACATAAAGACACATACATACATAGACACACATAAACCCATAGAGAAATACACACAGACCCCCAAAATTCAGATACATACACACAGAAACCCATAGAGAAATACAGACAGGAATACACATGTAATACACAAAAACAGATACACAGACACATGGAAACCCATTGAGAAATGCACACAGAAACCTAGACATAAAAAACACACATACGCAGATATATATAGGCATATATTCATACAGATACATACATGGACCCAAAGAAACATACATACATATTTACACAGACACACATAAAACAGAGAAACAAAAAGTAGACACACAGTCACAAAAACATCCACATAGACAAACACAAACATACGCACACAGAAAAACATGACACAAAAATTCAGGCACAATCAAGATACACAGATACAGAGACATTCAGAGACACAAAGACACAGACATAAAGAGAGATGCAGAGATCTACAGACACACCTAAATATAGAGTCACACAGAAAAAGAAACATTTACACAGATACGCACAAAAACATGGAGAAACACACAGACACAAACACACATTGACACATGGCAAACACACAGAGCCACAGAAACACATCTGCAGAACAAACTTACACACAGACCCATACACAGACACACAGAAACCCATAGGGAAATACACACAGATATAAAATGGAATGTACTAAGAAATAACCCAGACATACACAAAGGTATATATACACCTTTGTGAGAGAGACAAAAAAAAAACATATGTCTTGATATATACAGACACACATTCACACATACATAGACCCATAGAATCACACAGACACACACAGAACGTACACACAGACACAAAAAGGACACATTTTTACACAGACGCAAAAAAAGACAAAGGAAGCAAATACATGTACAGAAAAACCTAAAGACACACAGAGAAACTCAAAGAACACAAAATGCATAGAAACACAGAAAGATATAAAGCATGCAAACAGACATAGATACACATATTCATAGACACACACAAAGACACAGACAGAGAGAAACACATAGAAACAGTCACACAGGTATTCAGACTCACACAAAGAAACACACATACACAGGCACACAGAAACCCATAAATACACACAGACACAAAAACACATACATAGATAAAACATTCACACACATACACACAGACCCACAGAAGCACACACATATAGAACACGCAGACAAAAAGCAGGTACACATTCACATAGACACACATATAGACAAACAGAAACCCAGAAAAATACACACACATATGCATACAGAAACACAAAGACACACATATTCACACAGAAACACAGAAATAAACACAGATTCAGATTTTCACACAGACACACACATAGATAAACATGTATATACAGAAAAACAATGACATACACAAAAAAACACAGACACACATAAAGATAAAGATACATACCACACACACCTAGACACAAACATTCATAGATGCACAGAAACAAAAACATAGAGAATACACAAAACGGTTATACATATCCATAGACACACATTCATAGACAACATGGACACACAAAAAAACATATACAACACATATTCACAAAAACATACATAGATATGCACAGAACCACACAAAGAAACACAGAGACAAACAAAGATACACAGAAATATACATAGACACGCACATATCGACACAGTCAGAAACCTAGACATGAACATAGACACATGGAAACTGAGCGGTTCACACTGAAACACATGTTTACACATATATAGACACACAGATACACATGTAGAAACATGGGCGCACACACAGAAACACCAGCACAAACATATATAGACACATCCACTCATGTTCATATACCGATATGCAGATACTCCCACACAAACACATATACACACATACTCTTGTGTGTGCGCGCACACACATATGCATGTTTTTCCTGACATTCTAAATATGCCTCCCCATTCTCCCTTGTTTTGCTCTCTGGGTTCATCCCCCTTACACCATCATGTGCCTCCCCTCTGCTCCAAACCCCTTCTCCTGGCTCAATCTCCATAGATTTTCAGCCAATCCTCGCACAACATGGTCTCCAATCTTCTCATCAGCCTGGCTGCTATCCCGTTTGTTAACGTCCCCGTTTAGATATGGACACAGCTCAGTGGTATATAGCAGAATGATGATCTCCATCCTTATGCCTCCCTGAATGCAGCCGAAGTGACTTTTTTTTTTGGCTGCCACATCACACTGTTCACTTTCTGAGCTGGTGGTCCACTAAGACACCTCAGATCTCCCCCCTATACAAAATGCTCTTTAACCTGTGCTTATGAAATCGCTCTTTTGAATCCAAATGTGGGACTTTACATTTATCCATATATGTTTTGATCCCAAACCCACAACAGCAAGAATGGTTAAGGCAGGGCCCAGTAAGCATTCTTCTCCTTTGGCCATGGGACAGTTGACAGCTGTGTTTCCTCATCTTCCCTTTGCCCTCCCAGCCACCAACTTCATGCCCCACTCACCTGGTAGAGAAAGCTCTCTGCATGGAAGTGGACAGTGTGCAAGTCGATATCCTGGCCCATGGCCAGCATGTACCAGCCTACTCGCTCTCCCTGGTACATGGTCAGCCCCCTGAGGTTGGCATACAGCTTCCCATTGATGGCTGCAAAGGAGGAAAGGCTCTGCTCATCATCCCCTTCTCTTCATTCCTGTTGCCTCCCCTACCGCCCATTCACTCACATCTGGACCTTTCTAGACTCCCTGTGCCCTTGGTGCCATCCTCCACACATGGCTGGTGGCATCTGCCTTAGATAAACACCATCACAATATTCTGGTCCTCTTGCCCAAGGATTTTTTGTAATGGCTCATGCATCTCCAGCATGTCCCCCAAAACTATACTCATTGCCTTCACTTCCTTTCCCCTCCGTCCTCAGTCCTTCATGGTCTGACTTCAGTTGCCATCATTCAGCAAAGCTGCCACATCTGGCAACCTCTGTTCCAGGCTCAGCCACCTCTCTGGGCATCTGTGACCCTCCTCTCTCTACTTCTCCTCCTGCCTATCTAACTGCTCTTCCTCAGTCTTCTTTGCAAGATTTTCCTGTATTGTGCCCTTTCACTGTAAGTATTCCCCAAGGCTCAATCCTGGGGCCATCTCATCTTCTTTCTCTCTCAGTGATCTCTGTATCCCTCACATATTCTACCCCAATGTCTTCTAAGACCATATAGATCCAGCCCTAGTCTTGCTCCTGAGTGCTGGTCTTCCATCACCTCGTGGTGATATGCATTCTCTTCAAAAATAAAGAACAAACAACAACCAACTTGGCAGTTTCTGAATGGATGGCCCATGGACAAACTCATCATATCCAAACCAGAACACATTCATGCTTCCCAAAACTTCCTGATTTTTGTTCTTCTAAAACTGGCCTTGGAGTCAGACTTGGCTCCTTCTCCTTCTCTCACACACAGCTTGTTACCCACTCTGCCTCCCCAGCATCTTTGGCATGGACTCCCTCCCTCCACTCCCACAAGCACTACTCAGGGCCTTACCCTCCCTGTCCCTGGCTTGGACTAAGGCCTTCCTGACTCAGGCCTCTCTCCCCTCCCATCCATCCTCCATGTGGTGGCCAAAGTGATAATCCCAAAGCACAGAAGGGGCCACTCCACTCACCTGCTGAGAATCTCAATGGCTCCCTATTGCCTCAAAGATTACACATAGACTCTTCTCTCTTGGGCATTTTAAGCCCTTCACAACCTGGCTGTAACCACACTTCAGTAGCACAGTGGGGGGGTGGGAGGCAAAGGACAACGGGGGGAGTCTAATGCTGGTTCCGCTACCTACCACCTGTGAGAGCCTCTCTGAGCTTCGTTTATAAAAAGAGGGGATTGGGCAAGATGCATTCCAAGGTTCCTTCCAACTCTAGCACAATGAGGCCAAGAGCCTCTCTCAATTAGACATTCCTCCCCTTCATGTATTCTATGGGCCAGCCAAAGCAGCCTTACAGTTCCTCACATGAGACATTTCATCTCCCAACTCCATGCGTTTTCCCATGCTGTGCGCTATGCCTGGAGTGCACTCCCTCCTCAACATTACCTTTTAAGATCTCTAGCATCTTCCATAGTTCAATTCCAATAACCCCTTCTACATGAAGCCTTCTCTGATCCCCCAAATGCCAGTGTCCCTGCCCTGAAGCTATCTTGTATTTTTTTTTGTATAGGCCGTGTGTTTTGTACACATATGTATCGTGCCTCCTGACACATTTCACTTTTATTTTGCACCCCCAATGCCGAGTACAGGGTACACAGTTGGCACCTCATAAGTGATTGCTGAATAAGAAACATGTCCATCATCACATGCCAGCCATGGGAAATAGTTATCCCTTCCACAGTGTGACTTTCCCCATTGTGGCTCCAATATATCATGGGTCAGCATAAGAAATTAAATGGGATTTCTTGAGGAGTTTTGCAGAAGCTGCAGATGATAGCAGATGACCAAGAGCCTACGACCCCATACTTAACCCCAATTATACAAGAAACTACAGTAAACACCTCATAAAAGAAAAAGGAAAAAGTCAACTTTTTCTCTGATACAAAGGAAGGGCTGAAACATTTTAGGCAGATTTTCCAACTTGAGGGAGCACTGGGCCCATAATCCTGGTGACATGAAAGGGACATGTGTATTGGGAAACAGGTTCCAAGAGGGGAAGGGATTGAAGGTCACAGCTAGTCAGTGGCAGAGCCAGTGGGGACTCAAAGTCAGGTCTTCTTGTTCCAAATCCAATGTTCTTCCCCATATCCTGCGCCTTGCCCCCTACCACCTACTGGGCCACTGGGGGAAGAGCTAGCTCTTCATCTGGCAGCCTGCCCCGGGAGCTGGATTTTCCAGCTTTCCCTGATTAACTCTACCTCTTGAGGTAGCTGAGCATTAGATTTAGAGTCAAAACATATGAGTTCAAATCCCAACTGTCATTCCTTGCTATGTGGCCTAGCTAAGTAAGTCCCTCAATGCCTCTGAGTCTCAGTTGCCATATCTGCAAAATGAGTATCATAGATTTAGAGCTAGAAAGGCCCTTCAGAAGATAACCATTCCAACCTCCTCATTTTACATAGGAGGAGCATTCCAGGTACCAGGGCCATGCTGAGAAACTCATCCCTCTCTGTTGGCTTCTCCCTCCTCTCCTTCATCACCCCCACCCCACCCCAGCCAATTAGCAATCAATTAAATACCACTTGTCAGGTACATTTATTGAGGAGATTCTTGTCCTTTCAACCATGTGCAAGTTGGACCTGATGACCAACTCTGCCATTCTGTGACTCCAGGGAGTCTGGGGGAGCTGCCACTGACAGCATCTCTTACATCTGTCCCCTGCTCTCCACCCACAGCCCATGTACTTACCACCTCTTGCCTCTTAATTGGTTTTAACTGCTTCCAACCTCCTTCTTCCCTATTTCATCCTTCATGCTGCCACCAAACTGATGGGCCTATTTTTAGTTAACATACTTCCAAAGCAAGGGCTGAACTGATCCCCTTGATCCACTTCCAAATGTGACTTTATCCCTGGTCAAACACTTTGATGGCGATCAAATAGAAACTCTTGAATGTGGAACTGAACTCTCCACAGCTGGGCCCAGGACTGCCTCAGTCCTGTCTTACATCATTCCTCTTCATATGAGCTCAGATCTGGCCAAATTAAACTACCAGACTTTCCCTGAACTCCAAAGGCATGCCATTCCTCACCTTCATGAACTTCTGCACACCATGCCCCATGCCGTCAGTGCCCTCCGTCCCTTGCTCTGTCTCAGAATCCTGGGACCCCTGCAAGGCTTAACTGCCAGTCACCCCCTGTAGAGGTGGCACCTTCTCAGCCCCCAAAGGCCATGGACACCCTTCTTAGTCCTCCCTGCCTCACATTCACCTGCATGGTACACACATACCCTACCCCGCCATGGAAGGTAAACTGCTTGAGCACAGAGATTGTCTCCTTCATGCATTTCGATTCCCAGTGTCTTGAGTTCAGAGCCCTTCAACAGGGTGGCCCCACCCCACTTTCCAGCCTGATCTCCAATGATTCCCCGATATACTTCAACCAGAGGGTCACTCCACACACAGCAGGCTGGAATACCCCTTTCCTTCTCCATGTGTATCCAGGGCCTGCCCCGCCATGGAACCTAGTGCAGACCCTTATATAGAACAAGCACTTGATACGTGGCTGCTTAATGGAGGGAAGGAAGGAGGGAAGGAAGGAAGGAAGGAAGGAAGAAAGGAAGGAAGGAAGGAAGGAAGGAAGGAAGGAAGGAAGGAAGGAAGGAAGGAAGGAAGGAAGGGAGGGAGGGAGGAAGGGAAGAAGGAACGGAGGAATGCTCTGACCAACTCTTTACCTCTCAAGGCAGCAGAGCATTAGATTTAGAGCCAAAGAGTTTGGGTTCAAATCCCAACTGTCATTCCTTGCTGTGTGACCACGAGTAAGTCCCTCAATGCCTCTGAGCCTCAGTTGCCATATCTGCAAAATGGGTATCATAGATTTAGAGTTAGAAAGGCCCTTCAGAAGACATCCAGTCCAATCCCTTCATTTTACATAAGAGGAAACTGAGGCCCAGAGAAAGGGTCTTATACAGGCAATAGGTGGCAGAGTCAGGATTTGAACCTAGGCCCTCTGAATCCAAATCTAGTGTTTTGTCCTCCCCACCACATTATTAGGCCTTAAAGGTCTCTTCTAATCACATCAGTGCTACCTTCTCAATACTTAACCATCAAACCAACACTCCTATCACTTTGGAAAGGGCATGTCATCCCTGTGACCAGCCCAAAACTCCCATGACCACCCTTCTCTTTGGATGTGCTCTCCTCTGAACAGAATGGCAGTGTTTAAATCCTTGCTTTGGTATGTGAATCACCAGAACTTAGCATAGTGCTTGGTCCACAGTGTTCATTCATTCATGAGGCCCCTCTCCTCCATCCCTTGCTGTCTTCTCCAATCAGACTCTAAGCTCCGAAGGCACATAACACATGACTTCCAGCATGGACCATACAGTGTGGTATAGTGAGACACAGCCCAGGGGTAAGAGAATGGGGCTGAGAATCATGAGACCTGGGTTCTAATCTGGCTTTGGTAGTTTAAGAAGCTGTTTGGGTAAGTCACCTGTCCTCCATGGGCCTCTGTTTCCTCCTCTGCAAGGAGAGATATTTGGACTAGCTGGCCCCTGAGGACCTTTCCAGCCCTCAATCTAGGAGCCCATGTGTGATCTTGGATAACTTCCTTCCCCTTTCCAGGCTTCAGTTTACTCCTCTGTCAAATAAACGAATTAGACTAGTTGGCCCCAAGGACCCTTGTAGCTTGAAGGCTCTAGGACTGAGATCTTTTCCACCTGTGTCTTCCTGTGGTTCTCTGGTTAGTGTGCATGATTGGGTATGAGGCTGCTGGGCCTGAGCTAGGCCTCCAGGATGCAGACTCTGAAGGGAAGTCAGATCTCACCACACCAGGTGATGAATGGCCAGGGTGCACAGAAGGGTCCTCTCCCTGTCAGGCCCCACCCTCCATTGCGCATACTGGGGCCCACAAACCGTGCATCTTGTTGCTTTCTAGGAAGGTCTCATCTTGTAGATTTCTATGTCCTGAATCTTGGGAACCATAGGTTGCTACATTCTCCTCCAGGTACCAAGACTTGTTCTCATCAAAGATCAGGAACAGTAGGGCAAAATCTCGGTCCACATCCCTCCGGGTCCCTGTGACCTTGAGAGTTCCCTTCTGGCAGATAACCAGGGGTCCTACCAGGCCACTGTACATATCCTAGAAGAGAAAAGAAGAAGCCTTGGGTGCCTTTCACCCCTCAGGTCTGGAGGGGAACACAAGAACTTGGGACAAGTGTGGGTGCTCATGGCATTAGGATAACTGCTGCTACTCACTCTCTGTATGACCTTGGGCAAGTACCTTTCTCTCTGGGCCTCAGTTTCCTCCTCTGTAAAATGAGGAGGTTGGACTCTATGGCCTCTAAGAGCCCTACTAGCTTTAGAGCTAAGATCCTGTGAGTGACTTTGGGCAAGTTACTTCTCCCTGGGCCTCAGTTTTCTTTTCTATAAAATGAGAGGGTTTGACTAAATGGCCCGAGGTACCCTACAGCTCTAGGATCATATATGGGTAGAAGCTCCTAGAACATTGGTGTCTTCCTCAGTAAAGTGAACGAACTAGCCTCTGAGGACACTACCAGCTCTAGATCTAGGATTCTCTGTACCAGGCCATGTACATGTACACTTGTAGTTCTTGGACCTCTGCTTCCCTGGCCTGATCTGCCAGGCCTTCCCAAGTCAGAGGCAGAGCTAGGAAGAGAAGTCAGGTCTCCAAATGCCCAGGCTCCAGCTCTTCAATGCAGAAAAAAACACCAGAGGTCCCCAGGCAGCCAAAGGCATTCCAGTCACCCATGATCAGGAGGACCCATGCACCCCTGCCCGCCCTGTCCTCACAGAGAGCCAAGCCAAACTTTACCTTGATGGGATCCACATCAGAATAATAGATCCAGGGGATGCAAGCTGAATCGTTAGGCCCGGGCCCAGCTCGCTCAGGGACGTTCCATTGGTACATGATCACCTCACCTGGAGAGGGGCAGGGAGAACTCTCCAGCAAAGCTTGGCCACCCTGGGCCAAGGCTGGAACACTGACAAACATTGTCATCCTGTCCTTTCTTCTTCTGGAAGGCCCTTGGCTGCTCCCCCCTCTCCAAATTGTACCCATCCTTCAAGGCCCATGGCTACCAGGAAGCCCACCCTGATTACTCTAGGTCATAGTTCTGTCCTCCTTTCCCCAGTCTCCTAACAGGGCTTATAAATCGTGCAAATATCAACTACACAGTCAATAGATATCAAAGAAAGGACTCAAAGTCCTTCCTAACTTTGAGGCCAATGCATCATCTACTCTGCTATACTAGGTACGAGTGCGCATGCGTGCGCATATGTATGTATGTGTGTGTGTGTGTGTGCCTACACACACACACTCACACCTGTGCTTCCTTTCCCAACAGAATGTAGAGGGCCCAGACTCATTCAGTTTGTCTTTCTGTTTTCAGAAGAGCATCTCACACATAAATCAACAAGCCAAGGATCTATGATTTTCCAGATGATGGAACTCCCAAGGTAGGAAATATCTCCGCAGGATATAGAATGCACCTCAAGCCTTAAGTGATCTTCTCAAAGCTCAAAAGAAAGCTAAGTAGCTTGCTCAGAGGTCACAGAAGCAGAAAGTGTTTTAAGCAGGATTCAAAAGCAGGTCTTCCTTTTTTTTCAGGTTTGCAATGATTCTGGTGCTATGGTCTTACCTATAATATGTATTTAGTAAACTCCTGTGGAATTGAGTAGGCCATCAGTTACTCAATCCAGAAGCACTGACGAGCTAAGCAGAGGGATCCAAGGAAAAGAAAGACAGACCCTGTGCTGAAGGCACTTATATTCTAATGGTGGAGATAATGTGCACATATATCTATACATATATATCTAATATATGTATTATGATGTCTGTGTGTGTGTATGAGAGAGACAGAGAGAGAGAGAATGGAAGGTGATCTACAGGGTGGGGCACTAGTGGCTGGCGACACCACAGTCCAGCAGAACATAGAATTTTAGCTGAGTCTTGAAAGAACTTAGGGATTCCAAGAAATGGGGGCAAGGAGTATATTGCAAACATGAACAAAGACCTAGAGCTGGGGGCTGGCACACCATGTGTGAGGACCAGGCTGGAGTGGCTGGATCATGCGCAGAGTAGGAATGGTGTAACAAGGCTGGAAATCTCAGAAGGGACCAGGATGGGAGCAACTTGCTATTGGACCCTCAAGGCGATGGGGGCCCCTGAAGTTGGCTGAGCTATTTCATTTGGGAACATCTCATGGAATGTTGAGATCTTAGAGTTGGTCGGCCTCCTGGCGGCCTCGGGCTCGATGCAGACCTTAGCAGAAAGCCCTTCTCCAATGTTTCTGACAGAAGGACTGTTTTTCCACTTGAAAACTTCCTGAGACAGGCAATCTAGAACTTCCTAAGTCAGGCCACTGTACTTGGACAGAGTTCTAATTACCAGGGAGATTTTGCAGAAGCCTCACCAGCTAAATCAGTTGTTTATCATCCTCCTCTCTGAATCCAAGCAGGGAAAAACAAATCCCTTTTTCCCCACCAGAGATCCCCCAAGGGACTATGTCCTCCCAGTCTCAGACTATAAGTACTTTAGTAATATCTTCTATCTGAAGGAACTTGGAATGTTTATCCTAGCAACCAGTAATTGGATCCCAGATATTCAAAGTTGGAAGGAACATTTAAGAACATCAACTTCAACCCCTTCATTTTACAGATGAGGAAATCAAGGCCCAGAGAGGTTATGCAACTTGCAGGATTTGAATACAAGTCCCTTGACTCTACCTACTAGGCTTCCTCTCTGGGACAAGATGGCTGCCTAAGGGGTTGAGGTTTAGCTCGTGGCCAAGTAAATAAATGTTACTCTAAATTAAGCTACATGGTCCATTATGGACATGAACCCACAACTCTGGCCTCATTTGTATCATGATCCAACAGACCAGAGATCCTGCAGTGAGGAACAAATTCAAGGGCCCAGTCTGGACCAGTATCCCAGTCTTTGAGAACATGGTAAGGGGCCTAAGGAAGCCAGGGCCCAACAAGGGTGTTGATGGTACAGAGCCCCCCGCCCCCTGCCCAGAATAAGCACACTCACCAGGCTCAGCAGGCTGCACTGAGCCTGCCCCCTGCTCCAGTACCCCATGGGCATGAAGAGAGTAGGGGCGGCTGGCATTGTTCTTAAACACCACTGTTAGGATGTCGCCAATCTCTCCCCGGATCAGTGGTCCTGGTGATGGGGAGAAGAGGACAGGACTGCATTTATGGATCAGAGAGAAAAACTGAGAACCGAGGAAAACCTAAAATGGGTACAGGCTCCTCCAGCTGCCAGGCCTTGTAGGAGGTGTGCAGAGAGGGAACATCCTATTCTCTGACTCCATATCCAAGGGTAGAAAGGGTCTAAGGCAGGGGTCAGCAAACTATGGCCTGGCACATGGGCCAAATCCTTCTGTCCAAAGAACTGTGAATGGTTTTTATATTTTCAAATACAATAAAACTTTATTTAAAAGTATACAAACAAAACCTAAAAAACCTAGACTATACAGAAATAGACAAGGGAAGGTTCTAGGCTGCAGTCTCATCCCTGCATTTAGCAGGAGGGTATCCCACCTGCTCAGACATGGGGCAAAGAGCGAAATCCTTTGGATTCCAGTCACATCACCTGATATTTACTGCATACTCCCTAAAACAGCTAAGGAGAGAAGGCCTGTCTCCAAAGGGAGAGGAAACAGGGATAGAAAAGGTCACAGCTCAAAAAAATTAGAGAAAATAACCTTTCATAACTGTATCAAGTGAGAATTCTCAAGTAAACAAGGTAGAAATGAGATGAGCAGCCTCACCAACAAGCATTTATCAGATGTTAGCCAGGCCCTGAGCTGAGTGCAGGAGAGCCAAGGAAAGGCAAATGAGCCTTCAGAGGCTCCATGAAGAGGGAAAGCACTGGGCCTGGAGTCAGGAAAACCCAAGTTCAAATCCAGCCTCAGACACTTCCCAGCTGTGGGACCTAGACAAGTCACCTCTACCTCAGTTTCCTCATCTGTAAAATAGGGATAATAATAGTTGTTGTGAGGATCAAATGAGACCATATTCATTTAAAAATGATTAGTACAGTGCTTGGCACATAGTAGGTCTGGCCGAAGGCTGTGCAGCCTATCAGGAGTGATCACCAGAGCAAATAGTTTTTGTAAATGTTTTACTTTGTGACAAGCTAGAGTTTATTTTGGAGTGGGGGTGGGGGGGTGAGGACAGGCATTTCTGGAAATGACTGGTGTAATATCAAAAGGCCTCAATGAAATGTGTTTTTAAAAATAATAGTGAGCATATGTGCCAAATTAGAAGGTTGGCTGGGCAGTTGATGTATGGTCCAGCTCTGTGGCCTGGTCAGAGGAAGGGAAGGAGGAAGGAAGGTTCATGAAACACCTACTATGTGCCCAGTACCATGCTAAATATTTTACAATATTATCCAATTTGACCCTCACAACAACTCTAAGAGGTAAGTATTGTTATGGTCCCTATTTTACAAATGAGGAAACTGAGGCACACAGAAGTTAAGTGATTCGCCCAGGGTCACCCAGCTAATAAGCGTCTGAGGCTGGATTTGAACTCATGTGTCCCTGACTCTTGTGTTTGTCCTTCGTTGCCGAAGAAGAAAATTAAGGCCCAAACAACAGACGTGACTTCCCTGACAATGCATGGAAGGCAAAGAACAGTGTGTGTATGTATGTTCGTCCTTTGTTGCCAAAGAAGACCATGCCATCAGAGAAATGATGACATGACTTGCACTTGACTTTGTTTTGAGTGAGGGAGGGCTGTACAAGTCACTTGCCTCACTTCTCCTTCAGAGCCATCTGAATCCAGTGTCCAGATATTCCTCAGGATGACTGGAGATGACCCAGGATGCACTGGGAGACCTTGGGCCCTTTAGGTCAAGGTCTTTGCAGGCATTCACTTAGGGTGAGGCAACACCCATTCATTGAATAGGCCTGTTTAAGAAGTAGCCAGGGTATGGCCCTTTCAATGAGGCCAAGAGAAAGAAAGATATCAGGCTGGGAGGGAAACAGCAACAGTTACTATTGATAATCACTCTAAAGCCAGGAGGGTCCAGAGGAGCCCTTAGTCAGGGGCCCATCAAGGTCTCAGCTTCAGAGTGCAGTAAATTTTAGCTTTTGGGAGGTGTCTAGCTGCCTCTGACCAAATCTCAGACACCCTTTCCTCCTAACCAGGTGCAAGGGTTGGCACCACAGACCCCATTTGGCCTTGGATGAAGTCAGTTGCATCCTAATCCGGTTCTATCCTTCCCCCATCCCCACCCTGGGCACAGGCTCCTAGTCCCAGATCAGGCTGCCAGATTCTAGGGATGAGGGAGGAGAGAGAAGGGAATGAATAAAGAGGGGAGACGAAGTTGGTATGCTTACCCAGAATTCCCAAGTGCTCTTCTGGGTCAGTCCTTGGGCGAGGAGTCCTGAAGGTGCCATCGCTATACTCCCTGTACACAACTTTCTTATACCGAGAACCCAAGAGCCCATCTTCATTGCTCAGAAAGATATGGCCATAGCTGGAAAATCCAGAGAGTAGTCATCAGCAGCTGGCCCTCTGGGCACAGTCCATCTTTTTTGGGGTACAAGGTTGGTGGGGGGGAGGGTACAAGCTCATTTTTAGATGTAAGGAAAAACTCAGTCCTGTACCACAGATGAAAAAACTGAGGCACAGAGAAGTGACCCTCCTCTTCCTACAGGTACACTCTGAGGGTCCCTTTGCTTGGCTAGGGAAACAGGTTGCAGCTGCTGCCAGACCTGATCCCATCAGGGTCTCCTGCCACTTGACCTGCCAACTGCTCCCCATGCCCAGGGGAGGCAAGCCAATATAGTGAGAAGAAACCTTAGCCTTGATGCCAGGAGAGTTGGCTCTGCCACATTTTCATTGTGTGACTTTGGGCAAGTTATCTCTGCCCTTGAAGCCTCAGTGTCCTCACTTGGAAAACAGAATAACACTGTATCCATCTAAAGGAAGGAAATCAGACCAAAAACTCTGAAACCTGTAATTCTAAGCAGTCACAGTGGTAGACTAGGAGGCAGGAACTGGGCCTAATTCCTGGTTCCGTCCACTGCCTCCTCAGTGGGTGTGCCCCCTTGGGCAAGTCCGAGCCCCCAGCAAGAACAAAAACCAGTGTGACATGCAGAGAATCTGACTTCTAGCACACCTTGAGGGCAGGAGGTATATTGTAGTGACCTATAGAGAATGGTTCTTTCAGTGTCTGGTGATTGCTACAGATACCCAAGGCTCAAAGCCTCAGAAAGCACTTATCCACTTCTCACTGGAGCTTGAGAATTGATATATCCTAAGAAATGGCAAGGATGGCTTCACCATCCAAACAAAATGACAAAGAGAAATGCCAACTGGTGTCAAGAGGCTAGAGGATAGAAGAATGTCACAGGGAGGAAAAGAGGCCAAGAAGGAGCATAGGCCATCTAGGGCTCTTCCCAAAGAGGGGGAAGTTGGCCCCTGCTGGTCCTCCAAAAAGCTCAGAAGCTATGGGGTGAGAGATCCAGTGGTAAGAGGCCGAAGAAAGATGCCAATCAGTGGGCAGTCAGTGACTCCTGCTAAGGAATACAATAAGCCATCTATTTGTTGACCTGCTCTTTGCATCCTGGACATGGTTCCGAGCCTCTCAAGACTCATCAGGCCTCACTCACGGTTGCCCAAGTCTGGCTACCCAAGGGGGGAAACTGCTGGAAAGACTCGAATTTTGTTAAATTCCTTGGCAAGAGATGCAAGACCTCGGGGCACATTACTATTGAGGGATTGAAGTTAAGACCATTCTGAGGAGAAAATATAACTCTGGAAGTGAATGGCTAGTCAGGATGTCATCTAGGAGCAGGGTTTGTATTCCTGGATGAAGGAATGATGGGCTTTTGGCCAACAATAGAGTACATATAACTAACTAACTAACTAACTATATGTGTGTATGTGCATGTGTGTATATGTGTATGTATATACCCACACACACGTACATGTATGTGTATAGGCATGCATGTATATGTCTGCCTATATGTGTATATACATGTGTGTACACATATTGTATATGTATATATCTGCATGTGTATACGCATACATATATGTGTACATACATATGTGTGTCTATGTATTACCTATATGTATATATACATGCATGTGTGTATGTATATGTGTGTGTGTATATTTGGCTGGAGCCACATGAATCCATTCATGAAGGCCTCAAACTGAAAGCAAGAGGAAGGAGAGTAATTGCCAGAGAGTAAAGGAGCCACAGGCCAACCTAGACCAAATGGCGGTACAAGCCTGTTAAGTGACAGAAGACACCACCTAAGAAGGGATTGAACAATAAACCCCAAAGTCATGGGCTCACACCGCTGGACACAAGAGATTGCCTCATAAGGTGCTATATGCCAACATGTCCCATAGGTTTGAGAAGGCTCTAGAGAAACACTAGGCTGGGAAGGCTCCCCGCAGCCTACAATTCCACAGGAGAATTCAGCCTAGAAGGCGTGGGACACTTGTGGGAATAGGTTCTAGAGACCTAAACAGGAACCATTCCAGTGAGACACAAAAGAGGAGCTGGGGAAAGCCTGGTGTGGAGAGTCAGGGACCTCAGCCCCAAGCCTAGATCTCTTACCAGATATTTCAAAGGAAAAGAAGTGAAAGCAGGTAACTGAGGCTGAAGGCAAAAGCATGGCCCGGGCCTGCCAAAGGCTAAGCACAGCTCAGAATGAATGGAGAAGCACAGCAGATAGGTCTGGTTCAAGGGTGTGAGAAGGACCGGGGTCAAAGGGACAAGAGAGAGGTCCAACTCCCTCATTTTACAGAGAGGGAAACTGAGGCCAGAGGTGGGGAAAGGACTTGTCCAAGGTCATTCATAGGCTCTTAGAGCTATAGCTAGAAGGGCCCCCAGAGGTCATCCAGTCCAACTCCCTCCTTTTCCAGAGGAGGAAACTGAGGCCTAGGGAGGGGAATGGATTGTCTCATACAGGGACAAGGGAAGTGACTTGCCCAGAGTCATGCAACTAATAAGTATTTGTGGCAGAATTTGAACCCAAATCCTTCTGGGTCCAAATCCAAAGCTCAATCTAACATGCCACAGTGCTGCCTGTATTTTTTTCTCCCGCCAAGGAAAATGATCTTTAGCCTGAGAAAGCCAGAACAAGAATGATAACAGGGAGGTGAAACCTTCACTAAATGAGTAGATAATATTGGTTGGTTCTCTTTGAAAGGTGGCGGAAGGCACTGGAGGAGGGGCAATGGACCGATTTGCTAAAAGGAAAGACACAGGAGACCCCAATGGGAGCAAGTGAACTCGGCTTTACATTCTGACAAAATTCTAAGATGTATCGTTAAAGAGTCGCTATTTGGGCAGTTACCCAGGGAAATGTTAACACCGAATGCCAACATGACACGGTTTCTCCAAGAACATGCTAGACTCATCTCATTTCCTTTCTGAGAGGGTCACTAGCCCAGGAGATCAGGGAAATCCCGGAGACGCTGCATGCCTCGACTTCACCAAGGCATCTCACACAGCTGTTCACACTGCCCTTGGGGCCAGGATGGATGTGGGCCAAGCAATGTAGCAGTTAGGTAGATTCAGGCAGCATGGTATGCAGTAAGGAATGCTCCCTCATGCCTGGGGACTGGGATTCAGATCCCCAGATCAGTCACTGGGAGAGCTAGGACAAGATCCTTCCCCTCCCTGGGCCTCAGTTTCCTTCTCTGGAAAGTGAGGCAGTTGGACCAAATGGCCTCTGAGGGCTCTTCCTGCCCTAACTCTAAGAGCACATAATCAGACCCAGTGAGGGTTCTGAATAACAGTCATGTGCATGTATGTGTATGTACATGCACATGTACACATATGTGCATATATGTGTGGGCATGCATATATGTCTGGGTGTGCATGTGTATATATGTATGTGTGTGTATATGTAGGGGTCTTCATTAATGGTCATGTCTGAAAGGCAGGTATCTTCAGCCTCTGTCTTTGAAGGGGAGAAGAGGGGAGACACATGGAGACACATACACACACATACATGGAAATGAAGAAAATGAAAAAAAAGATACTGATTGATCTTTTTAAATAAAAAGATAAGATCAAATATTCCACTTTTTTCAATTCGATTCAGAAAATCATATAATAGGTGTAATATTGTACAACGACAAAACCAAGAGTCCGTGCCCTCAAGGAGTTTCTATTCTTGAGACAGCTAGGCTCTGCAGAGCACAGAGGTCAGATTACAGTCCTACAGTCACCTCCTAGTTGTGCAATCCTGGCCAAGTCATTAAACAGTTTTCAGTCTCAATGTCCTTCTCCGTAAAATGGGGATAATAATGGCACCTATCTTAGGGGGTGTGTGAGATCAAATGAGATAATATAGATTTACAAACCTTAAAGCACCAGAGAAATGCTACATGTTGTTATTCTATTGAGGAAAAAGACTTGTACTCAAATAAAGGCAGAGAGTGGAGAGAAAAATCGAGAGATGATTTAAACAGTCTAGTGATATTCATGGAGAGAGAAAAAAATTTATAACTATAAGGATCAAGGAAAGTGTCACTGAAGTGGGGGCACCTGAATTTGATGAAAGAGAATGATTCTGAAAAGTAAAGAAGAGAAGGGTGTTCCTGGCATGGGGCACAGCCTTTGCAAATGCATGGAGGAGACAAAGGAAGTATTATTCTCATTTTGGAGTAACTGCAGCCCTCTGAGACTCATTTTACAGTTAAGGAAACTGAGGTTCAGAGGTGTGCAATCACTTGCCCAAGGGCACACAACGAGCCAGTGGCCAAACCATGATTTGAATTTCCAACTCCAACTCAATAAACACATTTTTAGTACCTCTGAGAGCATAAAACTTAACACCCCTTTACTTCCCTTAAGCCCTTATAGCATTCTGTTGGAGAGGGCAGTATGAACACAGAAGAGGAGGGCAAAATACATTTAGAGCTGTAAGGAACCTCACAGAACCTAGAGTTCACCTCCCTGCCCTCTCACAATAAGAACAGGGAAACTGAGGTCAGAGAGGTTGCCCAAGATCACACAGAAGAAGGATTTGAATCCAGGTCTTCCTGACTCCCAAGTAAGGACTCTCTCCACTATGGTACACTGCCCAGACAGCTAGCCTCCAAACTTGGCTGCAGAGATTTGGGAGGCTGAGCAGAGACACTAGCTACCTGAATCCATGAATGCTGAGCAGGTCTCTGAAGATAAAGCAGCCCTGGATTAGAGCCTGGGGGTACACCCCACACACATACCACAGCAATGGAAAGGAAGGAATGACTCACTGTGGGAGTCACCAGACAGGTGGGAGAACCAGAAGCTAACAATGGCACACAGATCAATGCATGTGGGTGGCTGACGGTACCAGGAGCTCCAGAGATTAAGGAAGATGGAGATGCTGAGAAAGCCATTGGATTTCCAACATGAGAAATCACTGGCAAGCAAACTACCAAGAGGGGAAGATGAGTTATTGGCAGGGAAATGGTGGCAACCTGAGTACATGATCTTTTCTACAAGTCTGGCAGTAAAATGGAGGAGGGAGATGGAGGGGGGAAACAGAGGCAGGTTTGTAAACAGTGAGGAAGGAGTCGGGATAGAGGGAGAGACTCAAGATGAGTGGGAGGAAGAGGCAATGGTTGGCAGAACAGCTGTGTACGGGAGCCAATGGACAACAGGAAATGATTAAGCACCTACTGTGTGCCAGTCATTGAGGAGTATTCTAGGCATACAGTCAGTGCAAAGGCAGGAAGACTGGAGATGGCAAATAGACTAGTTTGATTGGACCACAGAATGTGTGGAGGGGAGTCACATGCAAGAAGACCAGAAAGGTGGGACAGGCTGTGAAAAGCTTTAAATAGAGGTTAGGTTTGATCTTGGGGCAGTGAGGTAGCACCATAGTAGATAGAGTGCCAGGCCTGGGGTCAGAAAGACCTGAGTTCAAATTTGACCTCAGACATTTACTAGCTGCGTGACCCTGGGCAAGTCACTTAACCTTTGCCTTGGAAGCAGCTAGGCGGTTCAAAGGATGCTAGGCCTAAAGTCAGGAGGACCTGAGTTCAAATCCAGCTTCTGATACTTCCTAGCTGTGTCACCCTGGACAAGTCTGTTTGCCTCAGTTTCCTCATCTGTAAAATGAGCTAGAGAAGAAAATGGCAAACCACTTCAGTATCTCTGCCGAGAAAATCCCAAATGGGGTCACAGAGACTCAGATACAACAAATGACTGAACAACAAAATATTTGATATTCAAGGTAATAGGGAACTAGCAGAGTTCACTGAGAAGGAAGGTTTCTGAATGTCACTGAGGCAGCTGTGTGCACAATAGATTGGAGAGTGGAGAGACTGCAGGCAAGGAGCCCAATTAGGAGGCTACTGCAACGGATGAAGCCAGAGGTGACGAGGGCCTGAATCAAGGCAATGACTGTATAGATGAGACACACTGTGGAGGAAAGGAACAAGCCACTCCATCCCAGGACTAGCTGCTTTGCTCAATCTCCCCATCTCCCCTCTGTTCCAAGGTGAAGGCACAGGGATGGGGGCAGCGAGGGTCTAGATCAGAGGTGGCAAAGTGGCACCTGAATCAGATTCCTCACCTTTCCCATAGTGGCCCTCACCCCACTCTCCCCTAGATCACAGCTTGGTGGCTTCCTCCAACATCTCCTATCTCTTAGATAATAGCCAACATTTATATAGTGCCTACTGTGTGCCAGGAACTAAGCGAAGTGCTTTTTTTTTTTTTTTTTTTTTTTTTACAAATGTTCTCTCATTGAATCTTATAACAACCCTGGGAGGTAGGTAGCGCTGTGATCCCCATTTTACAGAGGAGCAAACTGAAGCAGACTGAGAAAAAGTGACTTGTTCAGGGTCTGAGGCTGGATTTGAACTCAGTTCTTTGTGACTCTAGGCCCAGGATTCTGGTCACTGTGGTGCCCCCTAGCTGCCCTTCCTTGAGGGGAGAGCCAGGAGATATTTCCAACCAAGAGTCCCGTACTGTGCCCTGGGCCTTGGATTCTTCCTAAATGCTTGTCTTGACTTTCTCCCTCCCTCCCTCCCTCCTTCCCAGCAGGCCTCCTCACCTCTCCTTTTCTGATTGATTATGCCAGTTGCTCTCCCAACTGCGGTCCGGGCAATAGTCCCATTCCACCTCCTCAGCCATGATGTAATAGGTGCGAACCACTTGGTAGCGTGGTCGGGCTCCAGACCTGCTGCCTTTGCACCTGGAGACATTGTACAACGCCCTCATTCCCGCCTGGAGGTGGCTGCCTTCTTGGCAGTAGATCTCAAAGGTCCCTGGGGAGAGAAGAGGCATGAAGAGAAAATCTGCCTCAGAAGGCCCTGCAAGAAATGGGTCCTGGGCAAGAATTCCTGGGAAATATAATGAGAAGGACCCTGAGGCTTGCAAAATGCTTCCTTTGCAATACTACCACGAGACAGGGAGAACACATGTTAACTGAACCCATTTTACAGATGAGGGAACTAAGGTCAAGAAATGGCCTTATGGAGTACCTGCTCTATGTTAACTGGGAAAGAAACAAAAGAAGAAAGAGGAAGAAAAGGAGAAAAGAAAAGAAAAGCTACTCCAGGCATGGTGAACAAAGGCATGGAGGTGGTAAATTATATTCAGGGGCAGAGTACTTTGTCCAGTTATAAAATGGCCAAACCAGCACTCAAATACAGTGGTGCTCTCTACTATGCCACACTGCCTTTGTCAAGTAGCCATCCCCTAACAGGGGGAATAGAGAGGGAGGGAGGGAAGGAGAGAGAGAGAGAGAGAGAGAAAGAAAGAGAGAGAGAGAGAGAGAGAGAGAGAAGGATGAGGAGGAGAGGAGAGGAGAGGAAAGGAGAGGAGAGGAGAGAGAGGGTCTGGGCAGGAAGTTATGAGCAAAATAGGGTGGAGTTGGGGAAAGGGTCTTCATGGAATAGGTTCCATCAAACGTTTTGGTATTGGGGGCCAGGGGGAGTGAAGGAGCACTCCATGAAACCTCAGTGCCCACTACCAGCTCCTTAAGGACCCCGTCAGCTTTGGCCTTGAGAACCTGTCTTCCTCATCTTATGTGCCAGGAGCTCCCTAACCGACCAAGTCAAGCCAGACAGCTGCACATTCCATTGTGACAGCTCGAACTTGGCCATCCATGGAGCTCTAATGATGGAATAAGGACTAAAATTGACTTAGCCAAATGTCTCACATCAGAGGTTCAAGATCAGAGGACATGGGCTGGACACTCATGTTCTTTCATTCCATGGCTCCTCAGCTCAAGAGTCTATGATGGCTCCCCACTACCTGTGCAGTGACATCACATGGAGGGATATGGGGACCTGGCTTCCAATTTGGCTTCTGCTACTTTCTACCTGTGTGACCCTGACCAAGTCATTTCCTCTCTGGGGGCCTAGGTCTCTTCCTCGGTAAGAATGTCTCATGTCTCTGCTCACTGTGCCACGTGCCCTGATACATCCCTTCCAGCTCTGACAAGTCAGATGGGAACGCTCCTGCCCCCTAAGGCTGCCTGCTTTGGGCGTGGCCAACTTTCCAGGTACCACTGCCTGCAACCTGGGGCTTGTCCTCACACTCAGGTGAGTGCCAGTCCTTGTTTCTATGTCACCCCCTCCTTTCTCTTGATTCTTTCAAGGGCTCCCTTTGACCAGGGTGGCAGCAGCCTCCTCACTGTTCTCCCTGCCTCAAGTCTCTCCTCATTCCAAGCCATCCTCCACAAACTGCTGAAGTGATTTCCCTAAAACATATAGCTGATGGCCCCCTTACTCAAGGACCTCCAATGGCTCCTTATTGCCTCTGAGATGGCATCTAAACTCTTCAGTTTGGCAGCGAAAACCTTTGTCCAATCCAACCCCAGATAAGCTTTGCAAACTCTTCCAACTCCCTTTCCATACTCTCCTGGGTGGCTTGCTTTTACACACACACACACACACACACACACACACACGTAATATACATCCACATGAGTACACATGTATACACACATGCACATATACGCACATTCACAGACATAGGTACATGCACACACATGTATACAATATACACACATTTCACATATGCACACACATACACCCACATACCTATACATAATATATACACATTCATACACCACAGACATATACATACACACAATGCACATATACACACATACACATATATACAATATACACACATTCACACACACACACACACACACACACACACACACACACACCAGACCCCATCCCTGCCCCTGCTGCTTTCCATGCCTGGGATGTTCACGTCTTCAATTCTCTCACAGTGCCCTTCTCACCAATTTACCATGTATGAGGAGGGGGAGAATATCCTTAATTATTTACATGTTAACCCTCCGATAGAATACTAGCTTCTTGACAACAGGAATAATTTTACTTTTGCCTTTGTGTCTCTGTGGTACCCAGCACTGTGCCTGGCACATCATAAAATGGTGGCCCATTGATTCTATGTTCTCAGGGCTCTCCCAGCCCTGACATTGTACATTCTGGGGTCCCTCTGTCTCAGCTGTGACATTCTGAGTTTTAGGGTTCCTGATAGCTGTGACATTCTTGGTTTTGGGGGTTCCTTTTGGCTCTGACATTCTGGGTTTTGGGGTCCCCACTGCCTCTGAAATTCTGGGTTTTGGGGTCTCTGCTAGATTGACATTCTGGGTTTTGAGGTCCCTGCTAGCTCTGACATTCTGGGTTTTGGGGTCTCTGCTAGCTGTGACATTCCATTTTCTGAGCCCCCCTTCCTGCTCCAATGTTGTCCATTCTCCCCATCCTCTAGGACCATACACTTGGATAGATATAGGAAATCAGGGATGGAGGCCAGGGATTAGAGGGAGTGGGGAAGAGAATGAATATTGGGAAAGATCTGTCATGGAAAAAAACAAAAGGAATTCTTTTTTTTTAATATAATCCCTTTGATTTTTTTCCATGACAGATAAAAGCAGAGGGAAGGGGGAGGCACGTTCTTTCTGACCAGCTCTGCTAGGCCCTCCCTTGGTCCCTTAGGATAGCAGATAGGATCAGAAAGCAGAAGGCCAATAATAAAGGCTAGGGGAGAATGAAGACCACCCAATCTGCAGGGTGACATTTAAGCAGAGCTGCTCCCAGTCCAGTGTGGGCAGAGCCCCTTGGCCCAGTTGATTGGATGGGAGCCATGGCTTGGGGCAGCCTCCGGCCCTAGTAGCCCAGGACCCCCAGGGAACAAGGCTCTCTGCCCCAACTTCCCGGTTCTCTAAGCAGAAGTGTGGACACCTGCTGGTTGCATGTGAAAAACCAGGACTGGGCCTCCTGGGCCAAGCCACTGCCCCGCACTCAGACTCACTTTCCTCCTCTGTAAAATGAGAGAGCTGGACAAGAAGATGTGCCAAGGCCTGGCCGGCTCTGGGCCCAGGCTTCTGGCTTTCTGGTTATTATTTGCCTGTATTCCCTCCTCTACCCAGAGAACTGCCCTATAGTAAGAAAAAATAAAATATAGTAATAAAAAAATAAAAGAAAGAGGAAAACAGATGCCCTGACAAAACTACCCAATATATCTACCAAGTCTGACAATACATGTGATGTTCCACACCAATGGCCTGCCACCTGTGCAAAGCAGGAGAGAATGAGGAAGAGAAGGAAGGAGGGAGCTTTAGTCTATCTCAGAGATGATTTGGGGTGATTTGGTTTTTAATGTTGCTACCTTTTGTTTTTACATCACCTCCATTCCCCAATACAAGTTCCCCCCTGCCCCATTTAGACAGTCTTCCTGGTAACAACAGATAAAAAAGAGAGGGAAAGGTCATGAGACTAACCCTCTATCAACGCCATCTAATGGTGTATGCAATGCCCCCTATCTCATTCTCTCTCTCCCCTTCTTCCGATCTCTCTGTCTCTTTATACAGAGATACTATGAACCAATACGGAAATTCTCTCTATAGTATTCCTAGTGGAAGTTCAGGGTTCATGGGGTAAAGCCCTTCACCCCAACTCTTCTAATCTTACCAGGTATTATTACCCACAATATATCCTATGCTCAAACCAAAATGGATTCTTCTCTGCCCCCAAATTTCAATGCCTTTGTTGGTTATGTCTCTGGGCCTAGAGATTATTACACCCCCAGCTGCTCTCTTTACCTGTCCAATGTCCAGCCAGTCTCCAACCACCTCTGCCTACCCCCACCCCTCAACTATCACTAGCACTCAGCTTTCTCAGAGCCTCTCCTCTGCCTAGCCCTAATGGGTTAATGAGGAAGCAGGATTGCCTGGGTCTGGGTATTCCCAAGCCCTAGAGCCCAGCAGAGGTGGGCCCCGTGGCCCGCTTTGGTCTGGCAAAGCACCTGGGTCGCCGCACCAAGCCAGGAAGACCTGGCTGAGTTGTATTAGGATGCGGGGGTGGCTCCCAGGCCTCCTGGCGGGCCTTCTCCCCTTTTCTCTCACCACTCTCATGACAGTGATCTCATCTGCTCTCATGGATTCAATTAGCATCTCTCTGCTGTTGTACACTGATGTATCTCAGATCTTACGTATTCAGCCCTAACCTCCCTTCTGACCTGCAGGCTCGCATCTCCAGCTGCCTATGACACATCTCTGACTGGATGTCCCATGGACATCTGAAATTCCACATGTCCACAATATCTCATTAGCTTTTCCCCCAAACCTCCCATCTGCTTCCTCCCTCTCGTCCTCATATCCAAGCTCTTGTCAAGGCCTGTCAACCTGACCTTTACAACATCTCTCACATATGTTCTAAGGGGTAGGCCCTCACACCTGGACTATGGCAATGCCCGCTGTCGGGTCTGCCTGCTGTCGGGTCTGCCTGCTGTCGGGTCTGCCTGCTGTTGGGTCTGCCTGCCTTGGTCTCCCCACTCTACTATGTCCTCCACTCACCTGCGAGGGATCTTCCTAAATCATAGGTCTGACCATAGTCCTTACTCAACAGACTCCAGTGGTTCTCTATCTGGGATCAAATAGAAATCAAATGTAATATATATTTGATTTTATATATATTTTATTATATTATTATATATTCTGTATAATATATAATATATTGTTCTATATTCTGTATGATATATAATAATAGATAATTTAAAAAATAATGTATATTTGATTTGATTAATATATGGTAAATATAAAAAAATCAGATATAAAATCTGGTCTGGTGCTCAAAACCCTTCATAGACACATTTCCAGTCTTGTTATACCATCTGTCACTCACCCCCACACACAAACACACACACACATATACACACAGAAACACAAACACACACACAAACACACACATACACACAGAAACACAAACATGCACACACACACAAACACACACATACACACAGACTCTCGGATTCAGGGATACAGACCCTCCATCTCCTGACTCCAGGCATTCTTCTTGGCTGTGCCTCCTGCCGAGAAGACCCTCCCTCCTCATCTCCATCTCCCACCTTCCCTGGCTTGCTTCTACAGTAAGAGGGGAATGGGGAAGTGGGGAGGACAATAAGTACTTCTATAGCACCTACTAAGTGCCAAGCATTTTACAAAGATGATCTCATTTGATCCTCACAACTCTGGGAGTTGTTACAGTTAAGGAAACTGAGGCAGACAGAGGTTAAATAACTTGTCCAGGGTCACCTAGCTACTAAGTGTCCAAGGTTGGATTGAAATTTAAGGCTTCCTACAGACCCCAGGCCTGGCCCTCCATTTAGTGAGTCAGCTAGCCTTGAACCTGCCCCAATCTCCCCTAATTCTAGAGTCTGCCCTGTTGATTGTGGCCGACGACTCCTCCTAGATCCAGTTTGGATGCAACTGTGTGCATGTTCTCTGTCCCATTACCTGGGAGCTCCCTGAGGGCAGGGACTGGTTTCTCCCATTCTCAGCATAGTGCCTGGAACATAGTAGGTCTTAATAGATGTTGATGGGAAGGACAGACCCCCTAAACCAAGTCAAACGCTGAATGGGCTAGGAGGAGGAAAACAAGTTGAGGCCTTGCAGGCTGCCAGTGTAGTCAAGGCTAAGAAGGGCCCAGAGATTTGGGGCAGTGAGGGGGCAATAGTTTAGGGTACAAGGGGGGTGCCTCTCACCATTCTGGGGACCTCATAGTAAACCAAAGGCCTTACCTGGAGTGTCTGGATGCATGAGGGCTGTAGCAAAGGTGTGTGGGAAGAGGGAAGCTCCAGTTTTTCTCATGCCAAGCATCTGGATGGTTTGGCCCTTGAACATGGCTCCATGCATGTCAGCCTCAGTACCCAAGCTGAGCAAGTGCCAGGCCACTGTGTCCCCCTGGCATACAGCTAACCCAGGTAGGTTTGAGAAGACAAAACCATTAATGGCTGAAAATGAAGAAAATAAAACAAAGACTGAAGGTTAACAGTGATGGAGGGTCCAAACACACCAGGCCCTACTGGCCCAGCCGAGCCACCACCTCTGAAGGAGGCTACAGCTACTACCCACCACTGGCAACACAGGGTTTTACAGTGAATGAACAATTAGTAGATTTCTTCAGCAGACTTATAATGACAATTGCTGTTTTTAAGTACCTACTATGTGTCAGGCACTGTGCTATCCACTTCTTACAAGTATTCTATTTGATCCTCATTGGACTAAAATACTATTGTACCCATTTTACACCTGAAAATTAGGTAGAGAGTCATTGAATGACTTTTCTGAGGTCACATAACTAGAAAGTGTCTCAAGCCAATTCTGAACTCAAATATTTCTGCCAGGTTTAGTTCCATGTGTTCTCACCTTGCTTAGGGACTAATACAGTAAATGGTCTTTTCAGAGTATTCTCCTACAGAATTAAAACAACAGTTGGCATTTATTGTGCCCCTAGCATAAGCCACACACTGTGTTCTACTCCATCTGGCAATATCAGTGCATTTCATGTTCATGGCATTCTGAGGAATTGCATGAGATACTTTTTATACCCATTTTATACCTGAGAACACCGAGGCAAGGAATAGTGGAGTAATTTCTAAGTTAAAAAGTGAATCAGGCCCAATGGGAATTCTAGCTAGCTCCCTAACACAATAAATATCCTTTTCAAAGACTTCCCTTACAAAATTATTTTGACAGCTAGCATTTAGTGCACACCTACTATGTGTCATGCACTGTTGTATGCCTCATTCAGTAATATCATTATATTTCATGGTCACAATACTCTCATGAGTTATGTGAAGGACTATTATACCCATTTCACATCTGAGAACACTGAGGCAAAGAGTAGTTTAGTGATATTTATAAGGTTACTAACTTAGAAAATGTTTCAGTCCAATTTTTAACTCAGGTTTTCTTTATTACAGCCTTAATTCTACATGCGCTCACTTTGCTAACCTCATAACAAAATAAATTTCCCTTTCACAGAATTTTCTTACAGAATTACACTGATAAATAGCATTTAGTGCTCCCCTACTATGTGCCATGCACTGTGCTAGGACCTACCTAATAATATGATGATATTCTCAGGGATTACATGAAATATTATTATACCCATTTTACACATCCCAACACTGAGGGAAAGTGTTACATGAAACATTATTATACAGTATTTATACCTCAGAACACTGAGGCAAAGGCTTATGTGAAAAAAAAAGACATATACATTTTATACTTCACAACAGAGAGGCAAAGGGTTACATGAAAAATGATTATACCCTTTCCATGCCTGAGAACACAAAGGCAAATGGGTATATGAAATTTTATTATACCCACTTACCCCTCCCAACACTGAGGCAAAGGGACACATGAAATATTGTTGTACCCTTTTTATACCTGAGAACACTGAGGCAAAGGGTTACATGAAATATTATCATACCCATTATACACCTCCCAATACTGAGGCAAATACTTACATGAAATATTACTTTAGAATATTTATACGTGAGAAGAGTGATGCAAAGCGTTATATGAAATATTGCTATACCCATTTTACACTTTCCAACACTGACGCAAAGGGTTACATGAAATATTATTTTACTCTTTTTATACCTGAGAACCTTAAGGCAAAGTGTTCTTTGAAAGAGTATTATACCCATTTTACATCTCCTAACACTGCGGCAAAGTGTTACATGAAATATTATTATACCCTTTTTATACCTGAGAACACTGAGGCAAAGGGTTATTAGAAATATTAATAAACCCATTTTATACCTACCAACTCTGAGGCAAAGGGTTATTGAAAGACTATCAAACCCTTTTTATGCCTGACAACACTGAGGCAAATGGTAACATGAAATATTGTTATACCCTTTTTATACTTGAGAACACTGGGGCAAAGGGTTTATGAAATATTATTTAAACCCATTTTAAACTTCACATCAGTGAGGCAAAGGGTTACAGGAAATATTTTTATACACTTTTTTTTACTTGAGAACACTGAGGCCTAGACTTATATGAAATATTATTATACCCATTTTACACCTGGTAACACGGAGGCAAAATGTTACATGAAATATTACTAGGCCCTTTTTACAACAGAGAACCCTGAGGGAAAATGTTATAGTAAATATTGTCATACCCATTTTACACCCCCCAAAATTGAGGCAAACGGTTACATGAAATATTATTACACCCTTTTTATACCTGAGAACACTGAGGCAAAGGGCTATTATGAATATTATTGCACTCATTGTACACCTCCCAACACTGAAGCAAAGGATTATTTGAAATATTATCATACCCTTTTTATGCCTGAGGCAAATGAGGCAAATGGTCACAAGAAATATTTTTATACCCTTTTTATACCAGAGAACACCAAGGCCTAGGGTTATATGAAATATTATTATACCCATTTTACACCTCCCAACACTGAGGCAAACAGTTTCATCAAATATTATTATCCCTTTCTACACCTGAGTTCACTAAAGCAAAGCATTATTAGAAATATTATTAAACCCATTTAACACCTCACATCACTGAGGGAAAGGGTTACATGAGATGATATTATACCCTTTTCATACCTGAGAAGACTGATGGAAAGGGTTATTAGAAATATTATTAAACCCATTTTACACCTGTCAACTGAGGCAAAGATATATATGAAATATTGGTATACCCTTTTTATACCTGAGAACACTGGGGCAAAAGGTTACATGAAATATTGTTGTACCCATTTTATATCACCCAGCACTGAGGCAAAATGTTACATGAAATATTATTAGGCCATTTTATAACTGCAAACCCTGAGGTAAACTGTTATATTAAATATTATTAAACCCATTTTACACCTCACAATATTGAGGCAAAGGGTTACATGAAATATTACTATACCTTTTTTATGCATGAGAAAAATGACACAAAGGGTTACATGAGATATTATTTTACCCTTTTTATGCCTGAGAAGACTGAGGCTAGGGGTTGTAGGAAATATTATTATACCCATTTTACATCTCCCAATAGTGAGGCAAAAGGTTACATGAAATAGTATCATATATTATTTATACCTCAGAACACTAAGGAAAAGGTTATATGAAATATGATTATACCTGTTTTACACCTCACAATACTGAGGAAAAGTATTACATGTAGTATTATTATACCGTTTTTATACCTCAGAACACTGAGGCAAAGGGTTACATGAAATATGATTATAGCCATTTTATGCCTGAGAACACTGTGGCAAAAGGTTATTAAAAATACTATTAAACCCATTTTACACCTCCCGAGACTGGGGCAAAGGGTTACAAGAGAGATTATTATACCCTTTTCATGCCTGAGAACACTGAAGCAAATGGTGACATGAAATATTGTTATACCCTTTTGATACTTGAGAACACTGAGGCCTAGGGTTTTATGAAATATTATTATACCCATTTTACACCTCCCAAAACTGAGGCAAAACGTTACATAAAATATTATTTTACCCTTTTTCCATCTGGGATTACTGATGAAAAGGATTATTTGAAATAGTATTATACCCATTTTACACCTCCCAACACTGAGGCAAAGAGTTACTTGAAATATTATTATACACTTTTTATACTTGAGAACATTGAGGCAAAAGGTATTATAAAATATTATTATACCCATTTTACCCCTCTCAACACTGAGGCAAAGGGATATAGGAAATATTATTATACCCTTCTTATGCCTGAGACCACTGACAATAAGCATTAATAGAAATATTACTAAACCCATTTTACACCTCACAACACTGAGGGAAATGGTAACATAAAATATTGTTATGCCCTTTTTATACCTGACAACAATAAGATAAAGGGTTACATGAGATATTATTATACCATTTTTATACCTGAGAAGACTGAGGCTAAGGGTTATAGGAAATATTATTATACCCATTTTACACCTCCCAACACTGAGGCAAAAGGTACATGAAATATTATTTTACTCTTTTTATACCTGATAACCCTGAGGCAAAGGGCTATTTGAAATAGTATTATACCCATTTTACACATTCCAACACTTATGTAAAGAGTTACATGAAATACAATGATACCCTTTTTATGCCTGAGAACACTGGGACAAAGGGTTATATGAAATAGTATTATACCCATTTTATACATACCAAGACTGAGGCAAAGGATTGTAATGAACATTATTATACATTATTATATTCAAAATATTATTTAAACGCATTTTATACCTCACATCAGTGAGTCAAAGGGTTACATGAAATATTATATAATTTATATACCTGAGAACACTGAGGTCTAAGCTTAAATGAAATATTATTATACCAATTTTACACCGCACAACACTGAGGCAAAATACTACATGCAATGTTACTAGGCCCTTTTTATAACTGAGGACCCTGAGGGAAACTGTTATACCATATATTATTATATCCATTTTACAACTCCCAACACTGAGGAAAAGTGTTACATGAAATATTATTACACCCTTTTTGTACCTGAGAACACTGGGGCAAAGGGTTACATAAAATATTATTATACCCATTTAACCACTCCCAACACTGAGTCAAAGGGATACAAGAAATATTATTATACCCGTTTTATACCTGAGAACACTGAGGCCTAGAGTTATATGAAATATTATCATACCCATTTTACACCTCCCAAAACTGAGGCAAAGGGTTATTTGAAATAATATACCATTTCTATGCCTGAGAACACTGAGGCAAATGGTCACATGAAATATTATTTTACCCTTTTTATACCTGAGAAGACTGAGGCTAGGGGTTATAGGAAATATTATTATACCCATTTTACATCTCCCAATAGTGAGGTAAAGGGTTACATGAAATATTATTATACCCATTTTACACCTCACAACACTGAGGCTAAGGGATACATGAAAAATTGTTATACCCTTTTTATGCCTGAGATTACTGAGGCAAAGGGTTCTTAGAAATATAATTGAACCCACTTTATCCCTCCCAACACTGAGGCAAAGGGATATATGAAAAATTGTTATACCCTTTTTATACCTGAGAACACTGAGGCAAAGGGTTACATGAAATATTAATACACCCTTTACATATCTGACAAAACTGAGGCAAAGAGCTTTATGAAATATTATTATACCCATTATACACCTCCCAATACTGAGGCAAATGGTTACATGAAATATTGTTATAGACTATTTATACCAGAGAAGACTGATGCAAAGCATTATATAAAATATGATTATACCCATTTTACACCTCCCAAGACTGAGGCAAAGTGTTACAAGAAATATTATTATACCCTTTCTAGGCCTGAAAACCCTGAGGCAAAGGATTACTTGAAATAGTATCATACCCATTTTACACCTCTCAATAATGAGGCAAAGGTTTACATGAAATATTATTTTACCCTTTTTATACCTGAGAACACTGACGCACAGGGTTATATGAAATATTATTATACCCATTTTATGCCTCCCAAGACTGAGACAAAGGGTTACAAGAAATATTATTATGCCCTTTTTATGTCTGAGATCACTGAGGCAAAGGGTTATTTGAAATATTATTAAATCCATTTAACACCTCACAACACTGAGGCATAGGATTACATGAAATATTATTATACCCTTTTTAAACCTGAGCACACTGAGGCAAAAGGATATGGGAAATATTACTACACCCATTTCACACCTCTCAACACTGAGGCAAAGGTTTCCATGAAATATTATTATACCCTTTCTATACCTGAGAACTCTGAGGGAAAGGGTTATGTAAAATATTATTATACCCATTTTATACCTCCCAATAATGAGGCCAATGCTTATATGAAATATTATTATACCCTTTTTATAACTGAGAACAATGAGGCAAAGGGTTACATGAGATATTATTATAACCTATTTATACCTGAGAAGACTGAGGCTAAGAGTTATATGAAATATTATTATACCCATTTTACACCTCTTAATACTGAGGCAAAGGGTTTCATGAAATATTATCATACCCTTAGTACACCTGAGAATACTGAGCCAAAGTAGTTGACAGTTTTATCTAAGGTCACTAACGTAAAAAGTTAATCAGGCCAATTTTATACTCAACCTAGCTGTCTACCACAATAAATGCCATTTTCAGTGTTTGTTCCTATATAATGATACTCATGACTAGCATTTAGTGCACCCTACTATGTTTCATGCACTGTCCTAAGTCCCATTTAGTAATGTCACTGTACTTCATACCCATGATATTCTCAGGAGTAACATGAAATAAAATTATACCCATTTTACACATGAAAACACTGAGGCAAATCATAGGTCTCTAAGTTAAAAAGCGAATCAGGCCCATTGTGAACTCAAGCTAGGTTCCTCACACAGTAAATGTCTTTTTCTGAGAACTCTCTCAGATAATTTTACTGAGCACTAGCATTTACTGCAGCCCTACTATGTGCCACACACTGTGCTCTATCTCTTTTAGCAATAAGAGTGTATTTCATGCTCATGACATTCCTAGGAGTTAAATGCTACTTTATTATCCCCATTTCACACTCCAGAACACTGAGGCAAAAAGTAGTTCAGTGACTTCTCCAGGGACACACATCTAGGAAATATCTGAGGTCAATTTTGAACTCAGGACTTACCATTTCCTCCCTCCAATCACTCAGCTACCCTGGTGCACAATCAATTAAATGGATATTAAACAGACTTCTCCTATATAATGTCTCCTGACAACAGGTCTGTATTAAGTCCCTACTAAGCATCAGGCGCAGTACTTTTTTTTCTTCCTGGGGAGGGCATGAAGCCAGTTCCCAGATGCCACATATCATGCAGTCAAGTTTGTAACACCTGGGAAACTGGGTGAGCCCATCCAGGGTAGACGAGGAAAGGAGAGGTGGGTCCCAGAGGAGCCGGCCTCCAGATCCTCGAATCAACAGCACCAGAGAAGCATGTGGACTATTCACTAGGGGAAAGTAGCTAGAATTTCCTGCCAGCCTTAGGCCTTTCATGCAATACTGCACTTGGCATTTCAACTGGAAAGAACTGAGGCAAACATGGGGAAGTGACTGATCCAGGGCCACTAAACTAGAACATGATTGACACCAACTTTGAACTGAGGACTTCTTTGCTCCAGGATCTGCACTCCCTGATGCATTCAAATGAATGGACATAAAATGCTCCTATAGAATTATACTAAAATGGCATTCAGTGCACCCCTACTATGTGCCAAGCACTGTGCTAGGATCTATTTAGATGCTCAGAACATTATGAGGAGTTGCATGCAATAGTATTACACCACTGTAACACTTAAGAGCACTGAGGCAAAGAGGAGTTGAGTGACTTCTCAAAGGTCATTAAGGTAGAATGTGAGGAGCAATTTTGAACTCAAGCCTTCTTTATTCCAGGCTTAGTTCTATATGCACACAGCTTCCTAGCTCCCTAACAAAATAAAAGTCCTTTTCAGAGAATTCTCCTATATAATTATACTGACCACTAGCATGTAGTATACCCCTACTATGTGTCATGCACTGTCCTATGCCCATTAAGCAATACCATTGCATTTCATGCCCATGAAATTCTCAAGAGTGACATGAAACACGATTATACCCATTGTACACCTGAGAATACTGAGGCAAAGAATAGATGAATGATGTATCTAAGGTCTCTAAATTATTAAGTGAATCCAGCCCATTGTGAACTCAAGATAGCTCATTAGCACAAAAAAAATGTCGCTTTCAGAGAATTCTAACTGATTTATCTAAGGTCACTAACTTAGAAAGTAAATCAGGCCAATTTTGTACTCAAACTAGCTGTCTACCACAATAAATGCCCTTTTCAGTGCTTATTCCTCTAATAATTATACTCATAACTAGCATTAGTGCCCCGCTACTGTGTGCCATGCACTGTCCTAAGCCCCATTGAGCAATATCACAGCATTTCAGGCATTACACAAAACACAATTATACCCATTTTATCCCTGAGAATACTGAGGCAATGAATAGTTGAATGACTTATCTAAGGTCTCTAAGTTTAATTGGACTCATTATGAACTCAACCCTTCTTTAAACCAGGATCAGTTCTATGTCCCTTCACCATTCTTTCTCCTGAATTCACTAAATGCCCTTCGCCGAGAATTCCCTCATATAATTATACAACAAACTAGCATTTAGTGCACTCCTACTATGTGCCGTGCACTGGACTAGACCCTATCTAGTACTATCCTTGTGTTTCATGCCCATGACTCCCTTAGGAATCACATGAAATATTATTATACCCATTTTACATGTGAGAATACTGAGGCAAAGAGTAGTTTACTGACTTATTTAAGGTCTCTGAGTCAAAAAGTGGATCATGAGGCATTGTGAACTCAAGCCTTCTTTACCCCAGGCTTAGTTCTATGTGCCCTCACCTTGCTAGATCCTTAACACAATAAATATCCTTTTGAGAATTCTCCTATAGAATTATATTGATAAACAATATTTAGTGCTGTTCTGTTAATGTGTCATGTACTGTTCTCTGCCCCATTTCAGTGTCTTCTCCAAGGTCTCTAAGTTAAAAAGTGAACCAGGACTCTAGCTAGCTCCCTGGTATATTAAATGACCTTGTCACACTATTCTCCCTCACACAATAAATGTCCCTTCCCTGAGATGTCATATCATTGTATTTCATGCTCATGAAATTCTTAGGAGTTACAGGAACCACTATTGTGCCCATTTTATCCCTGAGAATACTGAGGCAATGAATAGTTGAGTGACTTCTCTAGGGTCTCTAAGTTAAGAAATGAATAAGGCCCATTGGGAACTCAAGCCATCTTTAGCCCAGGCCTAGTTCTAGGTGCCCCCACCTTTCTGCCTCCCTAATTCAGTAAATAGCCTTCTGATATTCTCCCACATAAATCAAACAAGGACCGACAGGTATTAAGAACCTTCTGTGTCCCAGGAGTCATCCTAAACTCATTTTATAAAAACTCTCTCACATGATCCTCACAAACACCTTAGGAGCTAATTGTAATACTATTATGCTCATTTTACCTCTGAGAACACTGAGGCAAAGAGGAGGTGAAGGACTTCTCCATGGTCGCTATGCTAGAACGTGCCTGAGTCTAATTTTGATCTCCCAACTTTCCAACTTCTTTTTTCATCCCTCTATTCACTCAGCTACCTCAGTGCCTAATAAACTAAATGGCCCTTATGGAGAATTCTCCTACAGAACTAGAATTTGATAAGCACCTACTATGTGCCAGGCACTGTGCTCTACCCTTGCAAGAAATATCATCCCATTTCATCCTCATCACAACCTTGAGATTTCCATGCAATCATCTTACACCCATTTTACACCTAAGAATACCAAGGCTGCAAATAGGTAAAATGATTTATCCAGGGTCACTGAGCTAGAAAATATCTGAGGCTAATCTTGAACTCAGTATTTCTTTGCTCCTGTCTCAGTCCAGTATCAGCTCAGCTTGCTAACTGCCTGATTCATTAAAGGGGCCCTTGAAAGACCTCAATTATAATGACAACTTAGGATGTAATAAGCACCTACTATGGCAGTAAGCTAGGCACTTTTTACAAACATCTCATTTCATCTGATCATTACAATAACCTCAGCACTTAGATGCAAATCATCCCATTTTAAGCTTGGGAACACTGAGGCAGAGTAATTCACTGACTTCCCCAGGGTCAGTAAGCTACAAAGTGCCCAAGGCCAGCTTTGAACTACAAACTTCCTGCCCCCAGGCTCACTGCTCCATGTAATGGTCTACTTAGTCTTCACTGTTCAAAGGGATCTGAGGGGAAGTTTGCTCCAATACATTTATTCCACAGACAGGGAAACTGAGGCACAGAGACTAGATGTCTAGATTTAAATTCAGGTCTTCCTGCCACTAGGCCCTGAGGTCTACTCACTGAAACTACCTAGCCTCTGATGAGGTTATCCCAGTGGTGCAGGAGGCTATGAAGACCTGCCATATTGGTAGTGGTTATAGAGGTTTGATGTTCATTTCATGATGTATGAGCTGGTGCGGAGGGAGGCCTCGCATAGTAAAGCCTCTGAAGATGTAGACAGGGTCAGGGTGGGAGTGGTGGTGGTTTTGGTGTCTGCTACTTGTCCCTCGGACTGGACTGGCAGTGGTTTGGTTTTAAACACCCCCTTCTTGTATCCTAATCTCTGCTACAGTGCCTGGAACAGATATGTGAGTTAAGATGAGGGGAATCAGAGATTTCTGAGGTGAAGAGGGCCTCAGATATGCTCTCCTTTCAATTTGCAAATTGGAAAACTATGGTCCAAATCAGGAAAATGGCTGAAAATCCAAGGCCAAACCCATCTATCTCCAAATGGGGGAAAATAAGTCAGGGAGGTGAGGTGACTTGAGATCATGGGACCACACATTTTGGAGTGGGAGAGGGCCTGTAAAAGGAGGGCCTCTGAGTTCCTGTCCAGCTTGAGATTTAAGTGTCTATGTTTAACCCAAGGTAAGTTGCTTTGTCTCCTTGGCCTCAGTTTCCTTCTCTGTAAAAAGACTGGGTTGTACTAGGCTCCAAGGGCCCTTGCAGCTTTAAGTCTCTGATCCCATAAGCCTAAGCCATTTCATCTCCTTGGCCTCAGTTTCCTCATTTGTAAAATGAGGTGGGGGGGGTGGAGCCAAGATGGCAGAGTAGAAAGACACACATATGCAGGGTCTCCCCACGCAGCCCATAAAATACCTATAGAGAGGGACTCTCAACAAATTTTGGTGCAGCAGAAGTGGAGAACAACAGAGTGGAGGAGATTTCCAGTCCAGGGTGACCTGAAAGGCCCACAGGAAATGTCGGTTGCACCAGATGCGGAGCCAAGTGCGGAACCCAGCCCAGTCTTAGCTGGGCACGCACATGGCTCATGAACAGCCCTTGGGGGCAGAACCTCCAGTCTCAGAATCCCCAGTCACAGCAGCAGAGGGTCCGAAGATCCCTCAACCTACAGGCACCAAAGGTCAGTGACAGGAACGGGAGAGGGGCAGGAGTTCTCAGGTAGCCCCTACAGCAGCCCAAGACCATTGCTGGATCGTAAAAACCCCTGGGGGCACTGAGGGAGCTGGTCTTTGTCTCGCACTAAATGGTGGCCCTGCCCCCACAACTTGACTGAATCCCACCCCCCTCCCCAGTGCTAGCTTGGTGGAACTGGAGGTCAGGTGCTGGTGGAGAGGAAATTCTGCTAAGATTCTGAGCACAAAAATCCTTCCCTGTGCCCAGACCAGTACATGCCTGATTGTGCCACCCTGGAGGAACCGAGATCTTACAGGTCCCCAGAGTATACCCTACTCTTGACAAAGGACCCAAAAGTCAAGTAGCTGGTTGGGAAAATGCCCAGAAAAGGGAAAAAAAAATAAGACCATAGAAGGTTACTTTCTTGGTGAACAGATATCTCCTCCCATCCTTTCGGATGAGGAAGAACAATGCTTACCATCAGGGAAAGACATAAAAGTCAAGGCTTCTGTATCCCAAACATCCAAAATAAATATTCAATGGCCTCAGACCATGGAAGAGCTCAAAAAAGATTTTGAAAATCAAGTAAGAGAGGTGGAGGAAAAATTGGAAAGAGAAATGAGAGAGATGCAAGAAATGCATGAAAAGCAGGTCAACACCTTGCTAAAGGAGACCCAAAAAAATGCTGAAGAAAATAACACCTTGAAAAATAGGCTAACTCCAATGGCAAAAGAGGTTCAAAAAGCCAATGAAGAGAAGAATGCTTTAAAAAGCAGAATTAGCCAAATGGAAAAGGAGGTTCAAAATGAAGTGTGTGGACCAGGCCAAGGGTCCCAAACCTCTTTTTGTCCCAGAGCCCTTCAGCATCGTGGTGAAGCCAGTGGGCCCCTTCTCAGAACCAGCTTTGTAAATGCACACAATAAAACAGAGAGGACCACAGAGGAAAACTCTGGCATTAAACAACACTTAGTCCCAAAGTTCTACGAAGCAGGATTACTGACCCCAGCTCTGGCTCTCAATTGCTGAGTCTACATCAATGGGAGGTGTTTCTTTCTTCCATATGAATCCAGAGAGCAAAGGTAGCATCTCATACCAGGCACAGCAAAGATACTCACTGAGAGACTAAACAAAAAAGCCTAGAAATGGTTTTTCCAGAAACTTCTCACAAAATAGGGTTCCCCCCCCATACTGCCCCCTGCTGGCTGTAGAAGGCACCAAGCCCAGATAAGGTGGTCACGGGTTTAGAAAGCCATTCATCTGCCATTTGAGCAGGAAACTGGATCAGCAAACACTTATTAAGAGCCCTCTCTGTTCTAGGCACTGTAGCAGGGATTAGGATACAAGAAGGGGGTGTTTAAAACCAAACCACTGCCAGTCCAGTCCGAAGGACAAGTAGCAGACACCAAAACCACCACCACTCCCACCCTGACCCTGTCTACAACATCAGAGGCTTTACTATGCGAGGCCTCCCTCCGCACCAGCTCATACATCATGAAATGAACATCAAACCTCTATAACCACTACCAATATGGCAGGTCTTCATAGCCTCCTGCACCACTGGGATAACCTCATCAGAGGCTAGGTAGTTTCAGTGAGTAGACCTCAGGACCTAGTGGCAGGAAGACCTGAATTTAATTCTGGTCACAAACACTTACTAGCTGTGTGACCCTGAGCAAAGTTACTTAACCCCTTTTGTCTCAGTTTCCTCAACTAGAAAATGGGGTGTTCTGATAACAGCAGTATCCAATGAGATAATAATTGTAAAGTCCTTAGCACATTGCTTGGCACATAGTAGGTGCTTAACAAATCTTCTCTCTCCCCATAAAGTCACAGGGCTAGAAGTGGTTTTAAGAGATCACAGAAGCATGGTACTAGAACTCTATGGCACCTTAGAGGCCATCTACTCCACTGGTTCTCCAAGAGTGGTCCAAGTGGTCCCAGAGAATTTTTCAGGGGGTCCACAAAGTCATAACTGTTTTCATAGTTCTAAGTCATTTTACTGTGTAAGAAGGTAAATGTCAAAAGCTATAGCCCACATAAACAAAAGCTCTTTGGAGGGATCTCTATCATTTAAAGAGAGGAAAGGGGTCCTGAAACCAAAAAGTTTAGGAGGTACTGATCTGGTCCACTCCCCCTCATTTTACAAAAGGGGGTCCAGGGATAGGAAGGGACTTGCCCAAAGTCACAGAACTGGTAAGTGGCAGAGTCAGGATTTGAACCCAGGTCTTCCAAATCCAGTATTCTCTCTGCTGTATCACACTGCCTCCAATCCCTCATTTATTCTGCTTCACTGACAAATGTCCTCCTGTCTAACCCTGGACATTTCACCCCTTTAACCAAAAATCTTGCTCAGCAATGCATTGTCTTCCCATGGCATTCTAGGCTCCCCATAACCAGATGCCAGGAGACCTTGGTAGCTGTGTCTCCCAACAGCCCCCTCGAGGATATCCATCAGCAAACTGGGCTACACTTGGGCCCCCCCATCAGGCACTGAGCTTTCAGTTCACTAGAGTTTTGCTCACATTATTTCCTATACAAAGGACAGAGGTATCTTAGAACACAGAATGTCAGAGCTGGGGCAGGGTGCAATAGAACAGAGAATCGGGTCTCACAAAGTACTTGTTTGCCATCTTTCTAGTGAATCCATCATTCAACCCTCTGAGTTGTGGTTCTCTGTGTCCAGGGGGCAGGGTTGAGCACCCTGACACAACTACAGATCCCCGAAGCATTGAAATGTTGGTACCATATTCCCCCAAGTCTACTAAACAAGGATTACATGTCACCCAAACTAGGACCCTTCGAACTTGGGATCAGTGTCATCTCTGCACGTGATATTGGATTCGTGGATGCTTGGTGATAGTTTAGGCAGTGTCCAAGCTGAGGGGAGCCTTAGAAATCATTTGGTTCAAGCCCTCCCCTCTAGAGACTCCTCACTCTCAACTGCCCAGGTTTGGGAATCAAATGGCTCCTCAGGAAAGGCCTGGCTTGGCCTGCTCTGCCTCCTCCAGTTCATCTCTCCCCTGGCCTCAGCAAACACTAGGCCTGTCAGGATAAGCCCTGGAGCCCTGGTGACTGGAGGGATGTGGAAAGTGGGGAGGGCTTACCATGCATCTTGTTGGAGTCTAGGAAGCTCTCATCATCTTCCAAGTGGTGTCTTTGATCCAACATGGCGGCATCCTTGTTGATGCTGCTGTACCAACTCTCATTCTCATCAAAGACGGTGAAAAGAAGAAAGAATTCCTTGTCCACACCTTTCTGCAGGTCTCAGGGAGAGAACAGAGGATCATGGGTCATAGACTGGGAACTGGAAGGAAATTTAAAGGTGCTATGGTGGCTAGAGTGCCAGTCTTGGTGTTTGGAAGACCTGAGTTCAAATCCTGCCTTAGAAACTTACTAGCTATGTGACCCTGGGCAAGTCACAACATCTGTGTCTCAGTTTCCTCATCTGTAAAATGGGAAGAATAGTAGCACCTCCCTCATAGGGTTATGTGAGGATTGCATGAACTTTGCCAGCCTTAAAGCTCCACATAAGTACCAGCTCTTACTGTCATTATTATTGAATCCAACCCGCTTATCTTTGAGGAAACTGAGACTCAGGAAAATGGAACATCTTGCCCACAGTTACCCAGCTAGCAAGCGGCTATGGCAGGATTCAAACTCTGCCAAATCGGGCACTGTATCCTGTGTGGCTCCCTCTCTGAACAATGCCTCCACGTGCCAAGGGCCAGCACCCGTGTTCTAGAGCTGCCTGGCCTACTTCCCCAACCCCAGGGCTCAGAAATAGCACCCATCTGGGAGAGGCTTCTTGGACAAAGCTAGCCTAGGAAGGTAAAGTTAGTGAGGCTGTGTCCAGGGGAGAATGAGGCAGAGAGTCAGGGACTAAGAGGAAACTGAGGGACCAGAGGAAGTCGAACTAGTGGGACTGGGGAGAAACCAGGAATGCAAAGCAGCAGAAGCGAAAAAGGGAAGTTTGGGGAGTTCTTGAGAAGAAAGGAGTACCCTGGAATTCAGTAACTATTATCTTTCAGCTGACAGCTTTTGGAAGAGGACCACAGCACCATTTCATCTCTAAAGCCCAACCCATGACCCTATGACCCATGACCCCCTGACACCACCATATACCCCCACAAGCAGCTTCAACAGGCCAAGCATCTCAGGGCTGCCCACTCTGTCCCAGGCACTCCACCCCCCCACCTCACTCCACCTGCTTCCCATTGGCCCCCAAGGAGCCCTCCTTGCAGACCAGAAGGGGCCCTACTAGGCCAGAATTGGTGTCCTTGATGGGATTGACAGCAGAGAAATACATCCAAGTGAGACAGGCCGGGTCTTTGGCAGTGGGGCCAGCATGGGGAGGGACAATCCAGCGGTATGTGACCTTCTCGAAAGACTTGGCGACCAAGCCATGTTGACGTGACCCTGGATGGGATCACAGAGTCAGAGATTGACAGCTGGAAAGGACCTCAAAGATTATCTGATCCAGGAGTCCTTAATCTTTTAGGGGGTTATTAACTCCCATGTCATAGGCTGGTGAAGCCTCTGGACCCCTTTTTAGAATCATGTTTTTAAATTCACAAAATAAAAACATAGGATTACAAAGTAAGCCAATTATTTTAAAATACAGTTATCAAAATGTTTTTAAAAGTTCACAAGACACTCCCACTCTCCCTTCCCCACCCTGTTAAGAACTTTGGATCTACCAAGACAATTCTGTAGGACTTGATGAAAGGTACCGCCCATCTCCAGAGAAAGACCTGGTGGAGCATGAATGCAGATCAAAGACATTTTTTTTCCTTTTTTTATTCTTCTTGCAATTTTTTTTCTGTGTTTTCTTTCCTAGAATTACTTACATGGAAATGGGTTTTGCATGACTACACATGTAAATCAAATTGCTTGCTTTCTCAATAGGAGGTGAGAAGAGGAAGGGAGAGAATTTGGAAGGCAAAATTTGAAAAAGTAAAGAATGTTAAAATTGTTTTTGTATGTAATTGGGAAAAATAATAAATAAGAAAAAAAGAACCTTGAATTTAGTATAAATTTTTCATTTTACAGATGAGGAAACTGAGGTTCAAGAAGGAAAAGTAACTTGGCCAAGGTCACATAGGTAGGTAGTGATGGAGATAGGATTCAGACTCTAAAGTCAGAACTCTGCCCACTGGTACCATGCTGCCTCTCAAAATGCAGGATGATGGGGCCAAATAATTCTGCATAACCATGGCCTAAATCAACCACTTCTAAGGGCCCAAACAAGAAACCTTATTCCATAGAGGGGAAAAATCACAAAAGGTGAGGCAGTGTAAGGCCTAAGTAAGACCTCTGGTGTGTTCCAACTTTGCCATTGACTAGTTGCGTGACTCAAAGGAAAGTCATTTCCCTTCTCCAATTAGGGCCTTCATTTTCTCATCCGCAAAAGGGGGATGATAGAATTTGTACTACTGTAGATGGAATGGGGGTGTGGGGGGAGTTAGGTGGCACATTCTGATCTTAAGCAGTTGGTTTCTTTTTATTTAACCCAGGCCTGAAGTCAGAAAAACTCCTCTTCCTGAGTTCAAATCCAGCCTCAGACACTTCCTAGCTGTGTGACCCTGGGCAAGTCACTTCATCCTGTTTGCCTCAGTTTCCTCATCTGTAAAATAAGATGGAGAAGGAAATGACAAACCACTAGCTGTGTGACCTTGGACTAATCACTTCACCCTGTTTGTCTCAGTTTCCTCATCTGTCAAAAGAGCTAGAAAAGAAAATGGCAAACCACTCCAGTGTCTCTGCCAAGAAAACCCCAAATAGAGTCATGGAGAGTTGGACGTGACTGAAATGACCAAACAAGAAGAGCATCTGGAATGGGAGCTGCTCCCATCTTCCAGAGGGCAACACTGGCCCTGCCCTGCTTCCTGCTGATGAGTTGAGACAGTGGCTGTCAAGGCCCTTCCCAAAGAATAAAGTTTTCTGTACATTTGAGGCCTCACTCTTTCGAATCTCTGAGCTGAAAGTGTCCTTGGAGCCTGTCACCTGACCAAGAAATCCCTCTGAGAAACCTCAGGAAGAGGCATCCCAGCCCTGGGATCTGGGACAGCTTGGATTGTTAGCAAGTTTTCCATACGTTGCAACTAAACCTTCTCTCAGAAACATCCCTCTGTTGTCCCTGGTTCTGCTCTCTGGGGTCAATTCCACCTTCATACAACAGGCCTTCAAGTATTCGCAGACAGCTATCACATCTCCCCTGGATCATCTCTTTCCTAGAATGAGCATCCTCAACTCCTTTCACCAATTTCCAATGGACATAATATAGAATCCTTTCCCCAACCTGGCTGTTCTTCTCCGGACACTCTTGCAACGGGGAGCCCAGAAAGGGACAGATGATTCCCATGGGGGTCTAACCTGGAATCCACAGATTAAGGAGGATTCTGAGAAGCTCCTGTGCCTCGATTGAATGTGCTGGGCATTTTAGTCTGGTGAAAAGGCTCAGACTTAAGGATATAAGAGCTGTCTTCAGAGAAAGGTTGTCATGTGGAGGAGGTGGGACTGATCGGCCTCCGAGGACCCTCCCAGGTCTAGCTCAACAACTTTGTGATCAGAGGACAAGATACATAGAGGCCAAGGATATCATAGAGACCTAGCAAGCACAGTTGACCCCAAATGGGCTGCCTCGGAGGTGATGAGCTCCCCATCTTTGGAAGTCTGAGCAGAAGCCCAAAGACTGCTTGTTGGCAATGTGAAAGTTGGGATTCCTTTTGTGGAGGGCTCCTCGTGGCCTTTCCAGCTCTCCAATGCTACCTAAGAGAGTACATGGAGAGCCTGGATGTGGCCACATCATGTCCCTGATGCAGGCTGACATGGGAATCTATTCAAGACATTCTGATCTTGAGCAGTTGGTTTCTTTTTATTTAACCCAGGCATAGGCTTTTCCACTTCTCACTAGTGAATTTCACCTTCTTTGAGTCTTGGTCTAATCCCAGTGTAGTCAGTGCTGGTGAGGGGATCATGGGGGCAATTTGCTATGTCAAGGAGCAAACATTCACCCCTAAGGCAGCCAACCAGCCACTTAGGGCTCTTGCCATGGCATGAAGTGGCCTGCCCAAAGGAAACCTGATGCCCATGAGACTGGCCCCCAAAAGCTCCCAGGCCAGGGACAGACTGACCATCATTGTACACTGTGCCCTCGTTGTCCTGGTCATAGAAGACGCCATGGGGCTGAATGCTGTATGGTTGTGAGGCTCTATTGTAGAACACTATCTCGATGGTGTCACCCACCTCAGCCCTGATCACCGGCCCTAGGCAGTGGGAAGAAGGAGGGTTAAAATAAGAAGAGTTTTGGAAAGAAGGCAGAGGTAGCAGGCAGGAACAGGAAGGGAAGGAGGGAGCCAGACCAAGGAGGCCCTGTTTGGTGCACATCAGGTGCTTAGTGAGGGCTTACTGACTGATTCAAAGCAGGACAGCACTCAGGCTTTGTCCTTATATCTCCAGCACCAAGGACAGTGCCTGGTCCACAGAAGGTCATTATTACTGTCCACCCTCTACCTGCAGGAAGAGCTCAAACCAGGCCTTCTCCTGCACAATGGCCGATTGCTCCCAGTTCTCTGGCCTGCCCTGGCCCCATGCTCCCGAGGCCCCAATTCTTCCCTGGCAAGGCTCACCCATGATGCCCAGGTGCAAGGTTTCCTGAGACTGTGGCAGCTTCATCTGGAATGTTTCATTTGTGTACTGGATGTAGCGGACTTTCCAGTAACTGCCCCCAATCCGACTGGAACTCTTCTGGAAGAACTTTTCCGAGTTGCTAGGACAAAAAGACCCAATTGTCACATGACTTCACTCCTCATCTTCTATCCCTCTTGAAAGCCCCAGGCCTTGGTGCAGATGACTGGAGGGGGCAAGAGACATGGGATCCTGTGGAATTTGGGTTTGGACCACAGTTCCAAAAGTCCCTACTGGACTGTGCAAACCAGCAATACCAGTGTTGGGCATGGACCTCAAGGACCAAGGGGAAAGTCTCATGTATAAAAAATATTCATCAAAGTAGAAGCAAAATGAATTGTCATCAACTGGGGAATGCTGGAACAAACCAGTACATGAATGGGATGTGTTTTTATTGCCCAGAAGTAAGCAGAGCCAGGAGTCAGGAAGACCTGGTTTTGCATCTGATCTCAAACACTTATTAGCTGTGTGACCTTGATGTAGTCATTTCTCCTTCATTGGCCTTAGTTTCCTCCTCCGTAAAATGAGGGGGTTGGGCTCAATGGTCTTGGAGAATCCTTTGCAGTGACAGAGCTATAAGTCAATGATCCTATGATGGATTCAGGGATTAATCATGACTTCCAAGGACTCTTGATGAAGCAGAGGGGACACGGACTATAGCCATGGAATGAGGAGGTCCCATGATGCCCATGTGGGGACTTATTTTGACTACACTTATTTGTTATAAAGAAGGGTTCATCGATTTTAGGGTTGGAGGAAGCAGTAGTGATGGAAAAACAAACACCTTCATCAAACATTAAAAACCAAAAAACCAAAGAAGGAAATCTACCTTCTCCTATCTCCATGGGATACTGGGCCGGCCCTGATGGACCCCATCCCACGCCCCTAGCCATGTCAACATTGCCTGCCCCTTCCCCAAACACAGGCCCTCCACCTCCTTGACCTCTGGGGGATGAAAAGAATGCCCGATTTAGTAGCTCCAAGGCTATTGACCGGGGGACCTTGGGCCAATCCCTCAGTGTCCACAGTTGTAAAAGGAATTAATTAGAATTGATGAGCTCTCTGACATGAAACAAAGCATTTCAGAGCCTCCAAAGCAGGCTCAAAGCATCTCTCAAGGACCACTGTCTTCATTTCCAGAGATGAAGTGATTTGCCCAGGGTCGTACAATGAGTAACTGTGACAGGCAGAATTCCAGCCCAGGGCTGCTGCACACTGGACCTATAGGAAGCAGCAAGACTCTTCACTAGCAGGTCTTCTGACTCCCAGGGTAGTACATCAAGCTGCCTCATGGAAGGAAATTTCCTAGTTGGAGACCTCTTCTGGGAGCTACCCTGGGTCCTTGATTCGCTAAGTATCATATAACTCTGTGAGTGTGTGTGTGTGTGTGTGTGTGTGTGTGTGCGCACACACACACACATGCTCAAGTACTGGCAAATATACTGGCATGTTGAAACTCCCAGTGTAGAAACTCCCTCTACTGAAGCAGATGGCCACACCCTTCTATAACTTACATCCTGGTCACTAAGAGGTCAAATGAATTGGCTAGCGTCACATATCAGAGGCAGGACTTGAACCCAAGTTTTTCTTCCCAGTTCCCAGGAGATTTGCTTATAAATGCTGCCTCTCAAAAGTACCTCACTCTTTGTCAAATACTGCAAAAGGTTTCCCTTTCCTCTTTCCTGACAACAGGAATGAGCTGGAAGAACAGGCCTGAGGCCTCCTTTTCTGCTGTCTTTCCCTCAGACTTGCACAATCTTAGATGAAGCCAGAGGGCTCCTCTACCCAAGGGTTAGGTACCCTAACTTCCTCCCACTGCATCCTGTGCCCAGGCTTGACCAGGGGAGGAAGCCAGGACATGCAGGGGAAAGGATGAGAATGGGCAGGCCCAGTCACAGGGTCAGCCAGCCAGCCATCTCTTTCCTTCCTCCCCTTCCCAATCTTGTCTGAGCCATTGGAGGAGTTATCTGGCTCCCAGGCCTTCTCCAGGCTGAAGTTTCCAGGGTTACTGTAGTGTTAAAAAACCTTGGATTTGGAGTCAGAGACCCTAGTTAGAGGACTGGGGATATGACTTCTCTGGGTCTCAGTTACCTTATCTGTAATTTGAGGAGGGTTAGCCCAGATTAGCTCTAAGGGCTCCTCCAGCTCTAGACACTCCAGGTCCTTTCCTGGCTCTGACACAATAAGTCACTATGTTTGCTGAGGTGCTTAGGCACTGGGGAAGGCCAAAGCAGCAGCCCCTCCCCAAGGGCCACCTGCCTACCCTCATATGTCCTACCAGACCAGCTCAAGTCCCACAGGATCCTACGTCTAGAACAGGAAAGAGTGCCAAAGACCAACTAGTCCAATCCCCTTGTTTCCTTGAGGGAAACTGAGGCCCAAGGAGGCAAAAGGACCTGCCCAGGCTTGGAAAAGACCTTCAGAAGTCAGCTAGTACTCTTTTTAAGAGGCCTGCCCAAGGTCTTCCACTCTGGAGGAGCCCCAGAAGCCATAACATGTAATCACTTCATTTCTCAGATGAGCAAACTGAGGACCACAGGGGAGAAATGACTTGTCCAAAGTCAGACAAGCAGAAGGATTTGAATTTGGTTCCTCTTGACTCCAGAGTCAGAGCTGTTTCTGCTTGTTTCAATCACTGCTCGGAAACTTCCCAGCTAGTGGTTATGCTTTCCATGCATATAGTTCCAAAGTTATGCGACCTCCAGCACATTACAGTTCAGCCAATTTGAGCATTCACAGCCCAAGAGTTTGCTGGGGGCAGAGGAGGGAGAGGCAGAGGAAAGGAGAAGGGTAAAAGAGAAAACCAAGGGCAAAGAGGGCCCAAAAGAAAGAGAGAGGGCCGTGGTTCCCAGTCTGGAGGGTACATCTTACCTGCCTGGCTCCTGAAGGCTCTTCCCAGTCTTTCTGTCTTTCCCTGTGGGCCCATAGTCCCAGGGCTCCTCAGAGGCCCCAATGAAGTACTGTCGGACTTTGCCTGTAAGGGGGGCCTTCCAGGGGGCCTTGGAGCATGGCTTGACCTCGTAGAGTGCCTGCATGCCATCTGGAGAAGGGACACCACTGTGGGCAGGGGACAGGGGCCCTGAGCCCATGCATACCACAGCCCCTCATCACCAGCAGGTCTGGTGCCAGCCACATTGGCATAGCCCAGGAAGGGTCCACCATACCTTTGAATACTGGGAAGAGGCTTCTGACCCACCATTGGGGAAAGTGTTTGCAGAAGAGACGGAGACAATCACACCCTCTCATTTTAGCCTACTTTCCTTCCCCTCACTCTTTTCTGAACTCTCTACATTCTACCTTCTGCCCAAATCATTCAACTGAAACTGTTCCCTCCCAAGTTACTGACAATGTCCCCATTCCAAAATCTGTCAGCCTCTTCTCTGTCTGCAGCCTTCCTGACCGATCAATGGCCTTGGACAATGTGGATCCACCTCTTCTCCTCCCTGACATCCTCTTCTGGTTCCCTGGCTCCTTGGCCAACTCCAGGTCATGACCTCCAACCATGCGCATCCTCCAAGGCCCTGCCCTGGGCCACCTCCTCTTCTCCCTCTGAACTATCTTACTCAGTGATCTCATCAGCTCCTAGCTCTTGTATTTTATATCATCAACTGCTTTGGGGGCCTCTCAAAATGGATGGCACATAAGCATCTCCTCATCAATATGTCCAAAACAGAACTCATCATCTTTCCCCCACAGCTTCCCTTCTTCCCAATTTTTCTCACTGATGTCAAGGTTGTGGCCACCCCTAGACTCACAAGTTCCATTGTGAGCTTCCAAAGACCAAGTCTACTCATGTCACTTCCTTCCTTAATAAACTTCCATGTCTCCCTATTACCTTCAGAAGCAAACAGAAAAGCTTCTGTTTCACAACCAGACTTTTTTCCCTTCCTAGGCTTCCCATACTTTCCTCCCCTCTCTGTACTCCATGATCTGGTAACACTGGCCTCCCAGCTCTTCCACACACTCCTCACATGTTCCTCCATCTCCCAACTCTGGGTGTTTGCATTGGCTGCTCCCACTCCTGGCTTCCCTCATCTCCAGTCCTACTTTCTGCAGGAATCCCCTCAGTTGCTAGTCTTCCCTTCTGAAATTACCTCCCATCTACTCTGTATGTATTTTGTATCTAATTATTTACAGATTTTCTCCCCCATTAAACTGTGAGCTTCTCAAGAGCAGAGACTGTATTATTTCTTTTCTTTGTATCACTAGCACTTGGTACAGGCCTGGCACACAGTAGACACTTAATAAATGCTTGTTGACTGACTACCACCAGCCTAACTAGTACCCCAGAGGTCTGAACTCTCTCTGGTTACAGAAAGAAAACTATTAGCAGCTGCTGCTGCCCTCCTGTTCCCACAGCGTAGGTGCCCTGCCTTCCAGACTGTGCTAATATAAGGTATTCTTATGCTGTTGCCAGGCACTACTGTCTTTCTCCCAGAATGCCACTGTACTTGCACACAGTGCCCCCACAGATACCATATAGCCCCACTCTCCTTCTCCAAGCTATATTATAGCATCTTCAGACTCTCTAGGTTTCCGGGACCTCTATGTCGACATCTCTGACCCAAAGACCTTCCCTTCCCAAGCATCTCTGCAGAGGTCTAGGAGAACCCAAACATCATACCTCTCAGGTGGCTGTTCACTTGACAGCTCAGTAGCCAAATGCCAGGGACCTGAGGCACCATCTCAGCAGTCACAAAGGTGGCTGGGAAGAGGGAAGCCACATCTGTGCGGTGGCCCCTGATTGTCAGCATCTGCCCAGGGAAGAAGGCTGTGTGCACGTCCACCTCACTGCCCATGCCAGACAAATGCCAGGCCACACGCTCCCCAGCACACATGCTCAGCTCAGGCAGGTTCCCAAAGACAAAGCCATTGATTGCTACAAAAAGGACCAAAATTCCAGAACATTAGAGCTGAAAAGGGCCACGGAGAATATCTAGCCCAACCCTCATCTCCTTCCAGATGAGGAATCTGAGGCCCAGGGAGGTAAAGTTACTTGTCCAAGGTCACACAGATGACAGAGCTGAATTTGAACCTAGGCGCTCTGGCTCCAAATTTTGGGCTCTGCTCACCATTCCATACAACATCTCCCTGGGCAAAAGTCCTCATTCCCTTCAGCACTTTGTACTTCTGTCAAGCCAGACAGCAGTTTTAGGACTGGGGGAGGGGAAGGGATAGGAGGGGGAAAGGGTCTTGATAGGTAAGGATAAAGATCAGGCCTCTTAAGGATGGCAAGACAAAGGCTCAGATGACAAAAACAAATGTCTAACATTTGTATAAGGCTTTAAGGTTTGCAAAGAAATGATCAAAGTCTAAACTATCCTGAATGATATGAGGCAGGGGGTAGGGCCATAACCTTCACCATCTCATCTCCAAAATATGAGATGAGAGCTCCTAGACCTGGAAGGGATCACACAGGTTATTTAGTCCAACTCCCTCATTTTACAGAGGAGGAAACGAAAGTCTAACAAACATTAATGACTTGTTCAAGGTCACACATAGGATCCAACATCTAGGACTGAAAGGGACCTCAATCCAGCATGGAGCCAAGCCTGGTAGAAAGTCAGAAGATCTGGGTTCTAGTCCCTGGACCTCCACTACTTTGCTAGGTAATTTGAGGTAAGTCATTCAGTCTCTTGGGGCCTCAGTTTCTTCACCTGTCAAATAGAGAAAATATCTTTGCACTAGTCACTTAACTTTTCCAGGCATCAGTCAGTTAGTCAACAAGCATTTATTAAGTACCTACCAGGTATACTTGTGAGGCACTGTCCTAAGTGCCAAGCATACAAAAGGAGGCAAATCCAGGTCCTGCCCTTAAGGAGCCTACAATCCAATGGGGGACCCAATAAGCAAATAAATACATGCAAACAAGCTACAGACAGGGTAAATGGGAAATAATTCCCAGAGAGAAGGCACTGGAATGAAGAGGGGATGGGGAAGGCTTCCTGTAGGAGGTGGGATTTTGGTTGGAAGCCAGGGAGGCTTTAGTAAGCTGAAGAGAGCAGGGAGAAGATTCTGGATTCGAAAGATAGCTGGAGAGAATGCCCAGAGCTGAGAGACAGAGGGTCTTGGTTATGGAAGAGCCAGGAGCCTAGGGTCACATCAGGGAGAAAGAAGACCAGGGGGTAGGAGGGGACTGGGTTAAGCAAGGCTTTCAAGGGCAAACAGAGCATCTTGGATTGGATCCTGGAGGCCATAGGGAGCCACTGGAGGTTACTGAGTAACATGGTCAGACCTGGGCTTCAGGAAAATCCCTTTGGTGGCTGAATGGAGGATGGATTGGAGTGGGGAAGAGACTCGAGGCAGGCAGCACCCCTCACCCCAAAGCAGGATATCACAATAGTTCAAATTGAGAAGTCAAGGACCTGCACCAGGGTGGAGGCAGTGTACAAGGAGAGAAAGGGGTGTGCTCAAGAGATCTTGTAGAATTCAAATCACCAGGCTTTCACAACAGCTTCGATATGGAGAGTGAAAGTGAGAATCCAGGATGACTCTTGGGTTGTGAGCCTGAGGGACTGAGAGGATGGGGTGATAGGGGTGATGGGGGTGACAGGAGGGTTTGGGGAAAATAGAATGAGTTCAGTTTTCGACATATGGAGTTTAAGATGTCTACTGGATTTCTATTCAAGATATCCAAAAGACAACTGGAGATGAGGGATTGAGGCAGAATTTGAGAATCCTCAGCACAGAGGTTGTAATGAAATCCATGGGAGCCGATGAGATCACCATGAAATAGTATAGATGGAGAAGAAAAGGGAGCCCAGGACAGAACCTTGGAGGGCAGTTATGATAAGGGCTTGTAATTTGGAGCAAAGGAGACAGAGGAGCCGCCTGAAAGGATGCAGGAGGACCAGGCAGCACAAGAAAACGTAGACAAGAGAGATCATCAAAGAGAAGAGGGAGATTGATAATGTCCAAGGCTGCAGAGGTCAAGGAGGATGAGGACTGAGAAAAGGCCTTGGTTTGACAACAGAGAGATGGATGGTAACTTTGGAGAGAGCCAGCTGGGTGTGCTGATGAGATCTCGAGCCACACTGGAGAGATTCAAGAAGAGAGGGAGAGGAAAGGAAATGGGGGCACCTTTTACAGGGGACCTTCTCAGGCTTAGAGGAGAGTTATAAGATGAGTGAGTGACAATGTAGGGTCGAGCAAGGAGTTTTGGAGGATGAGGGAGATGTGACCATGTGTGCAGATAGGAGGGAAACAGCCAACAGAGAGATGGAAGAGAAGTAAAAGGAGGGAGTCTGACTCTGTGGTCTCTTAGGTCCCTTCCAGTCTAGAGCTAGGACTCTAGGAGGTTCCATTCTACAGATGAGGAAACTGGAGCCCAGAGAGGTGAAGACACTTACTCAAGGTCACACAAGCAGTAAGGAAAACTTACAGAACTCCCAACCACACAATCCAAAAAAGTCCAGGTTAAAAAGCAAGAGAAAAAGACAATGAGGGTGTGGAGAAATTCCTCAAAGTTCAATCTAACTTTCATCTTGCCCATCCCAAGTCCATGATCCCTCTCTCCTGATGATCCCGAGCCATACTCTGTCCCACCCTGGACATCATTCCCCACCCTGGCCCATATCTCCTGCCCAGAGCCTGCCTGGGCACAACCTCACCTTCCCTCAGACCGAGAAGGAAGCCTATTGGGGGGGACGTCCATAAGGTTTGGTAGCAGAAACCCAATCTAGGCCTGGAGGGCCAGATCTAGGCTTAGAGACAGCCCAGTTCAGTGGAAAGAGCCCTGGTCTGGGACTCAAAGGATTTGGGCCGAAATTTGGGCTTAAATCTCACCCCTGAGGCCTGCTAACTCTCTGACTGTGGACAAACTTCTTTCCCTGCCTGGGCCTCAGCTTTCTCCTCCATAAAATGAAAGGGTTGGACTGACTGGACGGTGGTCTCTTCTCACTCTCTACATTCATTTTAAATGGGTAACAAAAAGTAATAGCTGTAGGAATATTGTCTCTCATGGACTGTGACGTCCTCAAGGCGAGGCAAGTCTCACATCTCGGTTCCTCCCCTTCTTTGACCAAATCTGCAGGTGCATGTGTGAGTGCTCACATATATAGACACGCACACACATACACACACTCTACAGGCTGACTTGAGTTGAGTTTTGTCTGTCTCCCTGGGGCTTCCCCTGAAGCTGACACTGGGGAAGATAGGGGTGGGGTGAACAAAAGGGGAAACAGAGGGCGAGGCCTGCAGCCTCCGCTCTGATAAGAAACATGCCATTGCAGGGTCTGGCCGGGAGCAAGAGAGGGCAACCCTTGGCAGGGGGTGGAGGGAAAACACTGGGACCCAGTCCCAGTCCTGACTCCAGGAGCAAGTACACCATGCTTAGTTTGGCCGCAGGCTTCTTACCCTCCCTCTCCACCACGTACTCTTCGATCCTGTGATCCGGGCCTCCTGTCTGCTCCATCAACAAGCCCTCCATCTCAGCTCTGGGCATTCTCACTGTCTATCCCCTAGATCTAGAACACTCCCCCTACCTCTGCTCCAACTACTGACCTCCCTGGCTTCCTCTAAGTCCCAACTAATATCCCATCTTCTCCAGGCCACCTTCCCCAATGGCTTCCCTCTGTTCAGCATTTCTTATACAGAGCTCTGTACAGAACTTGCTCTCTATGTGTTTGTTTTCATGTTGTCCACCCCATTCAATTAGGAGCTCCTTGAAGGCAGGGGCTGTCTTTTGCATCTTTTTATATCCCCCAGCCTTAGCACAGAGCCTAGCACACAGTAGGTACTCAATGCATGCTTGTTTTATTTTTCGATCTCAAGGGCCACAGAGCACATGCTCAATAAAGTTTGTTGACTGATTCCTTCCAGCTCTGACATTTTATGAAATTGGGGAAAGGCTCATTCCTCACCCACATAGGTAGACCTTATACAGGCAGGTCCTGATGATCTGCCTACTGGGCTGTGGAGGGCACAGACTCTTTGTCCACCTACAGTTTTGCCTTTGCTCAGCACTGGGCACCGATGGTCAGAGATGCCACCTCTCATCAGGCTGGTGGGGCCCAGAGACTGCGTTGCAATCAGTTCAAGGAGAGGGAGTGGCGTGAGCACTAGGTCTGGAGCCCCACCTCTGGCCCACCTCTGCTTAGCAGGCTCACCATGCATCTTGTTACTTTCCTGGAAAGCCTCATCCTCTTTGTCCACTGAGGAAGGGTCTGAACAGAAGGAGGCGATGTTCTCATCCAAGTGCCAGCTCAAATTCTCATCCACCACGCTGAAGAGGAGGAAGAAATCTTGGTCTACATCCCGTCGCCTGGGAGGGGAGTTTCCCATCAGGGTTCCTGAAGGCAGGAATGGAAAGGGCCATTAGGAGCCCCAAGGGCTGAATGACAAAGGGACAGTAGGGGAAACTGAGGAAACATCCCATAAGGAAAGAATGAGAAGAAAGGAGGCCTAGGAGGCTTGGCCAATGGCAGGAAGAATGCCTAATCTTCTGATGTGGGGCTTCAATTAGAACTGAATTAGCCTACTCTGTAGCCATCCTGCCCCAGACCCTGACCACATCCTGATCCCAAACAAGCCCCACCCTGACCACAGTCCCACCCCTAATCACACTCCTAACTCTGATCACATATGTAGCCAGGCCATACTCTCCCCTGGCCAAGCTCCTAATCTCACCACACCCCTAACATCCCTCCCTCAAACCAGCCACAACCCAAAAAAATCCCTACCCCGACCAAGGCCAAACCCTGACCAGCCCCAACCCTGGCCACACCCACACACATACCACTATGAGCTTTACCAGGGAGGTGAGGAGGAATAGGAGGCATGGAGGAGGGCAGTTCCTCTGACTCAGAGAGTCAATAACTTTATGGCACTGAGAATCTTCATCCCCCAGTCTCTTCCTGTTGTCTGGGCCCAACATGTCAGGCAGCTCTATAGCACAGCCAGGCACATCAGACTTCCCATGGGGAAACACAAAAATGTGCAGGGAAAGCTACCTCACAGCTACCTTGTCCCACCATGAAAAGGCCTCAGCTGGTTCTCCTGCCCACTTCCTGTCCAGCCAGAGGAGAGGCTCCCAGATGCCTAGGCTCTCTGTGTTTGATCTACTGCCTAAAAGCAGCCTCAGAGTCGGGGAGAAGCTGGTGGCCTCCTGGGGGCCTCCTGGTGGCAGGTATCAACATCCCCATCCCAATAACTGGCAAAAATAGCAGATCCCATCCATCCCTCGTTAGGAGACTCTACCTCTTTTGCAGGTGATGAGGGGCCCAATGAGGCCAGAGGCAATGTCTCGGGGAGCATCCACATGGGAGTGGTAGATCCAGGTGAGGCAAGCAGGGTCAGCATGGGTGGGCGCATGACCCTCAGTGATAGTCCAGTTATATGTGTGACTCCCCCCTGGGGGAACAGTGTCATCTGCTTTCAGCCTCCCAGAGGTGCCATCTGGGTACAGGGAACCTTGTAAACAAAATAAATAGAAATATCCTCCTCACCTCCATTACTCAGAATGAGGGTGGTGAGGGGAAGTTTAGTCTGGGAAGCAAGACACCCAAGTCACTGGTTCTGGTGCTGGGTTTGGGGAAGGGGAGACTCTGGGATCTAGGAGGCACTAACCTGAGGGAGGTATCCTGCCCTATGCCTCAGTTCCCCCAGGTAAGAAGGGTTTTACCCAGCAGCCTAAGCTCCTAAGGCCCGAGGTGCTAAGAGAACAGGTCAGTCTTTACATTAGTAGTGGAGAGAATGCTGGATGAGGAGTCAATAAACCCAAATGAAACTAGGGCTCTGCCGCTTACCTCCTGCAGGCAACCTGGGTAATCTTGGACAAGTCACCTCTCTGCCCATCTCTGGCCTGAGGGAAACTTGGACTCTGCCCTTGGCTCCTCAGGTCTACTGGGAGCCTCTGCCTTACCCTGCCAGGGCCTAGGCATCCCTGACATGAAACAGCAGTCTTCTAGTGGGTACCCTTTGTCCCCCACTTCCCAGAATCCCTTTAGGGGTTCAGTTCCCCTATTAGAATCCAAACTCCCTGAGGCCAGGGACCATCTGGGGATTGTGTTTGTATCTCAGTACTCGGCACAGGACTAGCATATGTTTCCTTTGTGACCCGAGGTATTTTTCAGGTTTCATAAAGTTATTTTCTCCCTCCCTCCATTCCTCTCTCCCTTCCTATCTCACTTTCTCCCCCTCCCCCTTGGTCCCCCTTCTTCTCTCTGTCCCCCTCCCTCTTTCTGTCTCTCACTCTCAATGGTTTCTCATTGATAAAATTAGGGAGCCAGCCCAGATGAGGCACACATAAAGCCCCTTCCCCAGCACTAAATCCTTGGATCTCTGTGAGATGACAGATTGAAAAGCCCAGTACCAGACTCATGGCCACCTCTGCCAGATGGTGCCAGCATTGGCCTGGGTCTGAGTCCCTTCCCTTTCTCAGGCCTGCTCCCTGGGATCACCTCAAGGTTTAACCTAAAGAGTCCTGAATAGAGTAAGAAGATCTTTGATCAATACTCAGTTGGGCTACTACTTTACACTGGGCCTCAGTTTCTTTTTATGTAAAATAAACATGTTGGAACTCTAAAGTCCCCTTTGGCATTCAAACTCTGTGAACAGCACTTCCAGATTTTCCAAGCCCTCTCCCACCTGACCCTTGATGTAAGCCAAACATAATTATTAGCCCTATTTTACAGAGGGGGCCACGGAAGCCCAGAAAATTCAAGGAAGTGCCCATTTTGGCAGTAGAGCTGGGCCTTGAGTTGAGGTCTCCCAACCACCGGCCTGGAAGAACCCTCCAGAGGCTCCTCCAAACTCCCTCAGATCAGGGAAGGGACCTGGCCCAGGGAGGAGAGGGCCTGCCGGCTGACCTTCAGAGTCTTTCAGGTAGAAGACACCATGGGGGTGAATTGTGTAGGGGCGTCTGGCAAAGTTCTTCAGGTGAACCAGGATAATGTCCCCCACTTCCCCTCTTAGCACAGGGCCCAGGAAGCCCAACCAGGCCAGCTGGGGCACCTCCGTCGTATAGGAACTGTCTGAGTATTCTTTATAGACAGTCTTACGGTAGATGCTGCCAATTCGGTCCTTGCTGGGCTCCAGGAAACCAGAAGCCACCCTGGGGGAGACAGAGAAGAAGCAGAAAAGCAGTCACAACTCGTCCCTCCTGAGTGCTAGCGAGGCCGGCGCAGTCTACAGATGCCTTCTTAGGAGCATTTTTTTAAATACCAAAAAGAAAATCGTCTGAATGCAGATTGAAGATACTACTTGCTCTCGTTTTCTTTTGTTTTGTTTCTTCTTTCTCATGGTTTCCTCCATTAGTTCTAATTCTTCTGTACATCATAACTAATGTGAAAATATGTTTAATAAGAATGTATATGAAAGTCTATATCGGATTGCATGCCATCTTGTGGAAGGGGGAAGGGAGAGAGGCAGAGAAAATTTAAAACTTATGGAAGTGAGTGTTGCAAACTAAAAATAAATTAATTAATGTATTAAAAAAATAAAGAAAGAAAATCAGTTCACAAAAGATTAGGGAAAACAAACTGGTCATTTTTTCCCATCCATGTTCTCCAATCTCTATCTACCCACAAATGCCAGATCAAGGATCCTTGCTCTAGCATCTCAAGGTCAGCAAATGACTGTTCTGACAGTAATCCAGGGAGGTAGACAGCACATCTATCACTATCCCCATTTAACAGTGAGCACACTGAGTCTCAGGCACATAGAGCCAAAAAGATCAGCTAGTCTAACCCCCTCATTTTACAGAGGAAGAAACTGAGGCCCAGAGGAAAGTGACTTGTCCAAGGCCACAACAAGATCTCAGATCTAGAGCTGGAATGGACGTCAGAGGTTTATTAGTCCAACCTCCTCATTTTACAGAGGGAGAAACTGAGGTCCAGAGGAGGGGCCATAGGTCATATACTTAATACATAAGAGAGCTAGGATTTGAACTCAGGCCTTCTGCCTTCACTGCCAGCCCTCTTTGGCTATACCAAGCTGGTCATTAGTGTGGTCTGAGGCAGGAGAGAGGCTGAGGTGACCTTTCAAGGCCTGTTCCAATCCAAAGAGTCTGGGATTCCAAACCTGAGCTAAAGGGGAGATGGCCTTTGTTGGAAAGGCTGGGCTGCAGCCTGATCTCCATACCAGTTTTCTGGTTTATGGGAAGTTGCATAAAGAACAGCTTTGGAAAGTTGGCCCCAAGTTCAGAGATGCTGGAGTTCTAAAGTGAGTCTTTATGGGGAAAGAAAAGCTGGTTTAGGGAGTCTGAAGTTGGGCTGTGAACTTGAGCAAGACACTTACATGAGCTCCAGGCTTCACATCTGTAAAATGGGCATAATACCATCTGCAAAACATGCCTCATGAGGCTGTTGTACAGAAAACATGTTCCAGATTGCAAAGTGATGAAGAAAAGTGAGCACCTGTGATTCCCCACTCCAGGCAGCCATGGAGGGGGAAACTGAGGCAAACAGGGTGAAGTTACTTGCCCAGAGTCACACAAGCAGTAAGTGTCTGAGGCCAGAATCAAACTCAGATCTCCTTGATTCCAGGCCCAGCGCTCTATCCACTGTGCCACCTAACTGCCCCTTTGTAAACCTTCATGTCCCCTAGATATGGAAATTATTGTTACCATACTAGAGTCCTAGAGAGGGATGGTGGGATAGTAGAATGCTAATTTGGAGTCAAGGGACTTCATTTTAAAACTTAATTTTGTTGTTCACTAAGACTTATCTTGGCTAGGTAAGTCGCTCCTCTTCAAGACTCAGTTTCCTCATTTGTAAAATGAGTAGGCTATACCAGAATATATCTAAGGTGTTCAATCTCAAAGTCCCCCATTCCTAGCAGGCCACTCTCCGACACAGAGGAGAAGCCAGAACACCTAGGGCTCTTCACCCCCTAGCACATGACCCCACCACCCTCCAATCCTACCCAAGGTAGAACCTACTTGTCATCTTCTACTGACTTGTTTCCACTGATGATGTTTCTCCCCTTTGGCAAGTAGTTCCAGTGTACTTCTCGGATGCCCAAGTAGTATTCCCGGGTAGCCCCCTGAGCTGGATAAGGCCACAGGGCCAGGATGGAGAGCAGGGCCCCCAGAAACCACAACTGGCCCATGGTTTGCGAAGCTCTGGCAGGTAATGTAGAGGCAGCTGCTGCCCTGCAAAAGAGACACCAAAGAAGCCTTGAGTCTATGTAGCCAGAGAGGCTGCCAAGGAGGAATGAAGTAGAGACCTAGGTCCAGGGCTATGGAAGGAAAGGGAAAGACGAGCCAGATGGCAGGACAGCAAGGTCATGGGGCGGCCTTTCCCAGGATGCACTGCTCCATACCTTTAAGATGTGCTGGTCTAACTCCCCTCATTTTATAGAAAAGTCAAAACAGCTTGAAATAGCCTAGAACTGCATGAAGACTTAGGGAACACTGTATGTTGCTCCACTTGAAACTAAGGACTGGGCACCTCTAGATAATGCCAATTCCAGCTTGTCTCTCTGTGTGGTACAGTGAGGGGAAGGGTTCTCTGCTAGGCAATGGGACAAAGACAAAAAGGAACCATCACAAGATGCTAGATTGCCAGCCTCTTGTCTCAGCATCTTTCTCCTTTTCTTAATAAGATTTGGCTTGGGATCCACTAAGACAACCAGCCTCTTATGACTACCTAACTGGCTCACTTCTAATGAGAGTCCAGAAACTCATGGAAGAGTGGGCTAACTTTGGGGATCCCAATGGATTTGTGAAATTCACAAAGATTAGGGGATTTGACCTTTACCAGGACTCTTAAATGAAAAGAGGGGAGTAAGAGTCCGACCCTGTGTCTGTCTCAGTCTGGGGCCTGGAAAATGGGGCTGAGAAGTGCCCTGGGGAGCCAGTGGTGAAGAGAGGGAAGCTAACAGGAAGAGACACCCAATCTGCATCAGCCCCAGCTTCCCAGCGGCTGAGACTGCAGCCAGCTGCCACCACACCTGGCAATTGATAGAGTTTTTAATTGCATATTCAGTTCATTAATCCTTTATTTTTCTATGTTATTAATGAAGAAACAGAAAAGCGAAAAGCATTCTGATGCTTTTATGGAGGATGGGAAAGAGCAGAGAACTTTCTCCCCGATTGCATTATGTGAGAAGGAACATGCTATAGTCAAATACCATGTATTGACCACTTCCTGTAGGTCAGTTACTGGTCTAAGTGTTTAGAAGAGTGTCCAGGAAAGACAGAAACATTGTCCCTGCCCTCAAGTAGCTGGGACACAACATGGAGAACGATTTGAAATAAGCTATGTATATAGAGGGGAGGAAAACAAGGATTTTTTTTAAGCACCTACTATGGGCTTTACAAATCTGATCTCACAATAACCCTGAGAAGCAAGTGATCACCATTTGGTAGTCGAGGAAACTGAGGCAGACAAAAGTAAAGTGACTTGCCCAGGAGCACGCAGCTGGGAAGTGTCTGAGGTCGGGCTTGCACTCAGGTCTTCCTGACTCCAGAGCCAGTATTCTAGTCATGGCCCTACTGAGCTGCCTCAACATACCAAGGAGACAGAAGGTCCAAGTGATTTGCCCTACTCCTTCTGGGTTATCCAAAGCCCTCAGGAACACTGTACTTGCCTGCTTTTCCTGTTTTCCTTTCCCAGAGGACAAGAGTGCTGCCATTTCCCACTGTGGGCCTCAGTCTACCCCTCTGCAAAAGGAGAAACTAAGCTCAAAGAATCATGAAATTTCAAGTAGGTCAACTAATCCAACTTGTACCTGAACAAGGATCCCTCTAGAACATCTCACTACTTTGCTATTAGACCTCTAGTCACAGGGAACTCACTACCATCCAAGGCAGACCATTCCATTTCTAGATGAAGGATTCTCCTAACCACTATCAGTCCAACAATGAGGATGAACTATAGCACTAATGCTCTATGTGTGACTCTGGACAAGTCCCTTCCCTTCCACTGGGTCTCAGTTTTCCTCCTCTGTAAAATGAGGAAGTTGAACCAGGTAGCCTCCAAGGGTCCCCTTTAGAGGCCTAGGAACCCACCCCAGCAATTAGCTCAGTCCAGGATTGCCTGGCAGAAGTGTGTTGTAATATACCCAATATTCCCACCTTTCCCACTAGGCAATCTGTGGGCCATAAGAGCAGCTTAGAACTTCTTTCCAATGATTTAGATGAACAGTTCTGATGCCTCATGGCCCAGAAAAGGCCCAATGTCAGAATTCCAAAATGTCAGCTGGAAGGGGATGAGTATGATCCCACTTTACATAGAGGGAAACTGAGACCCAGAGAGGATAATTGACTTGGCTTCTTCCTCTCCTCTCCAGATTGTGGTAAAACCAAATTAGATAGTGCCAAAATTCTGATTTGGTCTTCTCTGTTGCCTTTAAGACCCTGAGAGGATTTTTGGTCCCATTTTACAGACTTTATTCCAAGTCAGAGGCAACTTTCAATCTCCAGATCAGTGGGAAAGCCTGACCTACCTCTCACAGTGGAGCTAAGCAGTCACCCTCAGAAACATAGGCAGAAGAAGGAATATACAAGAGCACTGCCCCCCACTCACACACACAGAACCCCAGCAAGTTCCCTATGAGAGGTCACTGGACCAGAACTGGATTTTGAGAGTTTTCCAAGGATCTATCCATGGCCCCTCTGTCCGCTCTCCTTTGACTACCTCATCCACTCCCATGGCCTCAATGGCTGCATTTACACAATTTAAATGCTGGCTCATTTGAGGTTCATTCAATCCATATTAATCACACAATCAAGCTTCTGGTAGCTGTTTTCTCCATACTCCCAGGACACACTCTTTCCTTCCTCAATGAATTCAGGGCCTTGCTCAGTCTTTCTCTCTTCCCCAACTCCTGCTCTCCTATCAAGGAACATTAACATATATATTGGTATACCTCCAAATGATCCTTCTGAGTCCCTTCTTCTCCCCTGATATTGCCACCACTGTGGTCTAAGTCCTCCTCACCTCCCGTCTGGACAATTGCCATAGCTATTGGGGAATCTGCCTGCCTCAAGCCTCTCCCCAGTCCAATCCAGCCTCAGCTGGGCTGCCAACACAGCTTGTTTATATGCAGGTCCGACCAGGTCACCTTCTTGCTGGTCTTAGAACACTACCCTCCATCTCCCAACTACATGAATCTTCATTGGCTGTCCCCAACGATTTCTCATGTCTTCCTTAACTTTCTTGGTTTCTGTAAAGTCCCTCCTCTGCAGGAAACCTTTTCCAGTCAGTCCTTTTAGTATTAGGGCCTTCCCTCTTAAATTAACTCCAATATAGCCTGTATCTATCTCATTTGTACATAGTTGTGTGCATTCTATCTCCTCCATTGGACTGCTAGGCACATAGTAGGACTTTAATAAATGTTTGTCAACTGGCTCAAACACCCTAACTTCCTGCTTCCTCAATTTACCTCCACTCCACCTCAGCTATACTCAGAGATGGCCATACTCTTCACCTTGCCATCACCCACAAAGAGACCACTTTCATAATCATGAACTTGGACATTCCTTTATCTGATCACAATCTGCTGGCATTCCACTTCTGCCTCTGCCTTGTAACCCTTCACCCAGCTTCATCCTCACCATGACCCTCTAGTCCTCAGTTTCTTCCCAGGCCATCACTTCTGCAATGATCACACTCTCTCCCCACCCCCCTTCCCCTTCTCGAAGCCCTGGTGAATCCGTTGAAATCTACACTGTCCTATTCTTCTATTTTTTTCCAATCGTATTTTTAATTTCAAATTCTTTCCCATTCAGCCCCCCTTCTCCTATTGATTGATAAAGCAAGGAAAGCCAGTTTTTATAGTCAGAAATTTACAGATATTTAGTCAAGCAAAACCAGTTCCCACATTAGCCATGTCCAAAATAACGCATGCTTCAATTTTTACCCCAAGTTCATCACCCTTCCATCAGGAAGTGGGGAACCTGTCTCATCATCAGTCGTCTGGTACCACTGTGTCTGTCAAAGTTCTTTGAATTTAAACTATTATTGTTACTGGATAAATGATTCTGCTTCAGCTCACTTCACTTTGCATGAGATCATGTATCTTCTCAAGTTTTTCTGAAACCATTCTTTCTTTATGGAACAATAGTATTCCATTACATTCATACACCACAACTTGTTCAGCCATTCCCCAATGGATGGGCACCCCCTCAATTTCCAATTCTTGGTCACCACAAAAAGAACTGCTAGAAATATTTTTGTACATGTGGGAGATTGTCCTCCTTCTCTGATACAGGCCTAGTGTTACACGATCAAAGGGTCTGCAAGGTTCAATAACTTTGGGGGCATAATTTATAACAATTGTGTCAGACTCAAAGGTTACACACTGACTTGAAAAGCCACAAAGTAACAAGAGCTAGGTCATTTTGTGCTTGTATTTATTTTGTTAATCTTTTCCCAAAGCCATTTTAATCTGGCTGGGCAGCTGGCAGGCCTTGAGTTTGACAGCTCTCCTCTGGAGCCCCTGGCCTCCTTGTCCTAAGGCCAATCTTGCCCCGGTCAGCCTCAGTCTTGGCTCACTCCCCCTCCTCATTCCTCATTCCCTCTCATGCCTCTCCTGTGCTGCTGAACAAAACTGGTGAAAACTGTGAAACCCTTCTGACTTGGCCCTCCGCAAATTTCTGTTACTTAATTTCATCTGGGCCCTCGCTGTAACATGGCAATCACTCCCTAATCAAGTCGCTACTTCACCACCGCATGTTTCTCAAACCTTCTCATCCCTTCTCAAGCCTTCTATGATTCCTCTTCCAGCTGAGAACCTTGCCTCCTATCTACAAATAAAATGGAGTCTGTTCCCAGAGGACTCCCTCATCTCCCATCCCCCTCATCTCAAATCATTGTCATGCCTCCCAACACGATCTCCTTCACCTCTCCACCTCCCATCCTGTTTCACACGCTGAGGTGTCCTTGCAATGCCAAACCCCTCTACATGAACAAGTAATCTCATTCTAGCTTCGCTTTTTCCAACAGACCACCTTCCCTATCATCCTGACTCTTACTAACCCTCAAGCTCTAAAAGTTCCTTCCCTTCTTGCCCACTAATAGACCCATGGCTCTCCCATCTTCAAAAAGCCCTCCTCCATCTGTCCAGCCCCTCTCAGTCTCGCCATATACCTCTCCTCCCTTTTCTGGCTAAAATCCTTGAGAAGGCCTTCTATAATTGATGCCTCTACTTCCTTTCCCCTTATTCTCTTCTTTTCTGACCTCTTCATTCAACTGAAAATGCTGTCTCCAAAATCACCCTCTTCCTCACTTCCCTGTTACTGTTCCTCCCATCACCATCCTCCCAGACACTGAGGCTCTAAACCAGAGGTGGGGAACCTGAGGCCTGGAGGCCACATTTGGCCCTCTAGGTCCTCAAGTGTAGCCCTTTGACTGAATCCAAACTTCACAGACCAAATCCCATCTAGGTCCTCAAGTGCAGCCCTCGGACTGAATCCAAACTTCACAGAACAAATACCCTCTAGGTCCCCCCTTAATAAAAGGATTTGTTCTGCCAAACCTGGACTCAGTCAAAGATCATATACACCCATGTGTGTAATAGGTTCTAATAATTCTTCTAATTGCAGTGTAATTTTCCCTGGTTCAGCTGCTATTCACTAGATTGGATTTTCTGTCCTCTTCTTTTTCTTCTGATTGGACAAAGGTTTGTCAATTTTGTTCACCTTTCCAAAGAACCAGCTTTTACTTTTGTTTAGTATTTCTATATTTCTGAATGTCACTGTCCTCCATTCTATTCCTTGAACAAGGCAGTATCTCCCAGTCTGGTGCTTTTTCACTGGTTCTCTGTCCCTTCTCCCTGGAATATTGCCCGCAGGCTTCTTTTATATCCCAGCTCAAATCCCACCTTCTACAAGAGACTTATGCAGAGGTTGTTAAATTGGAGCCTCGAGGTCACCTGTAATAGGTTCTCAAGTGTGGCCTGAATCCCAATTTCACAGACCAAATCCCCTTAATAAAAGAATCTGTTCTGTACAACTTGGACTCAGTCAAAAGGCTACACCCAAGGACCTAGAAGGTTGCATGTGGCCTCAAGGCCCTGCTCTAAACCAAGGTATCCTCCTTGACTCCTCACTCTCATCCTCTTATCCAATGTATTGCCAAGTCCTATCATGTCTAACTTTGGAGCATCTCTCCAATACACCAGCTTCTCTCCTCTGACATGGTCATCCCCTCCCTGGGCCTCAGTTTCCTCCTCTATAAAAATAAAAGGATTGGACTAAGTAGTCTCAGAGGTCCCTCCCAACTTTCAGATCTTAGGTGTGATCTAGGATGAGTTATTTCCCCTCCATGGGCCTCAGTTTCTTCCTCTGTAAAATGGGGGTTGGACTAGTTGACCTCTGAGGTTCCAAGCCTATGGTACTATGAGTATGTATAACATTGTACATTACAATTACATGATATCACAGGAACAACAACACCACCTGATACAATCTGAAACCACCACAAGACTGAACTGGGACAGGGAGGCTAAGGTTTAAGGCATTAATTTAATTTCCAGGCCTAGGTACAAAAGTTTGCTTACCAGGAGCGGGGAGTTTCTGACCAAGACTCCAACATGGCCAACCCAGAGGCAGGGAAGCTGTACTCTGATTCAATGCTGCATCCTTGCTGAATAAGTAGACTTCTTTTTGTTAACTGATAGATGGGTATGCCTGTCTGATTTTGTCCCAGTCCTAAACCTAAACTTGGGCTGATCTGAGTCAGGCCTGGCTGGGTTCATGGATTGATTGATTATCCCCATTCTATAGCATCATCTTCTTCTTCATAATGAAAATAGCATGTATATAGCAGCTCCTACGTGCCAAGAGCTTTACAATTATTAGCTCATTTTAGTATAAGCTCCGTGAAGGCAGGACTCATATATCATACCTAAGTTGTGTAGGCTCTAAAGAAATGTTTATTGAAAAAATGGAGGAATTATGCATAGTTATGTTCAAAGGCAGATACAAAATAATGCAGGTGTGTACTGAATGCAGAGGAAGGAATAAAAGAGAAGGAAGAAGGGAAAGAGCACCTGTGACTTTGGGAAGGTCCCTCACTTCTCCATAATCTGTGAAATAAGAGGCATGGTCCAATTGGGTCCCCACACCCCACCACATGCTCTGCAAATAGCAAGGGCTGGACAAACATGAGGAAAGGGACCAGATGATCTCCACAGCTCTGGAGTCTAGGAATGAGGGAGTAAAGAGAAGGGAGAGGCCCAGGACAGGAAGTACAACAGGAAGAGGGGAAGAGGTCAAGAGTTTACCCTTCTGCCAAAGGACATGGGAAAAGTGGTCCTAGGTTGGGTGGACTTGGCAAAGCCTCAGGCTCAGACTGATAGCGAGACTTTGCTCCACCTTGGGAAACTAGCATCCTGTCCAAAGAAGCTATATACAACAGGTGAGAGTCTGTATGTTGTTCTTTTCAGGTCAAAGTATAAGAACACTGCACTTCCGTCCCCTTCACCTGGAGCTAAGCTGGCTAAGTCAAGAAAAAGGACCAGTTCAGGAGCTCCCATTCTAAAACACAAGAGCCGATACTTATTGGGGGGATCCTGCATTCCAGATCCTTCCTATCCACTCCCAAAACGTATCTCATGCCTGGACAATGGTGCTATGCTTGGCCTCCCTTGTCCCATTCTAGCCCAACCATCTTCCATTCAGCTGCTAAATGGATTTTCCTAAAGCTCAGATTTGAACTCAGTAAATTTCAATGGCTCCCTATTACCTCCAGGATCAATGAAAATATCTTCTGTTTGGTGTTCAAAGCCCTTCACAACCTGGATCCTTTCTAACTTTCCAGTCTTCCATTTGATGCCCCTCCATGAACTCTGTGATTCAGCTACTACAGCCTACATGCAGTTCTTCAAACATGATGCCCCATCTCCAGCCTCCCTGCCTTTGTACTTGCTGTTCCTCATGTCTGGAATGCTCTCTCCCTCCTCACCTTTTCCTTCTGTCTTCCCTGCCTTCCTTCATGACTCAACTCAAATTCCAATATCGACTGTTAGAGATGTGAGGGACCTTGCAACACAGAATATTAGAAGTGGAGGGACCTCAGGACAGAGAATGTCACAGCTGGGAGAAAGCTTAAAACACAATGTCAAAACTGAAAGGTACCTTAGAACAGAGAATATAACAGCTGATTGTGTTTTCAAGATGCCAGAAATCCTAGCAGAGAAGGCTGTTAATAGTCACAAAGTCAGAGCTGGGAGGGACCTTAGACCATAGAACAGGAGAGTTTTAAAACACTGTGATAATCATAGAGCTAGAGGAGACTTTGCAGATCAGGAAACTGAGACTTAACATGTAGAAATGGGTTTACCAGGGCCAGAGAGCTAGTAAGTATTATGAACTTGGATCTTCTGGACTCCATAACTTATATTCTATCCACTAGCCAGGGATAGGGAATCTGTGGCCTTCAAGGTTCTCAAGGGTGGCCTTTTGACCGAGTCCACACTTTACAGAACAAATCCTTTTATTAAGGGGATTTGTTCTGTGAAGTTGGGATTCCATCAAAAGGGCTGCCCTTGAGGACTTAGAGGGCCACATGTAGCCTGGAGGTCGCAGGTTCCCCACACCAGTGACTATACCCTATCACTTGGTACAGATGGCAGAGGAAATTGAGCCCCAGAGACTGGCTCATAGGGCCCCTTGTTCCTGGCTTCATGCAACACACTTCAGCTGCCAGCAGCATCCCAACCCAGGCCTTGGCTTACCAAACCAGACTGACTCTTGGCAGTCTCTGGACCGTCTGTGCCATGACTGCCTCACTCATTGTGGAAGTGTTCAAAGTGAGCTCTTCAGAAGCCACTCCATTTCGTCACATTACCAGTTTTAAAACCACATCAAAGTAGAACTCTGACACTGGGCTGGTTGGGGTTTTTTAAAATAGTTTAAGTGGTTATACTACACTCTTTCACACTCACTACCTCATTGGCCTCTGGGAGTGGGGGGGGGGAGGTAGAGCAGGACTGGGAGTTCCCAGGAAAAATTCAAGCTCATAGGCCAGAGAAAATAGCACCTTCCAACTCCCCGGCCTTGAAGACTTTGGCTGAGGGAGAAACTGAGGCCCAGGGAGGGTAAGTTAATGTGGAGGTTTCAGTTTAGTATCTGAGGAGCTCCTCAAACTTTGATTCCCAGCTCTGATCTCAAGCAAGTGACTTCACCACCCTCAGCCTTAGTTTTCTGACCCCTAAGGTCAGCTCTAAATTTCTGGGGCCTATAAAGTCACATGGGTTGCAACAGAAACCAAATTTCTACCCAGATCTCAGCCAATGAGGTTTGTTTGGGTTTTTTTCATTGCCACAACATGAAGAAGGAAATTGAGGTCCCAGAAAGGGGAAAGTAACTTGCTTGAACTTGAAGGGCTGGTAAGGGGTAGGGCCTGACGACAACAATCTCCAAATCGAACGCTTAAGTTTGCCCTGCCTTAGGACGGGGGCCATATGGTCCAAGCCCTTTATTTTAATGAGGGGGAAACTGAGGCCCAGGGAGAGGAAAGGTCTTGCCCAAGCATACAAAGAGGGCAAGAATTTGCACCCAGATCCTCAGGCTCTTCCCACTGAACCCCTGCCACTGCGTCCTCTGGGTCCCAGCAACTTGGATCTTGTTTGCCTTCTGGGGGAGAGGGGAAGGGGGAAGAGGAAAAGGAAGGGGAACAGAAAGGGAGAGAGAAGAAGGGGCTTACCTGGCCTCCTGGGCCCAGCCCACGGCAGCCTGGGCAAGGCCACGGGGGTCTCGGAGGGAGCCTAGGGCTTCTCCCTGGGCCCGGGCCCAGCCCCTTCCCCAGCCCAGCCTTTGGGATTGGCCCAAGCTGGGCCCAGATCCTGACTCGGACTCCCAGAAGCCCGGGCCGGGGCCGGGGCCCAGGGGCGGGGCCAGGGACCGGGGGGCGGGGTTAAGGGGCGGGAGCAGGGCGTCTTTGTTATCTGGCCCAGAGGAAGGGGTTAGGGAGGAGAGGAGAGGAGCCGCAGCTCAGGGCTGCTGCCCCATCCTAGGCCCTCTCCCTTAGGCATCAGCCAGCAGGGGAACCGGGCGCCATGGGTGCCCACCCTCTGTAGGGAGGCCCTGGCTCCTGCTCTGGTGCATGAGACCCGAGATGGGGAGGGAGGGCCTTAAGGACAGGGAATGGCAGAGTGGGGAGGGCCCTTAGAACACAGAATGTCAGAGCTTCGGGAGGGGCCTCAGAATAGGAATGTTATAATTGGTGGAGACCTTAAAACAGAAAATGTCAGGGTTGGGAAGGGCCTTAGAATGTGGAACATTAGCACTGGGAAGGAACCACAGTGTCAGAACTAGAGAAACCTTAGAACACAAAACAGCAGAACTGGAAGGGAAGCTTAGAATACTAATGCTGGAAGGGAGTAAGACATCATCTATTCTAATCCCTTCATTTTTCAAAGTAGTTAACTGAAGTCCAGAAGAGAGATCACTTTATCAGATCATAGATTTCGAGCTGGAAAGTACCTTAGACCGCCTTCGGGTCCAAATCCCAGTAACTGAGACCCAGGGCCATTAACTTACTCAGCAGGATCCCACAGTAGTAAGTGACAAAGGCAGGGTTTGGAAGCCCAGGCCTCTTGCTCAGAACCCAATGCCTTCACCAACTGAGCCTCCATGGCTCAGGGCCGGAGGCCTACTGCCTCTCCCTCTGTAACTTGGTAACTTCACTTCTACCCTCCCAGACTGCCTCTTCCTGCCTTCCTGCCACTTCCTCTAATAGGCTGCTAGACCTGGCACGAAACTGTGCCGTGATGCCAGCCTAAGATCTACCTTTGGGGAGCTCCACAGGCCCCTATTGAAAAACTAAAACTAGCCAGAAGGAAAGAGAACTGGACTAGAAGTCAGGAGACCTGGTTTTGCTACTTAGTTACTAACTGTATATTGGGTAGCCTTAGCCAAGTCACTCATCTCTAGACCTCATGCTTAATATAAGGCTGTAAGACTCGCTGATCTCTTCAGTGTTGTTACACTATATTGTTATCCTCTATCCTCCTAGCCATCTATCTATTTAAAGGCCCCCACATCAGCCTCTCACAAGAAAGTAGCATGCAGAACCAGAAAACATATAGGACAGGAAGGGTTCTGGCCGCAAATCTGCCACTTTTACTAGAAAGTGACCTTGAGCAAGTCACTTATCTCCTTTCTGGGCCTCACTTTCCTCATCTAGAAAATGGGAGGGTTGCATTAGAGCTAGGGTTCTTATTCTTTTATGTTAAGTCCCTTTTAGGCCTCTGGAAGTCTAGTGAAGGCTATAAGATCTCTTTTCAGAATCATGTTTTTAAATAAATTCCTAACTGAAGGAAAAGCTGTTTCAGTTGGAAGTTTGTGCCAATAAATGTTCATTTTTTCCCATCCAAATTCACAGACCCCCCTGAAATCTATACAGGGACCCCTTGGGTGGGCAATGGTTAAGGAACCCTAGACTTGGCTCCCTTCTGGCTGAAATATACTCTGTTCTAGATGCTAAGGATATAAGATGTCAGAGTTGGGATGGGACCTTAGGACAGGTAATATCTGGCTCTGACTTTCTAGATCCCAAGGTCCCTTTAAGATCTCCCAAGGTGTCTCCCAGCAATCGGAATGTGCTTGAGGTGAAAAGAAATCTCTGTCAAAGGATGAAAATTGACCATTCCAAAAGCTGCTAAAGTCCTGACCAGAGGCTGGAAAAGCCTTAGGAAATCATGAGGCACAATGATTGAGAAGGGAAGGAGAAGGGTGAGGTCTCAGAAACATCAGAGAAAATGCCCTAAGCCAGCTCACCAATGAGAGAAAGGAAGGGCTTGGGAGAGGGGAGATGGGGGCCCAGAGCTCTGCCTCCATCCATCGTTCTTACTTGTTGAAAGAGGTGTCCCAAGCTAAGAGCAGCTGCGGTCCTGGAGGCTGGCCTCACACACTGACTTCTTGTGACTTGAGAGTCGGGGCATGGCCTTGAGAAGAGGATGGGCCAAAAGCACGGGTCAGCAGAGCAAAGTCTCTGTCATAAAGTTCTAGAGGTGGCCCGGTGCTCTTGGATACCGGGGAGCTGACCTGGGCTTGGGCCTCCAGGTTCAGGCCTTCAGCTGTGGCCAAATGGGAATCCCTGGGCAAGATGGGAGGAGGCAGGCTTCCACGTCATCGACCCAGCTCTAGACACCCACTTCTATCCTGGACCTTGGAGCACAGCAGCCCAAGCAGGAAGGTGGGAACAGGATTCATTAAGCTGGGGTCCAAGTCCAGGCACAAAGGTTTTTATTGCAGGGAGGGGAAAGAATGAGACTGACTCACAGAAACCAACAGGAGACAGGTTATAGACCTCTGGGAATCATCAAAGGGCCAGGCTGAGCTTGCAAGCAGGTCTTTAGTAATCACTGGGGGGCAGCCCCGCCTCCCTACCAGCTGTGGGCGCATTTCCAGCAGTGAGAAGGAAGGAAGCTACTAGTGTTTAGATGAGCCCTGGTCTGAAATTCAGAGTTCAGATCCATCCATCCATCCATCCATCCATCCATCCATCCATCCATCCATCCATTTGTCCATCCATCCATCCATCCATCCATCCATTCATTCATCCATCCATCCATCCCCCCTTAAAAGTTTTTAAAAATGATATAATAATGAGGAGTGTTATGATAATAATAATTAATAATAATGAATGTTCTTCCTCCACTCTGCCCCCTGACCTCCATGGTTTTCTTTAAATCCCAACTAAAATCTCTTCTTTTACTTGGAGACTCCTCCATCTCCTCTTATTTCTAGGGCTTTCTCTCTGTTAATTATTCCATACTTGTCTTCTCTATCTAGCTTGCTTTGTATATATGGTCTACATGTTGTCTTCCCCATTCAACTGTAAGATCTTTGAGGACAGGGACTGTCTTCTGACTCTTCACATCTCGCTGGCTCAACACCTAGCACCAAGTAGGCGATTAATAACATTTGTTGCTTGGAGTGTTGCAAAGTGTTTTCTTCACCCTTTCCCATAAACAAAGTGGTGAAATAGTGAAATATGCCTTTAAAAAAATCAGACAAACCCATGATTTTATTCATAGGGACTTCCAGGATGAGGAAATTCCCTCCACTGATGCAGATTACCAACTGCTCTTCAACTGATAGTCTTACTGATGTGTCTAGGGCAATAAGAGGTTAAATGATTTACCCAAGTCTGGTCCTCCTGACTTCAGGTCAGCTCTTTAACCACCATGAAGTCATCACTGGTCATCTTAACCTATATCTTGACATTGTAACCCAATGACTCTGGAGGACAGAGTGAGACTGATGACTTTGCACAGCCCTGCCTCACTTAAATTCAATTCACTTACAAGTCAAGACATTCCTCTCCTGATGTCATGGTACTCTTCAAGAACGAAGAATGAACAGCTACAACCACTATATATACCATGCTGCTTCTAAAATAAACCACAGAAACCTTCAAGGGCTAGGGAAATGGGAGATAGGGTTGTTGGGATGATAGTGATATACCTATTCACTCTATTTTAGAGATGAAAAAAACTGTCTCAGTGGAAGTTGATCTTTCCAGGGCTCATTTCACTGTGCCCACGAAAGGACAAAGTCTCTCTTTGAGATACTTGTTTTTGAGATTCCAGTTTAAATCCCAAATTCTCAATGCCCATCAATTGGGAAACGGCTGAACAAGTTGTGTTATATGATTAGGATGGAATGCTATTGTGCTATAAAAAATGATGAGCACGATGCTTTCAGAAAAACCTGAAAAGACTTACATGAACTGATGCAAAGTGAAATGTACTGAGTATAAAGTAACAGCAATATTGTAGGGTGATCAGTTGTGAATCACTTAGCTATTCTCAGCAATACAACAATCCAAGACAACTGTGAAGGACTTATGATGAAAAATGCTCTCCATCCCCAGAGAAAGAACTGATGGTGTCTGAATCCAGATTGAAGCATACTTTTTTGCTTTCTTTATTTTTCTTGGATTTTTTTTCTTGTCCATGTTTACTTTCACAACATGACTATTATGAATATGTTTTGCATGACTACACATGTATAACCTATATCAAATTGCTTGTCTTCTCAATGGGGGTGGGGTTGGGGAAGGAGAAAAGGAGAGAATTTGGAATTCAAAAGTTTTTAAATGAATGTTAAAAATTGTTTTTACATATAACTGGGGAAAAATAAAATCCCAAATAAAAGCATATATGTACATATGTATGTGCATAAATCCCAAATTCTCACTCATCTTAAGGACCAGATTGAGTCAGCTCATTAGCAAACCTCATTGCCCACCTACTATATGCAGGGCCCTTGTAAGACATCCAAAGAACAAGGAAGCAGGGCCTCTGAACTCTAGCTGAGGGATAGAAGCATAATAAGTCACGAGAGAGTGCCTGCCTATGCCTCAGAACCAGGAAAACCCCAGTTCAAATTCCAGATGGGATTTGGTCTCACTAGCAGTGAGACCCCCAGCCAGTCACTTCAACTCCCAGTGCCCCAGGGGCAGCTCTCTAAGGACCTGCATTTCAGAGCAGATGCCAATCTTCACTGAGAGGTCTCCTCTGCCAAGGAGATCACCAGGCCAAAAAAAAAAATGCACTGGGATTTTTTTTCTTCTAATTTTGGTAGAGAGCTTTCCCTGGGCCCAAACAAGTCATTTGTGACTTGGGACAAGTCAGTTATCTTCTCTCAGTCTCAGTTTCTCCCTCTGTAGAATGAGGGAGTTTAACTAGATGACCTCTAAGATCAGGCCAATCTTAAGTCCCTGATATGTTTTATAAATAAGTTTCAGTTCCAGGACATCCTGCCCTCCCAGGCCCCTTAGGATTTTTGGAGGGATTACTTAAGTCCCATTTGCTCCCAGGGGAGAGAAAAGGCCCATGGCACCCCGTAGGAGGAGGGCTAGGTAATTTTTCCAACCTTTTATAAAGGGCTCTGCCCCTCTGGGTCATGTTCAGACTTGCCTCTGGCCCTTTGCTTCTGCATTCTAGTCTCTAGCCAACCTTTGAAGATCAATCCAAGCCCAACTCCTTCAGGAAGCCCTTTCTTCTCTCTTCTGCTGCCATGGGGGTTGACAAGGAATCCCAGGTTAGCTCCTTCCTACCTGTGTGACCTTGGGCTATTCACTGCCTCTCCCGAGTCTCAGTTTCCTCATCTGTAAAAGGTGGACGTTGATCTAGATGGCTTCTGAAGTCCTTTCCAGTTCTCAGTCTGTGACCCTGTGAAATCCTGTATTATTTACTCTCCGTCCCACACAGTTTGGTCCTTAATTACAAACCACCACCCTTTCTTCCACCCTTTGTGTGAATCTTATCTCCCCAACTCAACTCCCTCAGGGAAGGGATGGAGGGTGGTCATTTTCCTGTGGCCTATGGTCTTCGCAACATCTAATGCAGGGTTAAACACGTAATTGGCATTCTTTTCGAGATCATGTTATCTGACACCCTCCCTCATTTTCTTAAGGGGAAACTGAACCCCAAATTGGGGAAGTGATTAGCTTAAGGACACACAGGTAGGAGGAGAAGATCCAGCATACTTTTCTGTTGGTTTCAGTTTGTTGCAACGTTTATTTAGTACCTATGAAGGATCAAGGCAAGAGAAAGCCTGTCAAAGGAGAGAAGTCGTGGGTTCAAGTCTCACCTCTGATGCATATTGGGGTAGGAGGAGTATTCTGGGTGAATAATCCTCTGAGATTATAAATTGAACAGGAAGTACCCTTATCCAGAAAGTTCCATGTAGCAACGAAATCAGAGGTCCAGTCAGTTCCTCTCCCTACTGAGTACAAGGAGAGAGAACAGCAGATCTCAATATGGAAGACCTGAGTTCTGTTCCTCCCTCTGATACATCCTAGAAACCTGTCCCTGGGCAAGTCACTTAACCTCTCAGGGCATCTGGTAAGACTTTTAAGTTAGAGAGAAGGTGCTAGCCTGCTTAGGGAGAGAGAACTTTCTAACTAAAACCTCCCCATACCAATGAAATGACAAGTCCAGTCCATAAAAAAGAGTAAGATACAATCCATTAAACATTTAGTAAGCACCTACTATGTGCTGAGATGCAAAGACAAGAGTGACACATTGTCCATATCTTCAAAGAGGTTCCATTCTAACAGGGGAGACCCAATGTATAGATTTAGAGCAGGAAACGACCACAGAGGCCAAGGGCAATCTTCTCAATTTACATATGAGGAAACTGAGGCACAGTGTGGCTGTGACTTGCCCAGAGTCATACAGTGAGATGTTGCTGTTGCTGTTCGAAGAGGACCAGTGACATCATGAGGTGACATCTTGACTTGTGCATGAATTGGATTTAAGTGAGACAGAGCTGTGCACTTGGCTTCAATCTCTCTTCCAGAGTCATCGAAGTCTAGTGACAAGGCAAACATCAGGACAGCTGGTGATGGCTCGATATGTAGTGGATGACCTTGGTATCTTTGACGTCTGTCCAAGCTCTAAGATCTCCATGGCGCCTACTTCAGCCTCCTTCATGGCCGTTGGAACAAGTTGTTCTCAACCACCCATTCTGCCAAGGGAAGTCTTCCCATGCTCAGGAAGACTTCCTAACTCACCAACCAGCTTGATCCCTGGCAGTTACCTTCAACCTGGTCTAGTGCATCTGCCCAGACATTTTATTGGGGTGTGGCTGCTGAGCATGGTACAGTTTTATGGAGTCATAGGTGAAGGTGGATGAGCAGCCCTGAAAAAGGCCCAGAAAGTCCTCAAATCAGAGGTACTAGTCCTCCCTGAACACCCTGTACAGCAAGTAGTGGTAGTAAGACAGTTAAGTGGATATCTAGGCTCAGTGGATAGAGGACTGGGTCTAGAGTCACTAAGATGTGATTTCAAATCCAGCCTCAGATACTTACAAGTCAGTTAACCTCTGTTTACCTCGGTTTCCTCCAATGTAAAATAAGACTAATGATACCATCTATATCCCAGGGTTGTATTGAGAACCAAATGGAATAACATTTGTAAAGCATTCAGCACAATGCCTGGCATATAACATATAAATATTAGCTGTTATTAGTAGTAGTGACTGATGTTTGATTTGAACCCAGACCCTTCTGATTCCAAGTCCAATGCCCTATCTAATGCACCACACAGAAATATATGTTGTTGGGGGTGTAAGCTCAGTTTTCACGTGGACAGTCTCAGGCAGGTAAACGTGAGCTTACACCCCCAACAATATGTAGCTTATATAAAAATGAATACAGGTAGTTTGGGGAAAGAGTTCAACCACCAGCTAGGGAGATCAGCAAAAGCTTCCTGGAGGTGACAATGGAGGTGGAGTCTGGAAGGAGACAATGTCAGGGTGCTTTCCATGGGTGGTTGGAAGGAAGGGGGCCTCAACCTGTGCCCGGATAAGTACAGTGCCTGGTTAGGTCCAGTGTCTGGGGCAAAGGCAAGCTTACTTAGCCCATCAATCACCAAGTATAACTGCCTGCTGTGTAGCAGACACTGTGAGGTGAGGGGGCAGAAATGGTCACGGCAAGGGGGCCCTGGAGCCCAGAGCAGGCCCTGGGAGGAAGGGCAAGTTCTCAAGAGACAAAAAGAAGAAGGAGGCTGGGGATTTCTGGTCGCCAAGGCCTTCCTAGGGGAATGAGCTGAGGTGGGAGAGGACTGAGCAAGATCTCCAGGAGATCTAAGAGAGAGGCACAAATATACAACAGAACTCTGTTCCCAGTGGTCAGAGAGATAGGGCAAATGAGAGGCTTTGTCAGATGCTAAGATATGGGATAGGGAGGGAGGGGAGGTTTTCCACTGGGGTCAGGAGGGGAGGACGTGCTAGCTAGAAGGAGATACTGGAGGAAACTTCTTGGTCATCAGGCTTAGGAGTTGGGAGCAGTCAAGGCCCATGAATCCTTCCCCCTTCTCATTTACTCAACTCAAACTTCCTGTATAACCAGGTTAGAGTTTCCAGGTTGGGAACGCCCACCAAGGCTTATCTATACTATGCATCCATCATCATTAGAGCCCAACATGGGTGCCCTGAATAAAGGACTTACTAAGACCCTACAGCCAGCCTATAGCCAAGTAGGACTGAGTCAGATGGCATTCTCAGGCTCACACACAGCTCATATTTGAAAAGGTATGAGCAAAGGGCATGACACAGGAAGGGGTGCAGAAGGGAATAATACATAACCTTTTCCTCATTGTTTCTGGAGAACGTGAGTGAAACTGGTTATCATCAAATAGCTGAAATGGAGAAAAGCCCAAGCTAGAAGCACCCTTAGACTGTCCCACCCCAAAGCCCAGAGATCACCAAAGCGAAAATGACTGAGCTAGGAGGACGTTTAGAACAGAGAGCAGAGAAAGTTCGAGGTCCACCTCCCTTAGAGCAGAGAGCAGTCACGAGAACTGAAAGGGTTCTTGGTATAGGGAGAAGAGAATCTCTGAGTCCCATGGCCCTTTGAACAGAGAACAGACCAGAACCACAACATACACAGTGACTACAACAATATTAACGGGAGATGCACACACACACTCACACACACACACTGGAACTGAACATTACAACAATATTAATGGAACACACACACACACACACACACGCTGAAATTGAGCACCACAACTATATTAATGGAACACACACACACACACACGCTGAAATGAACACCACAACTATATTAATGGAACACACACACACGCTGAAATTGAACACGACAACTATATTAATGGAACACACACACACACATGCTGAAATTGAACACCACAATTATTTTAATGGAACACACACACGCTGAAATTGAGCACCACAACTATATTAATGGAACACACACACACACACACGCTGAAATTGAACACCACAACTGTATTAATGGAACAGACACACACAAACACACGCTGAAATTGAGCACCACAATTATATTAATGGAACACACACACACACACACGCTGAAATTGTGCACCACAACTATATTAATGGAACACACACACACACACGCTGAAATTGAGCACCACAACTATATTAATGGAACACACACACACACACACACACGCTGAAATTGAGCACCACAACTATATTAATGGAACACACACACACGCTGAAATTGAGCACCACAACTGTATTAATGGAACACACACACACACACACACACGCTGAAATTGAGCACCACCACTATATTAATGGAACACACACACACACACGCTGAAATTGAGCACCACAACTATATTAATGGAACACACACACACACATGCTGAAATTGAACACCACAACTATATTAATGGAACACATACACACACGCTGAAATTGAGCACCACAACTATATTAATGGAACACACACACACATGCTGAAATTGAGCACCACAACTATATTAATGGAACACACACACACACACACGCTGAAATTGAGCACCACAACTATATTAATGGAACACACACACACACACACACACACGCTGAAATTGAGCACCACAACTATATTAATGGAACACACACACACACACACACACGCTGAAATTGAGCACCACAACTATATTAATGGAACACACACACACACACACACACTGAAATTGAACACCACAACTATATTAATGGAACACACACACACACACACACACACACACATACACACACTCACACATACACATACACATGCACAGGAACCAAACACTATGAAACTGGAATTACCAAGCCTACTATGTAGAAGAGTTCAAAAATGCACATCCCTCCTTCCTTGGTTTCTAGGGTTAAGATTCAGTTATGTTGGGTGTTTTTGCTTAATTGACCTTTTTCCTCTCTCTTCTTAGCCTTTGCTACAAGAGATGGCTAGCAGGGGGGAGAGGGAGGAGGGTTATATTGAGAAATTAAACTGATTTAAAAGCAAAAGATATCAATAATTTTTTTAATAACAGAGAACAGAAAATGTCAGCTTTGTAAAGGTCTTTCCTGAGAGCTCATCTAGTCCAGCTGCTTATTTTACAAATGAGGCCCCTAGGGATATGCGCAGTGTTGTAAATACATAAAGGGCTTCTAGGTAAACAATTCATGGAGGAGGGCCTGTAAGGCAAGACAGGATTGAACCAGAGAAGTGGGCAGAAGTCACTCTCATTCTGGACGGGAGGCACCCATAAGCCTTGACATAGGAAGTCAGTGAGAGAGCTGAGGCAGAAGTCAGCCTTGATGATTGACTTTGAAACTTACAATAGTGTTGAAGGTAGAGCAGAGCACTTGACATTTCAGTTCTGCCACTTATTGGCTGTGTGTGACCTTGGACAAATCCTTTCCTATTTGTAACCCTTTTGCATCCTTAATAAAATAATACCTTTCAAGCAAAATTTCCTTCATTTATTGTTTTACTGTATTCTTTCTGGTTCCAATTCTGAAATGGTTTCTTGTTTCTGCAGTGGAAATGTTTCTTCTATTTTCTGCTTGCCACAGGTAGGGTCTATATCAAAATCCTTAATTTGACTCAGGGTTAGAAATTCCTTGTAACCCCTTGCTTACCCCTAGGAACCACTAGTATGTCACTCCCTTCTCCACACAGAGGCTTCTCTACCCTGGACCCGGGCATGTGGCTTGAACCAGGTTTAGTCCTGAAGGATCTTGGCTTCTAATAAGAGAGATTTCAGGTTACCTTTTCTCACACTCTTTGGGTCATTAAGCCTCTATTCGAGAGCACTGGGAATCAGGAAGACCTGAATTTAAATTTGGCTTCAGACACTTATGATCTATGTGACTCTGGGAAAGTCATTTAACCACCATCTGCCTCAGTTTCCTTATTTGTAAAGTGAACAAAATAATAGCACCTACCTCCCAGGGTTGTTGAAAGGATTAAATGAGATAATATATGTAAAGCACTTTGCAAAATTTAAGGCATTGTAGAAACACTAGTTAACATTTATTATTTATGAGGGGGAGGAGCCAAGATGGCAGAGTAGAAAGATACATATATGCTAGCTCCGAACCCACAGCCCATAAAATCCCTGTAAAGAAGAACTCCCAACAAATTCTGGAGCAACAGAAGCCACACAACAACGGAGACAAGGAGATTTCTGTTCCAGAGAGACCTGAAAAACTGACGCAAAAGGTCCGTTGCTCACCAGACCCGGAGCAGAGCCCAGCCCTGCCTCAGACGCATGGCACCTAGAGGAGCAGATCCCAGCAGTCTTCAGGGACAGAATCTCCAGCTGCCGAACAGGTCCCTCCACCCACAGGTGCCAAAGGTCAGTGAGAGGGTCTTTCCAGCTCGCCGAGAGGGGAGCGGGGTATCTCCATAACCCAGGCCCCCTGGGGAGGCAGCAGTGGAGGCAGCAGCAGACAGGGGCTCCCAAAGCAGGCAGGAGCTCTGATCCATTGTTGAAGGTCTCCACATAAACCCCCTGAGGGAACTGAGCCCCATGTGGCGGCCCTGCCCCCACCCAAGCACCTGAACTTAATCTCACACTGAGTAGCAGCCCCACACCTGCCCAAAGCCCTGAGGCTGGGAAGCAGCATTTGAATCTCAGACCCCAAGCACTGGCTGAGCGGATCTGGAGGCGAGGTGGGTGTGGAAAGGAAACTCAGAAGTCAAGTCACTGGCTGGGAAAATGTCCAGAAAAGGGAAAAAAAATAAGACCATAGAAGGCTACTTTCTTGGTGAACAGGTATCTCCTCTGATCCTTTCAGATGAGGAAGAACAATGCTTACCATCTGGGAAAGACATAGAATTCAAGGCTTCTGTATCCCAAACATCCAAAATAAATATTCAATGGGCTCAGGCCATGGAAGAGCTCAAAAAGGATTTTGAAAATCAAGTTAGAGAGGTGGAGGAAAAACTGGGAAGAGAAATGAGAGAGATGCAAGAAAAGCATGAAAAGCAGGTCAACACCCTGCTAAAGGAGACCCAAAAAAAATGCTGAAGAAAATAACACCTTGAAAAATAGGCTAAATCAATTGGCAAAAGAGGTTCCAAAAGCCAATGAGGAGAAGAATGCTTTCAAAAGCAAAATTAGCCAAATGGAAAAGGAGGTTCAAAAGCTCACTGAAGAAAATAGTTCTTTCAAAATTAGAATGGAACAGATGGAGGATAATGACTTTATGAGAAACCAAGAAACCACAAAACAAAACCAAAAGAATGACAAAATGGAAGATAATGTGAAATATCTCATTGGAAAAACAACTGACCTGGAAAATAGATCCAGGAGAGACAATTTAAAAATTATGGGGCTACCTGAAAGCCATGATCAAAAAAAGAGCCTTGACATCATCTTTCATGAAATTATCAAGGAAAACTGCCCTGAGATTCTAGAACCAGAGGGCAAAATAAATATTCAAGGAATCCACAGATCACCACCTGAAAGAGATCCAAAAAGAGAAACTCCTAGGAACATTGTGGCCAAATTCCAGAGTTCCCTGGTCAAGGAGAAAATATTGCAAGCAGCTAGAAAGAAACAATTCAAGTATTGTGGAAATACAATCAGGATAACACAAGATCTAGCAGCCTCTACATTAAGGGATCGAAGGGAATGGAATAGGATATTCCAGAAGTCAAAGGAACTAGGACTAAAACCAAGAATCACCTACCCAGCAAAACTGAGTATAATACTTCAGGAAAAAAAATGGTCTTTCAATGAAATAAAGGACTTTCAAGCATTCTTGATGAAAAGACCAGAGCTGAAAAGAAAATTTGGCTTTCAAACACAAGAATGAAAAGAAGCATGAAAAGGTAAACAGCAAAGAGAAGTCATAAGGGACTTTACAAAAGTTGAACTGTTTATATTCCTACATGGAAAGGCAATATTTGTAACTCTTGAAACTTTTCAGTATCTGGGTAGCTGGTGGGATTACATACATACACACACATACACACACACATACACACATGCACACACACAGACAGAGAGCACAGAGCGAATGAAATAGGAAGGGATCATATCTTTAAAAAATGAAATTAAGTGGTGAGAGAGAAATATATTGGGAGGAGAAAGGGAGAAATGGAATGGGGCAAATTATCTCTCATAAAAGAGACAGGCAAAAGCCTTTTTGTGGAGGGAAAAAGAGGGGAGGTGAGAGAAAAACATGAAGTTTACTCTCATCACATTCCACTAAAGGAAGGAATAAAATGCACACTCATTTTGGTATGAAAACCTATCTTACAATACAGGAAAGTGGGGGAGAAGGGGATAAGCTGGGTAGAGGGGAGGATGGAAGGGAGGGCAATGGGAGGAGGGAACAATTTGAAGTCAACACTCTTGGGGAGGGACAGGATCCAAAGAGAGAATAGAAGCAATGGAGGGCAGGATGGGATGGAGGGAAATATGGTTAGTCTTACACAACACGACTATCATGGAAATCATTTGCAAAATTACACAGATATGGCCTATATTGAATTGCTTGCCTTCCCAAAGGGAATGGGTGGGGAGGGAGGGATGAAGAGAAGTTGGAACTCAAAGTTTTAGGAACAACTGTTGAGTACTGTTCTTGCTACTAGGAAATAAGAAATACAGGTAATGGGGTACAGAAAGTTATCTTGCCCTACAGGACAAAAGAGAAGATGGGGATAAGGGAAGGGAGGGATGTTAGAAGAGAGGGCAGATTGGTGATAGTGGCAATTAGAATGCTTGGGGTTTTGGGGTGGGGGGAGGGGAGAAATGGGGAGAAAATTTGGAACCTAAAATTTTGTGGAAATGAATGTTAAAAGTTAAATAAATTAATTTTAAAAAACATTTATTATTTATTTATCATTATTGCTAGCAATTATTTACTTATTATTGTAACTCAGATTATATGGTTCATGCTTAGGATTTCTCCAAAAATGGGTAAAGTGTAAAGATATCTGATGTATAATATGAATCAGGTATGGAATAGACCAGCGGTCAGAAACCTGCAGCCTCAAGGCCACATGTGGCCCTCTAGGTCCTTGGGTGTGGCCTTTCAACTAAGTCCAAGTTTTACAGAACAAATCCCTTTGCTCTCTGTAGCCCTTTGACTCAATCCAAACTTCATAGAACAAATCCCCTTAATAAAAGAATTTGTTCTGTAAAACTTGGACTTAGTCAAAAGTCCACACTCGGGGACCTCTAAAGCCATATGTGGCCTCAAGGCCCCAGGTTCCCCACCCAGGAATAAACAATTTATTCCTACACACAAAAGAAATGTTCAATAGGAAAGGGTGATAGCTCACATCAATGGAACACCTTAAAATAGGATTCAAGGACTTAACATAACAACTATCACAGTTTTCTGGGAGGCTTAAACTTCAGTCTCATCAGAACATAAAGAAGTTTGTACAACTGCTGATTGAGCATTTTACATTTTATCTCAGGTTCCCCATTGTCCAAACAACTCCAAGTACATGTCTGCCGGTAACGTGACCAGCCAACTTCACCCTCCATACCTTCCTCACTCAGATCACATCTAAGCCTAGATATGCATACCTTAAGAATAAAGTTCAGGTTATTGTTGTTGTGTTTGTCCTTCATTCTTGAAGAGGACCATGACATCATGACTTGCAGTTGACTTTGATTTGAGTGAGGGAGGGCTGTACAAAGTCACCAATCTCACTTTCTTCTCCTGAGCCATCTGGGTCCAGTGGTCAGATATTCATCAGGATGACTGGAGATGGCCTAGGATGTAATGGGAGACCCCTTACCCTTTCAGGCTAAGATCTTGTCCCATTCTCACTTTGAGCAAGATACATCTATTCAATGAATAGGCTTCTTTAAGTTACTCAATGGATGGCCACCTTAACCAAAAGAAAAAAACAAACTGGGAGGGGAAGACCCTCAGGGTTTCTGGATAAAAGAGAAACAATTACTATTTAGTTATTACATTCACTCTGTGCTAGGTGAGTGGGGACTTAATGTTCAGTCACCTACTTGGGAAGGAAAACACAAATTGGAAAATACAGCTGAAGCCCAGGTACAAGCTCTCCTGGTTGAGTCCACACTCCACAGGAAATCAGAGAAAGGATGGGACAAAAGATGATCACTTTCTCCAGGATCTTATTTTTATGAGATTTGATAGCTGAGCCCTTGAGAGGGTCTATACAAAATATAGTTTCTCATTGGTTAATAGACCTTGCTCTAGAGAGTCAAAAATTAAGACGGACAAAGCAAGAGTCACCTCCAGTGACCATGTGGTCATAAGATGGTCACCTGTTCATGTTGGACAAGAGAGGGTGGTGCAGAGGTACAAAGATAAGTTGGAGGACTTTGCAGAGATAATCAGGGCATCTCACTCATGCTAGGTTTGGACATGGAATTTGAATAAAATGGGATGGAGATATCTTTGTCAGCATTCTTGTGCTTGTGCAAGTGAGTTTCATAATGGATAAACAAGTAGTGAACATTTCATTAAAGTTTGAGGTCTATTCTAAAGGCCTACCATAAAAACTTATCTTATCTAATTATTCCTATGTAATTTATATAAACTATCAAACTGATTAATACTGATTGAAATAGAGTAAGGGTCCTAATAAATCATATCTTACAATGTCAAAGCTTAAATTCGAACCCAGGCCTCCTAACTCCTAGGCCAAGACTCTAGATACTACATGACTGAGCAAAGGCACAGGAGGGAGAAGAAGAGCAGATTCATTGGCCTCAAGGTACCCCTGCTTGAGCCAATCAGAGAGTGGGAAAGGGGAGTCCAAGGGGGCTAAAGGAGGGCAGAGACAAAGCCCCACCCCCACCATTGGCCCCATTACTTCCTTTCTGATGGGCTCCTGAGGATCAAATGAAATCCTGGATATGGAAATTCTCCAAGAAAGTAGATGGCATCATCAAAGACCAGTCATTCTTTTCCCATGTTGGACAGTCCAGGGACAGGCCTGGAGCTCAGGGGAATCCCTTATCTGAAACACACTCTAGCATCCTTGCTCAGGAAATCTAGCGTGGGCGTGATTTATCTTCATGGAACCTCAGAAATGGGCCAGCTGCTGAACTCTGAGCTGGGCACTGTTCCCAGCCTCTGTCTCCACCCCTCCCTTGAATTGCCTTTGGTTGGGAGATTGGCTGAGCTTTAGCAAAGGGACACTTCAATGGCAGACTTGGGTGAGGGTGGGGGTGGTGGGCAGTGGAATAGGGCCATTACTCTGGCTTCAGTTTTTGCCTCTTTTTTCCCCTTTTCCCCAAATGTGGGCGTATTATTTTCTTTGTCATCACAAAGTACTGATTACATGTCTGGTTGTACATGGTGTCAAGCCAAACCTTGTACAGAACCATTTTAACCTGGATCCCTACTGTCGAGAAACTCCCAACCTAAGACACATAACAGACATACAGGACAGACTCCCACTGTATCCCCCAAAGAGCACCAAGTTTACAACAAACCCAAACACTGTGTAATTAGGCTGACCGAATTTGACATTGGAGGAGAGGTGGGAAATGCACTGCCCCAGCTTCTTCGAAGAGGCAGGGGATTGTGGGTATCCAACATTGTGGACACTGCTAGATACCTCACGAGAAGGCTAGTCTTGCTCAGTTGCTTTTTTTTTCTTCTCCCTTTCTAACTTGATGCTACAGGGAATGGCTCCCTGGGTAGGGCAGGAGGAGGGACAGATTTAAAAATGAAGGCTATATCAAATTCAAAGATTCCAAGGCCTTTTTAAAAAAATAAAAATCCATAATAAGACACACAGGCAATGGGTTATAGAAATCTCTCTTGCTCTACAAGAAAATACAGGGGAAGGGATAAGTGAAGGTGAGAGTATGATAGAAGGGAGGGCAGATTGGGGGAAGGGCTAATCAGAATGCACTCTGTCTTGGGGAGGGGGAAGGGGAAAGATGGGGAGAAAATTTGGAACTCAAAATCTTGTGGAAGTGAATGCTGAAAACGAAAAATAAATTAATTAAGATGAAAATTTAAAAAAAAATTAAAATCCATTCCAAGTAGTTCTAGGGGAGGAAGACTTCAGGTGTGGTAGAAAAATGCCTTGGACTGGAATTCAGGAGGCCAGGCTTCAATTCCTGACTCTGCTTGCTGTGTGACCATGGAAAAATCACTTTCCCTTGTTGAGCCTGTTTCTCAATCTGTGAAATGGGGATAAGAAAACCTGTAGCACCTACTGCCCAGGATTATGAGGATCAACTGACATTGTGTCTCTTAAAGTACCATATGGAGTTCAGTTACTAGTTTAGGCTATTAAAACTTAAAACCAAGCTAAGACTTTGGGGTTACCTTATACAAATGGCAGTTGTCTTCCATTCCTACTCCAGTGCTGGGAGGTAAAGGGGTCAAACTGATAAAAGGGGCTCACTGGAGGCTGCAGATTGATTTAGTTTGATTTTTTTCTCTTTTGTAAATTTTATTTTTGAAATTTCTATTTTTCAGTTCCAAATTCTTTCCCTCCCTCTTACCCCTCCCCCAGCCATTGAGGCCAAGAAATACGACACCCATTATACATATGAAGTCATGCACAACCTATTTCCGCTTTAGCCGTGTTGACTTAGTTTTAAAATGTAATGTTATATTGTATGTTGTGTTTTCTTGTATTTTTATTTATTTTGCTAAATATTTCCCGATTCCATTTTAATCTAATTCAGGCCTCACTTGGGAGTGTCGTGGGCTGCATGGGGACTATATGCCTCATGTGTGACATCTCTGCTCTGAGGTACTGTCTGATACTATGGTTCTATGAGACTAAAACTGGGAGAAACCTCGGAATCATCTGGAAAGGCAGGGGTTACCCTGGTTTCATATTCCTTGCAAAGAGTTGGGCTGGAAGAGAGTTTTTCTCTGCAATTATTTCCTTCTGGTCAAAATGAGCAGTTAGCTGGAGTGGCCCCAGCCCCAAAGCCGCTCTGGCTTGGGTCTCATTGGCAACCCAAGCATTGGACATACTTTTGGAAATTTCCGAAGGAATTGTTGAAGAAAGGGGATGAAATAAAGTGCAGGGGAGAAGTTTAGAAGCTAGTCTAAGAAGCAAACTAAGGTTATTCAGGGGCCTTAGGGGTCAAGGACATCTCTCCTACCCCAAAATGACCCGGTATCTGTTGGGGATGGGAAAAGGGCAATGGGGCTGCCTTTATCCTCTTAGTGGAAGAGAGAGAGTGCTTGACTTGGAATTGGAAGATCTGGGATTAAGGCCCTGAAGCTGGGGAACTTTGAGAAAGACATTTGCCTCAGTTTCCTCCCCTGTAAAAAGGAGATTATAACACCTTCCCTCTCTACCACTGGAGCCTGGGACAGGAGGGGCTTTGAAAGCTTTGAAAATTTGTAGAAACCTGATTGTTAGCATGAATTCTGATCATAGTAGCCTAGATTTAGAGCTAATAGACCTCAGAAAACAACTAGACCCACCCTGTCATTTTATATGAGAAACTGAGGCCCAGGAAGGGGAAGGCCCGTAGTTGTACATAGAATCATAAATAAAGAACAGGATCCTCGGAGGCTAATCCCCTCATTCTAAAATTCTTCCCTGAAAGAGGAGGAAATTGAGACCCAGAAAAGTTAAATGACTTACCCTAGGCCACACAGGTAAGTCACATCAGAGGTAGGATTTGAACCCAGATCTTCTGACTCTAAGGGCATCTAGGGGGCACAGGGTGCTGAGGTTGGAGTCAGGAAGACTCATCTGCCTGAGTTTAAATTCGGCCTCAAACAGTTACTAACTGTGTGACCCTGGGCAAGTCACTTCACCCTGTTTGCCTCCATTTCCTCAGCGAGAAGGAAATGGCAAACTACTCCAGTACCTTTGCCAAGAAAATCCCAAATGGGGTCACGGAGAGTCTGAAACAACTTAAAAATGATAATTTCCTATTCTAGAGTTTTCAGGTCTAGAAAAAATCTTTGGCTTTTAAAATTAACCTGTCTGCTTTCCTACCTTTCTCTTCTTCCTATAGCTTACTCTGTCTTCCTAGAACACTTTTGCTCCACATTCATCCAATTCTGTGGTTGGTACTCAATAGCAAGGCTAGTTGCCAGTCCTCGAATTACTAACCTTTCCCTCCTCCTGACAGGTTTCAACTTGACCTTGGGACCTTTTTACTAGGCCTGGAGTAGAGACACAGAAAAAAGTGCTAAGTAGCCCTTTTTTCCCTTCTAGCTGAAGGCTTGAGAGACTCCAAGGTCATCTTTCTTTCCACTGCCCTGGCTAAGTGACCTGCCTCTCCACACCATCTGAGTACCTCCGCCATTTTCAGCACTAACCTCTGTTCTGACACTGCTGCTCTTGCCTAGAGAATTAAGTCCAAGAAACAAGCAAAAAGCTGTGGCCAGTACATGTCCCAGAAAAAGAAGAAGAGGGACTAGTTAATGCTGATGACAAGCTGTGTGAGCTTCACCAAGTTATCCTCCCTCTGTGAGCTGTCTCTGAGAGCTAGTCTCTTCATCTATTAAAAGAAGGGGTTGAACTAGATGGTCCCTAATAAAATCTAGTCCATGGAGGTCTTAGCAATTGACTAGATGACCTCTACCCTCTTTCAGCTCTAAGTCTTTGATGGTATGGAAAGTACAGTGAGACTCCCTCTCACCCATTTATTGGAAGAACTAGGTCAACTTTACCTTCTCAGCCTTCTTTCTGGGTTTGCCCCTAAGATAATTTGCATGAAACAGGGGCTTTGATGGGAATTGAAATGTATCTTATCTGGAGGGCTCCACTTTAATTCCATTGTAGTTTTGCTTAGTAAGACTTTTAGAATGAATTGTGGGGACCCAGGCTGACAAACAGATGGATGATAGGCACTAAAAGAAATTTTCTAGTCATATTCAGGTAAGAGGCATAAGACTTAAGGGATAAATCTGAGGGAGAGAAGAGGAGTTCACTTCAAAAGACAGTCTTAAATGCTTAAAGATTGTCTCCAACTAACTCACTAGCTGGCTGAAGTCAGTTGGGGTCTACATCACAAAAGAGCTGACAGAAGTAGCTAACAAGACCATGAATTAAAAGAGCTGATAGACCCCTATGAGGAGGAAAAGATGCACAGCAGCTGAAGACCAAGACCAGCAGGGGACAGCAGAGAGCAGCAACAGCTCAGTAGAAATGACCAGGAGAAATGAGTTCAATGACGACCCTCCAGCAGAGAACATCCTGGATGGAAGGAAGGAAGGAAGGAAGGAAGGAAGGAAGGAAGGAAGGAAGGAAGGAAGGAAGGAAGGAAGGAAGGAAGGAAGGAAGGAAGGAAAGAAAGAGGTGAAGAAGACCCTAACTCAACCTAGAAAGAAGTTTCTGGTCTCATGACCAGGAGATATTAGTAGCTCTGTTAGGGAGAAAGCAGCAGCGTAAGAGGCATGAATTGTCCTAGCCATACATGTTCCTGGCCATGAATACTTCCTGCATGTCCCCTTCTCTTACTGGTGATGTGATAACCTATGAGAGATTATAGTCCTATGCGTATATTTGCTTTTCTGTTTAATTATATGCCTTTTTCTTTCAACCAATATGCCCTATGGTTTACTGATGAAAAAACACATTGGTGGGAACCCATGAACCGTGTTTGAGAGTGGATGCTGACCCATAGCATTCCATGAGCCTGAGGTAGCCTTGAAGGAACTTCCTATGTTCTAAGGTCTACCCCACCCCACCCCCAGATCTGCCATCCTCTGTTCTAAGACCCTGTCCAGGCCTGACATTCTGCGTTCCAAGGTCTTTCCTAGCTTGGATATTCTCTGTTCTAAGGGTCCTTACATATCAGACATTGTCTTCTCTAAGGTCCTTACCAAATCTGATATTCTAAGATCCCTCTCAGATCAGATACTCTCTATTCTAGCGTCCCTTCCAGCTCTAACATTCTGTGGTCTAAGATACCTCTCAGGTCTATAATTATTTGCTTTATGAGATGTCACAGATATAATATTCTATGTTCTAAGGTCCCTTCCAGTTCTGACATTCTGTGTTGTGAGGTCCCTCAGAACCATGACATTATCTGTTCTAAGGTCCCTCCCAGCTCTGATACTCCCTGTTCTAAGGCCCCCCTCAGCACTGACATTCTGTTTTCTAAGGGCCCTGCCAGCTCTGACATCCTGTGTTCTACAGACCCTTTCCACACAGGTGTTCTATCACTCCCTCTGATCTTTTACGAGTTCCATGAACTTCCATGTACCTCTGGTCTCCCATCCATAACTTCAGCAGACAAGCATTTGTTGATTAGGCTCTGCATATACAAGAAGGCCATTTCTCATCTTCCAGGAGCTGAGGGGACATCTAATTCTCTTGATATGGTGAAGCAGGACCCCTGTCACCTTCATCTCAAGAGTGAGTAAATGCAAAGCCTCTAATGATTAAAAAGCACTTGAGAAAATGCAAAGTGCTCTGGGAGAGCTTTTTACCCATTAACAATGATCAACCAGATAAAATGTCTTCCAAACACTTAAGGACAAATTCTTTTTTTTTCACTGTCTCATTTATTAGTCATCTCAAAATTAAAAATCATCTAAGAGAAACATGAGCAATAAGTGCAATTTGAAAGTTTCAGGCCTAACTTTATCCATGTGGAAAGTTCCACTGTGGAGAAAAAAGACAACCAAACACTTCAATTCCCAATGGTCATCTCACTCTAATCCTGAATGAAGGGGAATGGAGCAAGCTATTAAGCTTGCATTGGAGGTCTGGCTCCTCAGTTTCTTCCTCTGCAAGGTGAGAGGACTGGACTTGATGATCTCCAATGTCCATTCCAGATCTAATGGCCTAATACCCTTTGAATCTTTATGGAATTTGTTCCAAGCTCTGGGACTCAAGGATGACCAGGTCATGGCAAGGAGAAACTATAAAATTTCTGGCCATTTTAGAGTAGATTCAGTTATCCAGATCAGTTCTCATAAAGGAAGAGTTGGGTGTAGTACAAAGTGAACCAGACCAGAAGCTAGGAGAGCTGAGTTCCAGGCTCAGTTATGCCACAAACTTGTACTGCAACCATATTTATCATATATGTGTATATGTATATACATAGGTGTGTATATATGTATGTATATGTGTATATGTATATACACACATACACACACACACACACACACATATATATATATAAACACACACACACACACACACGCACATATATATACTCTCAAGTCAGTTAGTAGGGACTGGGTGACAATTCTCAGTGGTCCTAGGATAGATGTAGCACATATAATGAGCCTCCATCAGCTTTGGAGCAGCACAGAAGCCTTTGGTGTCAGGTAAGGGAGATGAACCAGGAATTGCCAGCACTCAGCAGTTAGCACCCCCAAGGATGACTCACAAGCTTTCTCTTTTAATACCCAAAGTGAGCCCATCACTGGCTCCAATTAGAGGTGTTTCAATGTCCTCCAGCCCAGGGATTCTAGAGCAATGGTTAGACAAATGGGATGCCCAGTGTAAGATAAAAATGTTCATCCTTCTTATTTCTTTTTAGAATGTAGAAATCTCTGATCTGCAAGAACTTAAGTGCCACAAAAAATGAAACGTCAGTGCCTCCACCAAAGCTCTCCTTCACCTGACCTGAGCCAAACATTATCATCCTTTGGAAAACAGGATGTAAGATTAAGCGTTGACATGGTAAATGGCACAAAACATGGGAGCATCCTACAGAGTTTTCTTTTGTCTCAAACTAGCTTTAACATTCCTAAGGCAAGTGGTCTTCAAACTGGTCCTTGGAGGGAGAACAACAGAGCAAATTGGACAGAAGTTTACAATTTTCCCTTGATAAATTCCTTGCGATGTTCCTTCCAATCCTCTCCCTTGCCAATTCCTCACAATCTGACTTCCAACCTCATGACTCAAATGAAATCTCTCTCTCCAAAGTTACCAGTGATCTCTTCATTGTTAACTCCAAGGGTCTTTTCTCATTCCTGGATCTTTTTGACCTTCACAGATTTCAGCACTGCTGACCGTGCTCCTCTCTTATGTACTCTCTCCTCTCTGGGTTTTTGTTCCACTGTTCTCTCTTGGCTCTCCTCCTATCTATCTGACAGCTTTTTCTCAGACCTCTTTGCTAGATCTTTAGTCAGATCATAGCCTCTAATCGTGGATGGTCTCCCCTCACCCAAGTCTCTCTCCTGGGCCCTCTTCTCTTCTCTTTCTACAATAGAAGCCCTTAACCTTGTTGGTGTCATGAATCCCTTGGGCAGCCAGTCTGGTGACTCCTATGGGACCCTTCTCAGAATCATGTTTTTAGATGCATAAAACAAAATACATAGGATTATCAAAGGAGATTAAATACAGTTCTTTCTTGGACACTAAGAACTCCTACCCTTCTTCCTCTTCTCCTCCTTCTCCTTCTCTTCCTCCTCCTCCTCCTTCTTCTTTTTCTTCTTCTTCTTCATCTTCTTCTCTCCTCATCCTCCTTCTCTCTTCTCCTCCTTCTCCTCCTTCTCCTCCTCCTCCTCCTCCTCCTCCTCCTCCTTCTTCTTCTTCTTCTTCTTCTTCTTCTTCTTCTTCTTCTTCTTCTTCTGTCCTCCTCCTTCTCTCTTCTCCTCCTTCTCCTCCTCCTCCTTCTTCTTTTTCTTCTTCTTCTCCTCCTCCTTCCTCTTCTTTTTCTTCTTCTTCTTTTTCTTCTTCTTCTTCTCTCCTCCTCCTCCTTCTCTCTTCTCCTCCTTCTCCTTCTCCTCCTCCTCCTTCTTCTTCTTTTTCTTCTTCTTCTTCATCTTCTTCTTTTCCTTCTCTCTTCCCCTTCTCCTTCTCCTCCTCCTTCTCCTTCTTCTTCTCCTTCTTTCTTCTCCTTCTTCTCCTCCTTTCTTTTCCTTCTCCTTCTCCCCCTTCTCCTTCTTCTCCTTCTCTTCTTTCTCTCTTCTCCTTCTCCTCTTTTTCCTCCTCCTTCCTCTTCTCCTACTTCTCCTTTTTCTTGTTCTTCTCCTCCTTCTTTCTTCTCCTCCTTCTCCTTCTTTTTCTTCTTTCTGTTCTTCTTTTTCTCATTCTCCTTCTTCTCTTTTCTTCTCTTTCTCCTTCTTCTCTTTCTCCTACTCCTTCTTTTTCTTCTCCTTCTTCTTCTCTCTTCTACTTCTCCTCCTCCTTTTCTCTCTCTCTCCGTCTCTTTGCCTCTATGTGTGTCCCTCTCTGAATGACTTTATCATTTCCCATGGGTTCACTTTTCACCTAGACACAAATGACTCTCAGATCTATATATCCAGCCCTAACATCTCTCCTGAGTGCTAACATCACCAACCATCTATTGACTATTTCCAACAAGATGTCCCATAGGTATCTCAAATTCAACATATAAAAACCAAAACCCATTCTCTTTCCTCCCAAAACCACTCATCTTTCATTTTTTCCTATTTCTGCAACCATAATCTTTCTTGCTTCTCAGGTTTGTAAGCCCAGGTTCATCTTCCCCTTCTCCTACTCGCCTCACACATTGAATTCATCACTAGATTTTTTTGATTCATCTCCGTGATATCTCTTGCATTCTTCCCCTTCTCTCCACTCACAAGGCCACCACCACCCTTATTCAAGTCTTTCTGTTTCTTTTTTATATTTATTTTTATCATTCTTTGTTTTTTTTTAATTTTGTGTTTCCAATTCTCTCCCTCTCACCTGCCCTTCCCCTACATAATACATCTTCAAGATTCTTGAGGCCTACACCCTAACCACCACACCACCTAGCTAACTTGAATTCACAGAGCTTTTCAAGGTTTGCAACATCTTTAACATCTAGTATCTCTCCATACATTTGATCTTAAGACAACTCAGAGAGGTAAGCACTGTGATCACCAATCAATTATCCACACAGCTGCCTCTGTGCTAGTCCTTGTCCCTGCCTTTCTTAGAAACCTGCAGTGGCTCCCTATTACTTCAAGAATTCAATGCAAACTTGTCTCTTTGGTCTTTAAAAGTTCTTCACGACCTGGATCCAACCTTTGCAAGCTTATCGTACAAAGTAACCCCTTTCTTTGCTCTTCACGTGGGATATTCCACGTCCCCTCTGTCTGCACAGACTGTCCTTCATGTTTGAACACTCCCTTCTCACCTCTACCATCTTCACTTCCCTTCAAGCTTCATTCCAAATGTTACTTACCAGCTGTTGATGTAGCTCCTTCTGAAATTACCTTGTATTATATATTTTCTACATACTCATGTGTCCAGGTTGTCTTCCTCCCCAAGCTCTCACAGTCCACTCAAGGAGGATGTGAACATCTTGCCACTGCTTTGTTTTTGTCTTCAAAAACATCTGGGTGTCTAGCATCCCACACATTGTTGAACACGTAGTAAGTGCTTGATAAATGCTTGCTAAGTATGTCAAATGTGAAACTAAAGGAATTCAGCCTTAGCCTGTTGGTAATGGAGAACCACTAAAGATTTTCAAAGCAGGCAAGTGACATGCTCAGAGCAGTGTTTTAGGAAGGTCAGGTTAACCAGATAGTTGGAAGCCCAGAGAGATTAGAGGAAGTGGGGAAGCTAGTATAGTGACCAAGGAAGAGGCAATGAGAACATGGTCTAGAGTGGAGACTGAAGGAATGGGGAGAATGAGACAGAAGCAAAAGACATTAGGAAGGAATCATGAATAGAATTGGGTGACTTATTGGATTGCGGGGGCAGGGGGAGGGGAGGGCAAGGTGAAGGAAAAGGAGAAATCAGAGGTAACTAAAAAAACTAAAGTTTTAACTTTATTTTATTTACCCTCCTCTGTTCTTCCTAATGTTCTTATTTTTAAAAAATATTTCTTTTTAATGTTCTTTGGTTTTTAAATTTTGAGTTCCAAATTCTCTCCCTTTCCCACCCCCTTCCCCACCTACTGAGAAGGCAAGTAATATGATATCAATTATACATGTGAAATCATGCAACATATATCCATATTAGCCAAATTCCCCCACAAAAACAAGAAAAATAAAGAAAGTGAGAAAAATTATACTTCATTTTGCACTCAGAGTTCATCAGTCATCTCTCTGGAGGTGAGTAGCACTTTTTCATCATGAATCCTTTGAAATTGTCTTGGATCATTGTATTGATCAGAATAGCCAAGTCTTTCACAGTTGATCATCATTACAACATGTTATTGTGCACAATGACCTTCTGGTTCTATTCAATTCATTTCGCTTCAGTTCATAGAAATCTTGCCATATTTTTCTGAAACCACCTTGTCATTTCTTATAGTACAATAGTACTCCATCACATTCATATGCCATAGCTTGTTGAGCCATTCCCCAATTGATGGGCTCAATTGAAATTCCTCAATTTCCAATTATTCACCACCATAAAAAGAGGCTATAAATATTTATGTACATATAAGTCCATTTTCCCTTTTCTTTGATCATTTTGGGATACAGATCTAGTAGAGATATTACTGGGTCAAAGGGTAGTTTTATAACCCTTTGGGCCCAGTTCCAAATTGTTCTCTAAAATTGTTGGACCAGTTCACTACTCCACCAACATTTCATTAGTGTGCCAATTTTTCCCTCATCTCCCTCCAGCATTTGTTATTTCTAATAGATGTGAGGTACCTCAGAGTTGTTTTAACTTGCCTTTCTCTAATCAATAGTGATTTAGACCACTTTGATTTGTTCATCTGAAAACTACCTAGTCATATCCTTTGACCATTTATGCATTGGGGAATGACTCTATTTTTATAAATTTGACTCAGTTCTATACTCAGCATATATTTAAGAAATGAGACCTTTATTAGAGAAACTTTTGATATTACTTCATCGTCTATGATACCTTTTCACAAAATGCAGTTTTCCTGATTATCCCTTTGAATTAGACCAATTTTTGCTTTTGTGTTGTCTGAAATCATGATTTCTACACGGTTTTTTTGGGGTTCAGATGAAGCATGTTAGATTTTGCTCCAGCCTTTTATTTTAACTTTGTGTGTCTTTCTGTTTCAAGGACTTCTCTTATAAACAATATGTTATTGAATTCTGGTTTCTAATCGATTCTGCTGTCCACTTCCATTTTATAGGTGAACTCATCCCATTCACATCCTCAGTTACGATTACTAACTGTGTATTTCCCTCCATCTCATTTTCTTCTGTTCCTCTTTCTCCCTCTCTTTTTATTCTCTCCCTCCTCAAAAGTCTATTTTGCTTCTAAACACAGTCTCCCTTAATCTGGTCTCCCTTTTATCACACACCCCCTTTTTCTTATCCCCTTTCCCCTCCTATTTTCATATTGGGTAAGTTACATTTCTATATACAACTGTGTGTGCATGTATGTGTGTATATGTAAATATATATAGATATATACTCTTCCCTCTTTGAACCAATGATAAGAGTGAGGGTCAAGCATTGCCTGCCACCCCTCATTTTCCCCTCCATTGTAAAAGTTATTCCTTGTGCTCCTCTTTTATGAGATAATTTTCTTCATTCTACCTCTCCTGCCCCTCTTCTCCCAGTGCATCCTTCTTTCTTACCCCTTCATTTCATTCTCACCCTCTACATGTGTGGGCTCCAGACTGGTCTCCACCCTGGTACCACCAACTTCTCTTTTGACCAACTAAGTTTTCTTAGGATGAAAAAATGTCTCACCTCAACCATTTATTGGCTTTGCTATTCCAAAATTTGATTTGAAGTATTGTTTTAAAGTTGTTTGGAGGGGCATGTTGGGAGAGTTCAGCTGGGGACTGCCCCCAATCCTCCATCTTGGCTCTGCTTCCTACATTTCTTATTACTATCAAGATGGCTACTATCTTCTCACTCATTTTGGCTTATAACTTTGGTGACATTCTTAATTCCTTACTCGCACTCATTCCATGTATCTAATTTGCTGTCAGATCTTAGCATTTCTAACTTCCCAGTGTCTTTCCCATAATCCTCCTTTCTCCACTCACAGAGCCCTAGTACAGGTTCCCATCAGCTCTCACTTAGATTATTATAATAGCCTTCTCATTGGTCTCTGTGTCTCAAGTCCCTCCCCACTCCAATCCATCCTTCACACAACTGCCAAGGTGATTTTCCTAAAGCAAAGATCTGTCCATGTAACTCCCTTATTCAAGAATCTCCAGTGGTCCCTATTAACTCTGGGATCAAATATTTGGCATTTAAAACCCTTCACAACTTGGCACCTTCTCACCTTTCCAATCTTCCAGCTAAGTTGTCCCCTTTGCTGTTCCTCCCACGTGATACTCCATCTCCCACTTCAGTGCTTTTGCCCTGGCTGTGCCCCATGCCTGGATTGCTCTCTTTTCTCTGCCTCCCAGCTTCCCTAACTTCCTTGGAGATTCAGCTAAAATCCCACCTTCAGCAAGAGACCCTTTCTGGTTCTCCCTTACCCCATGCACACCCCTGCTATTAGCAACCACAGACTGAATCCTGACCTTGGTCATGAACTGAGGCCTAATCTGGCAACAGATTGAATTCCTGGTCCTGATTCCTGCATTCTTGATTGGCCAATCACCTCATAACACATGCCATTGAGCACAAGTAGAAAGCCCCCTGGTTCCTCCAAATAGAAATCATAATCCTGATCTTCAGGTTATTTACAATCTGAGATCAGGATGAGATCGTCTCTGGTACTCAACCCTGGTCAGACTACAGCTGCACATCTGGAACATTGTTTTCAAATTAGTTCTATGTGCCATATTTTTGTAAGGATATTGACAAATAGTTGTGCGCTTTTCTGGGATGAAGAAGACCCTAAACCATGGCATAGACCACTGGTAGAAGAAAGGAACTGGGGATGATTCCCTAGAGAAGATAAAATTCAGGGGGAACATGATGGATATCATCAAATATTCAAAGATTTTCAACCATGGAGGGATTAATTTTGTTCTGCTTGGTCTCAGGGGGCAGAATCAGGATCCATGGGGGGAAAACTGCTGAGAAGCCCATTTTATCTCACAATAAGGAAGAGACTTCTCTTAGATCTGTTCCCAAAGCAAAATGAGTTGCCTTGGGAGACAGTGAGTTCCCCATGACTGGAGCTCTTCAAATGGTGGGGAATGAACACTGGTTGGGGATGTTATAGGAAGGATTCCTATTCTGGAGGTTGGATTAGATAATGTCTAAGATTTGGTCCAAGCCTGCAATTCAGTGATTTCTATGGAATTTTCCGCATCTCTGCAACTACTCTTAGTTCCATCCTCTGGGCCAAACAGAACAGATCTAATCCCCCTCCCTACGTGATAGCCCTTCAAATACATAAAGACACTGATTATGTTCCCCTGAGTCCTCTGTTCTCCAGGCTAAACATCCTGGGTTCCTTCAATCAGCCTTCCTAAGGCCCTCTCAGCTTCCTGGCTGCCCTTGTCTGGATGTGCTCCCAGCTGTCAAGGCCTTGCTCAACCGAGCACACGAGGCCAGATGTGGTCCATGTTCAGGACTTGGGAGGAGGAAGAGGAGCCAGGGAAGGAATCAGAGCACAGAGGGGAGAAAGACTCAAGAGGATTGAGCCTGCTGTGGCATGAAGGCCAAGGCTAGAGAAAGTTTGGAGAAGAAGTGACCAGCAACTCCAAATAAGACAGAAAGGTCAGGGGAGGATTCGGATTTTGAAAGGTCCACTAGATGAAATAATTAAGAGGTTGCTCGTGACCTTCAAGAGGACCGCTTCAACTGAGTAGTGGAGGTGAAGGAGGGATTGTGAGGGAGTGGGTGATGAGGAAGTGGACGGAATGACATGTAATCAGCTGCCTCAATGTGCTCAAGTGGGACCAATCAAAGCAAGGTGGGAAGAAAAAATACTTTAAGGACAATTTCAGCTGATGAAGTACAGTTAGCAAACGCTGGCCCATGCCAACCATCGGCTGACTGCAGGCCGGCCGGCCAGTTGGTGGACCACAACATGCTAATAGGCCCAGAAGCCAAGGGCAGGGGAGAGAGGGGAATTCTCTGAGGCCCAGATGCAAACAGTCCCAGGCCCAAGAAATGGCAGCCATGAGGGTCTCTTAACAGGAATGGAAACTCTTGGCTCTACATCAGCCATTTGATGCACAAGTGGACCATGGCATCATCCCACAAGTCCTGATTTCATTTCATGGAGTGATAGGAAAAGCACTGGCTTGAATGTCAGGGAACTTAGGTTGGATCTCAGCTCTAGGACCCAGACACCCCAGGAAGCCTCAATCTCTTCATTTGCAAAATGAGAGGGCTGATGGAATGGAGATAGAAATTCCTATGTTTGGCATTGAATGCCATTTTCAACCTGGTCCCTTCCTAGATTTCTAGTCATCTTCTACTTTACTCCTTTCCATGCACTCTGTGGTCCAGCCAAACTACGGAGGGGAAGGAAAGGGAATAATTATTTATATATAACACCTACTGTGTGCCAAGCATTATGCTAAGTGCTTTTTTAAAAAACAAATATTATCTCATTTGATCCTCATAACAATCCTGCAAGGCAAGTGCTATCATGATCCCTATTTTCCAGCTGAGGAAACTGAGGCAGATAAAGGTTAAGTGACTTGCCCAGGATCACACAGCCAGTGTCTGTAGCTGGATTTGAATTCAGATCTTTCTGACTCTAGGCCCTAGTACTCTGAGCACTATGACACCACCAGTTGCCTCTAAAGTGACCTGCACAACACTCCATCTCCCATCTCTATGCCTTTACATACATTGTTCCCCATGTCTGGAATATTCTCCCTTCTCACCACTGTATTTTGAAATTTCTGGCTTTCTTCCAGCCTCAGTTCAAATGCTACTTTCTGTTGGAGGCCTTTCCTGACCCCTGCCCTCTCCTCTGGCCATTAAAGCCACTCTCCCCAAATGATCTTTTGTAGAAAGTAGGTGTGGACTTATAGACAGGACTTACAAGTTGTCTTGCCCATTAAAATGGAAACTCCCTGAAAGCAAGGAATATTTACTTTTTGCCTTGTATCCCCAGAGCTTGGCACAGTGCCAGCAGACTGTGAGTGCTTAAGTAATCCTTGCTGATTTTAGACTGACCAAGGATCAGAGAAGAAAGGTGCCTTGTCCAATGTCCCACAGGTGGTATGAAACAGAACTGGAAGTCAAGCCCAGCTTGCCAGATTCCAAAAAAGTGTTCTTTCCCCATAGTGTTCTTTCCTGCATGTTACAGCTGCCTTGCCATGGAGGCAGATATGGTAAGAAAAGTTTGGAATTTTATAATCAAAGCCCCTGTTTAGACATGTGTTGGAGAGTATTAAGGTTGACCTTAAGGTGGCATTGTGGGTAGAGCTGGCCTTGGAGCCAGGAAGTCCTGGGTTCAAATTCTGTCTATGTAACCCTGTGCAAGGCACTTCACTGGCAGCCTGGGCAAATGTCTAAGATTTTAAGTAGCAGAGTAAGTGTGGACTTGTATTGGTAGAAGTTCTGTTAACCCCTCCCTCCCAGTAATTTCTAAGAATTTTACTTCAGAAAAACTGAGTTGAAGGGTGGGAAATCGGGAGAGGGATCTAAGGCAAAATTACTTGCAGACCTCATTTAGCCCACAACACTCCAGAGCAACTCTTAAATGAGGCTGAAATGTCATTGGGAAATATTTAACAACATTTAACAAATATGTGACAAAATAAATAAAAATAAATATAAAAATGGATAAAATAATAGAAAAACAATAAAACAATAGGTGGCCCACAGAGATCTTTATGTATGAATTAGTTTCTCCTTTGTCTATTAGTGTCTGACATCTCTGGTCTAAGGTATTCCTGTGATCAGGTGAGACTGGCTGGAGACAGAGGTCAGGGGGGCTAAAGAGGCTAAGGCAGGGGTGGGGAAACTGCAGCCTCGAGGCCACATGTGGCCTTCTAGGTCCTCAGCTTCTGCCTCTTGACTGAGTCCAAGTTTGACAGAACAAATCTTTTTTTTTAAGGGGATTTGTTCTGTAAAGTTTGGATTCAGTCAAAGGGCTGCACTTGCGGATCTAGAGGACCACATGGGGCATGAGGCTGCAGGTTCCTTACTCCTTGGATTAAGGAATGGAAAAGTCAGGGTGTTTGAAGAGAATAAGGTTTGGGGTAGAGAAGAGTGCTGGGGGTCAGGATCTGAATTCACTGGGGAGGACAGAAGTGACCCCAAATACCACAAATGACAGCAACAAAGAACTGGTCAGGATGGGGGGAAACTTGAAAGGTGGAGGCTGAGTGATAGTGGCAGATGGAGGGTCTGAAAGTAGCGGGGGTGGGGTGTTGGAGGTTGGGGGAGAAGAAGAAAGTCAGCTGCTCCCCCTGGCCCTGCATGTCAGGGTGTGAGAGAGAAAAAGCAGACAGCCAGAGGGAGGGGGGAGGGGCTGTCTTTCAGGGAGCATCGAAAGATGGCAAGAGTGTGCAAGAAAGAGATGTCAGCTCAAGCAGTTTGTTAACAAAAGCTGGAAGGCAGAGGGAACGATGGAGGAAGAGGGCAGAGGAGGAGAGGGATGGGGAAAGTGTGGGCTGAGTGGGACAGATGAGTGTGGGAAGAGGTAGTGGGAAATGGGGTGCTAAAGGCCATTGGTGAATCACAGGGATTAGAGGAACAGGAGGTACGAATTTGCTAGCCACAGTGCATGGGGAGTATCAAGTATGGATCAACGAAATCAGCTCCAAGGTTCTAATTAGATTAGCATGGAAGGGCCTCTGCCCATTCTGGCTCTGGGGTGCTCTTCTCTCAGATGATTACAGCAGGTGGGGGAGGGGGAGGGGAGGAGAGAGCCAGGGGGATTATTTGTTTGACAAGAAACATATCAAGTGTCCTCGACTTTTGAATCCCTCGCCCCCCTTGTCCTATCGTGGCTCATGTCTTGCCAAACTCCAACCCTGGGATTACTTCCACCACCTGCCTCCCTTTCACGTGCTGCTAAGCATGTTTCAGGAAGTCATGCAATCAAGCTGCCTGGGTTCGCTACAAATTTATGTTTTCTAATCTCAGCTGGGCCCTGGCTGCAAATACACCAATCCCCCTTGAAATGACTCTCTAGCCCACTCCCCAAAGCAGCTGTTCCAAACCTTCTCCTCTTTCCTTGTCTCCTACAGGCTCCCTCTCCCATTCTCTCAGTTAAAAGCCTAGAATCATTTTTTAAACAGGGAAAGCTCGAGCCATTGGCCCTGAGTTCCTTTCTTCTCCCCTGCTCTATAATATCAAAAGCCCTTGACATCATCTCCCTTTCTTTCTCCCTTCAGTCTCTGATGAAAAGAGGTGACCTTTCTTCCTTGCCAAGGCCAATCCCTCCTCTGACCTCAGCTTTCTTTTGACATTATCCCCAGAATCATTTTTCTCTAAACTTTCATCTCTTTCATTATAATGTTCATAATAATAATAATAATAATAATAATAATATTTAGCATTTATAAAACCTTTTAAAGTTTGCAAAGCACTTCACAAATATCTCTTAGGATCCTCACACCAACCCTGAGAGGTTATCACCATTTTAGAGATGAGGAAACTGAGGCAAATAGATTAAAGTGACTTTCCCCAGTCATACAGCTTGTAAGATTTGAACCCAGGTATCCCTGACTTCCAAGATCTATCTATCTACTTTGGCATCTAACTTACTTAGCTCATTGCCTCATTTGTACAAATATACCCAGGACTCCCTGACTTGGAAACAATCCTAGCTTGACACTATCTCTCAAGCTGTCATCCTATATTTCTCCTTCCTTTCACCTCCAGGCTATCCCCCAAAGCTGTCTACTCTCATTACCTCAGTTCCTGCCCTCTCCTTCATGTCTCAGCCCCTTGCAATCTAATGTACATCCTCATATCTCTGCTATAACTGCTTTCTCCAGAGTTACCAAGAATCTTTTAATGGTCAGATCTAACAAGATTTTCTCAGTCTTCATCCTTCTTGACTTGTCTGTAGCACACACGTGTATTGGATGCTATGGATCATTTTCCTCTCTTGGATATTATTTCTCTGGATTTTCATGACACTCTTATGGCAGGGGTTGAATTTGTTCATGATGGGTAACCCATGAAGCATGTTCATGGTTCTGGTCTGCCATATCAGAGTTTGGGTGTGACTTCCAGCCATGTGGTAACCAGAGCCAGCAAGGACAATTCAGCCTGCTCCAGAGAATGGCCCCCTTAAGCCAGTTCAATCTCTGCCATGCCACATTCTCTCCATTGTCCTCCCACCTGTCTCATTTTCTAAGTCTCCTTGCCTTGATCATCATCTCTATCTGTCCCATTTAACTGGTAGTATTCACCAAAGCTCTGAGCTAGGCCCTCATTTTTTTTCCCTTCTACTCTCTTTCTTGGTAACCTCCCAGGTCCCATACATTCCATGAGCCAATCTAGATCTCCAGCCCTGGTTTCTTTCCTGAGTTCCCAGGCCATATCACCAACCACCTATCAATTGTATGTTTCCATATATGCCCCATGAAGAGGTCTAACTCAACTTGCTCAGGACAGAGCTAAGCATCTTTTCTTTTCAATCTATCCCTCTTCCCCACTGCTCTATTTGTCTAGAGGATCACCATCCTTCCAGTCACCTGAGTTCACTACTTCAGTGTCTTCTCGGATTCCCTTCTCTCCCATACCCCATCCATTCACTCAATTGCCAAATCATTCCTTTTTAACTCCACCATAGCTCTGAGAGCCATTCTCTTCTTTCCATTCACATAGCCACCACCCTAGTTCAGGTCTACGTCACCTCTTATCTGGACTCAGTCTCCTAAGTGGTCTCCTTGAAGTCAGTGCCCACTCCAATCCATCTGCCACCCAACTGAAAAAGTAATATTCCTAAAATATTCCAATTCCCTTTTGGCATTTGAAGAGCTTCAAAACTGGACTCCAACTTGCCTTTCCAGACTTATTCTATATTACACAAACTTTCACAAACTCCATGATCCAGCCAACATGTCTTTAACTATTCTTCACACATAGAATCTCATTTCCTGTTTCCACACCTTTGTCTAGGCCTTCTCCATACCTAGAATACCCATTCTCCTGACCTCTGCCTGTCTTCCCAACTCAGCTCCACAACCATCTCCTCCTACATAGGGCCCTCCCTGACTGACCACCCCCACCTACCCATCCCTATTCCAGCTATCTGGGTCTTCCCAATGAAATAGATAGACAGACAGATGGATGGATGGATAGGTGTGGGTGTGGATGTGTATGTATGTGGGCATGTATATGTATATGTGTGTGTATATGTGTATATGTATATGTATGTATGCATATTCTGTAGACATATCCATTGTATACATGTCATCTGTCCTGACAGGATATAAGCTCCTTGAGGGCAGGGACAGTTTAATTCTTGTTTTGGTATCCTAGCTTAGTACCTAACACAGAGTAAGTGTTTTAAAAATGCTTGTTGATTGTGTGCTAATCATTGACAAACATTCATCAAGTGATAACTCTGTGTCTTGTATTTGGTGGCAAGGGAGAGGTGTGAGACCCAATCCTTAGCCTCAAAAGATTTGCTAGAGGGTGGGTCTGCTTTTGCTGGTGTCCTTTGTGAATCTTGAGGGGAGAAGCAATCCATCTGGGTGGGGAGGTAGCTCTGAATGAATGGGATGAGGTCCCTTCCCCCTCCAATCAACTGGACAAGATTACAGAGTGTGGACTTTTGTTGGAAGATGGCACCTTTCATGGATTAGGAAAGGACATGATGGCCAGGGGCCCCTGAAGTATGGTAGCCCAGAGCCTATCAAGGGAAAATGACTGATAGGGCAGGTGGTGATCTGGAGGGGGTTTTGGAGGAAGGCTAAGTCTCCTGGGAGTGGAGCATGGCCCCCTCAAATGTCAGTACCTGGGACCAAGCCCCAGCAGCCCTACAATAGTGGGACTCTGCTTCACTCTGAGTGACATCAGGGCCTTCCTAAAGCAAAATTGAGAAGTGAAGCTTCTCTGAAAAGAACATGGCAGTTGGAGGTCAAAGACTTGTTTTCATGTTCTAGACAGTATACTTCTAGCTATGAAATTTGTGTTACCGGCCCCATTGGACTATGAGGAAAATTTAGTGCTATAGAAATCATTCACACCTTACTGTCATTTCAAGTCAATGGGTTCAGATGGTAAATCCTACCACTGGATTTGGATTCAGTCAAAAGGCTGCACTTGAGGACTTAGAGGGCTGCAGGTAGCCCTGAAGCTGAATTTGTTCTGTATAATTTGGATTCAGTCGAAGGGCCATGCTTGAGGACCTAGAGGGTCACATGTGGCCTTGTGGCCTCAGGTTTCCCACCCCTGTCCTGGAAGGTAAAGCCACCTTTGGGACTTGTGAGCAAATACTGCACCTTTTGTACAACCTGTAGCAAGCTCGTAGAGGATTGGCAAGCCTCATAGGGTGTTCTTAGTTCTTCAGATTCAGGGTAATCTTTTACTAGAGCAGGAAATCTCTTCTTTCAAGCTTGAGACCTTGTGACTCCTGAAGATCTCTTCTCAGGAACCCCAGTCTCTGACCTGTGCTCAGAAAAATAAACAGAAAAGCACATGGTAAGCAGCCTTGCATTAGCCAAGGGAGCACTCTTCTGCAAGCTGCTAATTGGGGTTCTTGGGGAGAGAGCACAAGGGAGAGAGAAGGGGAAAAAAGAAGAGTGATGGGACAAGTCACAGCTTAGCCTTTTGGATCAAGGGCCAAAAATGCTTCCATTCATAACGGATTACCCTCTCTGATTCTTAGCCCTCATCTTCATTGTGTTCTATCAGCACTGAACCTCCATGAAAGGTGCTGTCTTCCAACAAAAGTCCACACTCTCTAATCTCATCCAGTTGATTGGAGGGGGAGGGGACCTCATCACATGGCTTCAGGGCTCGCCTGGTCACACCTCCCATTATAACACAAACTCATTCTCCTTTTATTCTGTACTCCAAATTCCAAGAGGCCATCTTCTTGACCATTTCAAGTTTCATTCCTTCCACTTATTTTCTGAGGCAATTGGGGTTAAGTGACTTGCTCAAGGTCACACAGTTAGCAAGCATCTAAGACCGAATTTGAACTCAGGTCCTCCTGAATCCGAAACCAAAGCTCTATCCACTGTACCACCTAACCTCTCCATCACTACCACTGGCTGTAATTAGCATCTAAGGGAAACCATTGCTTGCCCCCATTTTTGGAGGGGGGAAGGCAAGGCAATTGGGGTTGACTTGTCCAAGGTCACACAGCTAGTAAGTGTCAAGTGTCTGAGACCAAATTTGAACTCAAGTCCTCCTGACTCCAGGGCCAGTACTCTATTCACTGCATCACCTAGCTGCCCTCTTGATACCCTTTTAACTGAGGTATATAACCATTCTCCCTCCAAAATGTAAGACATGAAGTGAAAATGAAAAGTTATGAAGCAAGATGCCAAAATATAGAGAGGTGTAACCAGGATGCTAATATCTAGAAGGTGAAAAGGCTAGTCAGGAGCCCAACCCAGCCAACACTTACCCAATATTCAGATGCCACAAAGCCAGGAAGCATATGTGGGATCGATAACAGTCTAGAGCCAAAAAAAAGAACTTAATGTGCCCAAACACTGGGCTAAATCTAATAAGATGGAATTGACAAGGGATCAATAACAAGGCTTACACTTGGGTTCAGGAAATTGACTTCACTAGTGGAAGATCAGGAGAGCCAGGTGGGTGGGTAGGCAGTTTGTATGAAAAAGATCTAGGGGTTGTAGCAGACCACAGGTCCAATAAAAATCGGCAGTATTATATGGCAGCCAAGAAAGCTGACCCGATCTTGGGCTGAATTCAGAGAATTGGGCTAGCTTTCAGGAATAAGGAGGTCTTACTCTACTCATCCCTGCTCAGATCTCATTTGCAGTATGTTGTTCAGTGCTGGCCACCACATTTTTAAAAAGACCCTGACAAGCTAGAGAACATCTAGTCAATTGATCAACAGGCATTTTTTAAAAATTTAATTAATTTATTTGTTTTCAGTTTTCAATAATCACTTCCATAAGTTTTAAATTTTCTCCCCCAACCTCTTTCCTCCCTCGCCAAGAAAGAATGCAATTTTCTGTGGGTTTTACACATACATTCTTATTGAACACATTTTCACATTAGTCATGTTGCATAGAAAAATTAAAATGAATGGGAGAAACCATGAGAAAAACCAAACTAAGATAACACTAGAGAAAATAGTCTGCTTCATTCTGTGTTCCGATTCCATAGTTCTTTTTCTGGATGTGGATGGCATTTTGCCTCAAGAGTTCTTTGGAAATGTTTTAGGTCCCTGCATTGCTATGAAAGGCCAAGTCTATCAGAAAAAGTCCTCGAACCCTGTGACTCAACAAGAATTTACTAAACACTTACTATATGGGAGGATACGACCCTGGACAAGTCACTTCACCCTATTGGCCTCAGTTTCCTCATTTGTAAAATGAACTGGAGGAGGAATGACAAACCAGTTGAGTATATCTGCCTAGAAAAGCCCAAATGGGGTCACAGAGAATCGGACACAACTGAACAAGTAAACAACAATAAATATTGGAGGAATTGTGTTAGGCATTGATGACACAAATATGGTAAAAAAAAGGCAATTCTTATCCTCATGGAACTTATTCTAAAAAGAGAAGATAATACATGAAAGGGGGAGCTAACAAGAGGTTAGGGGAATGATGGAAGGAGGTACAGGCATGGTAGCAAGGCCTAGAGAATGATGGCTGGCTGCCATGAACCCTTTCCCAAAATGGAGGTTCTGGGAGGAAGGAATCTAAAGATCGTTAATGAAGGGCCAGGACCTAGGGCCTATGCCATATGAGAAGACAGGTTTAGCCTAAAGAGATAGCTCAGAGGGAACATGATAGCTATCTTAATTATCTGAAAAACTGTCATGTGGAAAAGGGATTAGATTTGTACTGTTTATCCCCCCGAGAGCCGAACCAGGAGCAGCAAATATAGACTTGACGTCACAAAAGCTTCCTAACACAATGAGAACTGGCTTCCAACGTGGCATGGGACTGCCTTGGAGAATAAATGCCAAGTTCCTGTTCCCTGAGAGTCAGCAAACAAAAACTGGCTGATGGCTGACCAGGTGTTTGCAAAGGGGCTTCTTATTTTGGGATGTATTGGTCACTAAATGGACCTTGAGTTACCTTTCTGATTTTGTGAGTAGGACCAAGAAGAGAGAAAGCCCTACGAACAAGCTTATAGCAAATTCAGGGGTGAATTTTAGGTGTAAGAGCTTGGAAAGGTCAGGGGGCATGCGAAAGATTGCTTCACATATCATCATATTCTTCTTTCACTTTTAATTAAAAAAAGCAGGGATGATTGACTTGTCAGAAATTGGACTTCACAATAGGTGGTGGGTGGGAGAGAGAATGCAGATATGAAAATAAAATAAAATCTAATTTAAAAAAAAGAAACTCAAGTCACTCGGGAATATTTGAATTTTCAGCCTGACTTGTAATTGCAGAATAAGAGACTTTCCCTCCTGTTGAAGAAATTTCTGGTATTAGCTAGCAGGTGGGAGAAGCAGTTATCGGGCAGGAGGGGCCTCCAGTGAGGCTGTGATTAAGAAGGGCTAACCCTGGGTGTTAGCTGAACAAAGAAAGCGGTGAAATTGACCTGAGGGGGCTAAGAAGGCAGCTGTGGTCAATTGCACTAAGGAGGGTACCAGCTTTTTCTAGATTGCTCCCTACCAGCATATAAAAGCAGGGAAGGTGGAGCTTATCTCTCCTGATATTTGTGAGACTAGTAAAGTGGAATGTTAGAGTTCCTAGATCAGGGGAAAGGCATTAGAGGGGACCTATGTCAGGCTGGAGGAGCACAGGTGCTGGGAGCCAACTTCTGTGTTTCCCTCGGGTTATGAGCCTTCCCTCACTCCATGATGTAGGGTTCTACAAAGTAGGTCTGTCACTAGTACAGGGCTGCAGGGACTCTAGGGTAAGAAATTTGAAAGGTGCAAAAAATTAGTATGTATGTTCCTTTGGTAGAGTCTAAGTAGGTGAGGGAGAGTAGTAGGTTGGAGGGGGGCTAAGGAATAAGAGAGGGGTTCCAGGAGGTCATAGGGATAATGGAATACATAGCGTTTAAATTCCCTCTCCACAAAGAAATTACCAGCTCAGTCAGACCAGCCTCCTGCCTACCTGCCCTCAATAAGCAGCGACATTTGCCTCCAGAATCGGGAGCAAAGTATTATATCCAGCTATAGGACAGCCAGGTGGCTCAGTGAATAGTGCTCTGAGCCAGAAATTGGGAAGTCTTAAGTTTAATTCCAACCTCAGAACTTACCCTGAGTAAATCATTTCACTTCTGTTTGCCTCAGTTTCCTCATCTGTAAAATGGAGCTCATAATAGCACCTACCTCCCAGGGTTCTTGTAAGGATCAAATGTGATAATAGTTGTAAAGCGCTTAGCATAATGCCTGATACGTAATGTTAACTCTCGTTATTTTCCTCACATGTGCTATGTGTGGGAGAGCCTTTCTGGAGCCTCTCTGCAGGAGCATGGAACCCTGTGAGTTGGACCAGGTGACCTTGGAGTCCCTTCTGACACTATGTGCCCATCCTGAAGTCACTATTGTAACTTATTCTCCCTCCCTGAAACTGAATTTGTCTTAATTCTTGTGTTCTTTTGGCCTCATGAATTGCACAATTGACTTGAGTAGGCATTTTTACTGCTCACCGAGGGAATTGACAGACATGGAGAACACCCAAGGGACTTGGTACCATGCTTTTGTGTCACAAGGGCAACAGTAATTGAGAATATAAATGCAAGCCCCAGCTCTTTCAGTGTGGTAGAGTAAAGATGGGCCAAAATTGAACTTGGAACCAATTTGGAATCTCACCTCTTCCATTTAACTACCTATATGACCACAAGACTCCAAGGCATGACTTAAACCTCCATGAGCCTTAGCTCCCCCTCTGTAAAATAAAGGAAATGGATGAGAGGATGAGCTGGTCTCTGAGGCCCCACCAGATCTAGGTGTAGGATCCTATATGTAATCTTGGACAGGTTCTCAGTTTTCTCCTCTGTAAAATGAGGGTTTGGATTAGCTGGTCCATTCCTGTTCTGGATCTCTGACCCTCTGACTGTGTAGGTCCTTCCCTTCTTATCCCTGGAGCCTTGAACAGTCCTTTGTTCATAATAAGAGCTTTCAGAAATATTTTATTGAATTGAAGCCAGAGTCCTACAGGGCTGGGGAAATGTAGGGCATGGGATTTACACACACTTTTGGTCATTCAAAGCATTACAGGCATACCTTGCTTTATTGCTCTTCACAGAGAGTGCATTTATTTTTCCAAAGAGAAGGTCTATGGCAACCCTGCATTGAGCAAATCTCTTGACACCATTTTTCCAACAACATGAGCTCACCTGTCATTTTGGTAATTCTCACTCTATTTCAACTTCTGCATTATTATTATATCTGTTATGGAGATCTGTGATCAGTGATCTTTGATGATACTATTGTTTTGGGGGACCATGAACAGCACCTATATAAGACCATCAACTTAATTGATAAATGTTCTGTGTGTTCTAACTGCTCTATCAAACAACCTTTCCCCATTTCCCTCCCGCTCCTCTGGCCTCCTTATTCCCTGAGACATAGCAATATTGAAACTAGGCCAATTAATAACCCTACAGTGACCTCTAAGTGGTTAAGTGAAAGGAAGATACAATTGACTTGGCAAACTTCATTGTTATCTTATTTTAAGAAATTGTCACAGCCATCCCAACCTTCAGTAACCACCACCCCGATCAGTCAGCAGCCATCGACATCGAGGCAAGACCTGCCATCGGCAAAAGTATTGTGACTCAATGAAGGATCAGATGAAGGTTAGCATTTTTTAGCACTATTTTTAATTATGGTATATACATTTTTAGACATACTTAATAGACTACAGTAAAGGATAAGCATAATTTTTATGTGTATCAGGAAACTAAAAAAATCTTTGTGACTTGTTTTATGGTGATATTTACTTTATTGCAGTGGTCTGGAAGGGAACTCGTAATATCCCTGAGGTATGTCTGTCTATATTATCTTTTCACACTTACATACATTCACACCACCATTTTCATGAAGGGAAAAAGTTGCATTTAAGTCAATCAAGTGACTGGCCTTGATAATAGGAGTACAAACAGCTATACAACAATTTGTGATTTTTTTTCCTCCTGCTTTATACTTTGGGTAAATCATTTTTCTTTAGGACTCAACTTACTTGTTATTTTTTAGTTGATTAGTCATGTCCAACTCTGTGATCCCATTTGGGGTTTTCTTGGGAGAGATACTGGAGTGGTTTGCCATTTCTTTCTCCAGCTCCTTTTACAGATGAAGAAACTGAGGCAAACAGGATGAAGTGACTTGCTCAGGGTCACACAGCTAGTAAGGCCAGATTGAACTCTGATTCTCTTAACTCCAGGGCTCTATCCAGTGTGCCATGGAAGTGCCTAATTCAACTTCCTTACCTCCAAGGTAAAGCAGTTGGATATAGATCAATGGTCTCTCCATTCAAGGTCATATCTTGACCCCAAGGGGTGGATTCTCCACCAATGAAAATTTGAGAATGTGAGTTATATCTCTGCTCCCTCTGTGCAATAGCCAATCAGGAGGCCTGTCCCCAAAACAAGCACATCTTATATTACTGCCTATCCCTCCCACCACTATGAAACTTCCCACCTCTGCCTTTGGCCATCTGCTTCTTAGGGCACCCCCAGACACCTTGGTGCCATTAGGAAAATACTACCCTTACCCCACCCCAACCTAATATCTCTATACCTGCCCCTCCAGATCACATCAAATTGAGAAGAGAGACAGACTGTGATCAGTAAGTAAAAGTTTCTACTTCCTTTTCTTTCAGAAGGGGACAGAATGAGTCTCACAGTCTGAGCAGGTCTGGATGATTAATCAATAAAAATCATTAATTGCTTACTATGTGCCAGACACTATGCTAAGTGCTGGAGATACAAAAAGTGGCAAAAGACAGTTACTGCCTGCCCTCAAGGAGCTTACAATCCAATGGTGGAGACAACATGCAAACAAATCTGTAGAAGCAAGCTCTGTATGGGATAAATAAGAAATAATGAACAGAGGGAAGGTACTGGAATTCTGAAGGATTGCTTCCTGTAGAAGGTGAGATTTTAGGTGGGACTTAAAGGAAGCCAGGGAGGTCAGTAGTCAGTGGAAGAGAGAGAGCATTCCAGGCATAGGGGGCCCCACAGAGAGTACCCAGAGCTGAGAAATAGAGGGTCTTGTTTGTGGAATAGCCAGGAGGCCAGTGTCACTGGATGAAAGAGTATATGAAGACTGGAAACTGAGTTATGAAGGGCTTTAAATCCTAGAGAGAATAGGGAGCCACTGGAGGTTATTGAGGGGGAGAGGTAACATGGTCAGACTTGTGCTCTAGGAAAATCACTTTGGTGGCCCAATGCAGGACAGACTGGAGGGAGAAGAGACTTGAGGCAGGCAGACCCTGCCCCCTCTGGCCCCAGTAGCTATTGCCATAGTTTGGATGTGAGGTGATGAAGGACTGTACCAGAAGATTGGTCATATCAGAGGAGAGAAGGAGAGGGCAGGGTATTCAAGAGATGGCGCAAAGGTGAAGTTAGGCAGGCTTTGGTCACAGATTGGACATGTGGTTGGGAGGGGGGAGTAAGAGATAGTAAGAAATTCAAGATGGCTTCTAGTTTGTGAGTCTGAGGTCCTGGGAAGATGATGATGCCTTCTACAGTAATAAGGAAAATAAGAGGAAGGGTTTAGGGGGGAGAGACAATGAATTCCATTTTAGACATGTTGAGTTTATGTCTACTGGACATTCAATTCAAAATCTCTGAAAGGTAATTGGAGGTATGATATTGGGGCAGGATAGGTATATGTGAGAATCCTCAGCACAGAGATGATAATGAAATCCATGGGAACTGGTCAAATCATTAAGTGAAATAGTCAAGAGGGAGAAGAGAGGAGGACCCAGGATCGAACTTTCCAGGATACCCATGATTAGAGGGAGTGATCTGGAGGAAGATCCAGGAAAGGAAACTGAGAAAAACCAGTCAGATAAGGAGGAGAGGTGTGCTAAAACACCTTGAGAGAAGAGCATGTCACAGAGGAGAGGGCCAGGAGAGTGAAGAATGAGTTGTGCTCTCCATTGCAGATTTTATAATATCTCCCCCCTCCCCCACCCCAAGGAGGTCCTCTCTTCTAGACTTCCTTATGAGTGTTGAGGGCACCACTGTCCTCCCAGCCAAGTGGACTCACAACCTTGGTGTCATCCTGGATTCTTCTCCTGCACTCACCCTACAGGCCCATTTCTACCTTCACAATCCCTCTCCTGTATTCCCCCTTCTCTCCTCTAACACTGCCAGCACCCTCGTTCAGGTCCTCTTACCTGGATATTAACCTGCCAATTGGTTTCCCTGCCTCCATTCACTCCCCTTGCCAATCAATCTTCTACTCAGCTCAGCTGTCACAGCAATCATTTTCCTGTCCACCTCTTCCAACCCAATAAATTCCAGTGGCTCCATTTTACCTCTAGAAGAGCATTTAAAGGCCTTCACAACTAGGCCCCTTCCTGAATTTTTGTCTTCTTAAATTTTTCTCTCCCTCACATACTCTACAGTCCAGTAAGACTGCCTTCTTGTCATTAGATTAATGTCTTGTCATTAGACTGTGATCTCCTTAAGGGCAGGAATTATCATTTGCCTCTTTTTGAATTCCCATGCTTAGCACAGTGCCTGGCACATAGGAGAGATACTTAATAAATATTTATTGATTGATTGTTCCCCCAATATACAAAAATACAACTAAAATATACAAATATGAATATGAAATTAAGGGATCCCATTCATTAAGCCAAGGGCTCCCCGTTTGGCTTGTCTGGAAAGTATAGGAAGATTTGGTAAAAATAACTTAACCTATTGAAATTGTCCAATATGAAAAAATGCTCTAAATCACTATTAATTAGAGAGATGCAAATCAAAACAGCTCTGAGGTACCACATCACATCTATCAGAGTGGCTAACATGACAAAACAGGAAGATGATAAATGTTAGAGAAAATGTGGGAGAGTTGAATTCATTATTGGTGGAGCTGTGAGCTGATCCAATCATTCTGAAAAGTGATTTGGAGCTATGCCCAAAGGGTTACAAAAATGTGCATACCCTTTGACCCAGCAACATTGCTTGTAGAGCTGTATCCCGAAGAGACCATAAAAATGGGAAAAAGGTCCCACATGTACATAAATATTTATAGCAGCTCTTTTTGTGGTGGCCCAGAACTGGAAATCGAGGGGATGCCCATCAATTGGGGAATGGCTAAATAAATTGTGACATATGAATGTAATGGAATACTATTGTGCTATAAGAAATGATGAACAAGAAGACTTCAGAGTGGCCTGGAAAGACTTATGTGAACTGATGCTGAGTGAAAGGAGCAGAACCAGGAGAACTTTGTACACAGCAACAACCACAGAGTGTGAGGAATTTTTCTGGTTGACTTAGTACTTCATTGCAATGCAAGGACTTAAAAAATTCTCAATGGTCTCTTGAGGTAAAATGCCTTCCACATCCAGAGAAAGAACTATGGAATTCGATTGCAGAATGAAATAGACCATTTTATTTTGTTTTATGTTTTGTTCTATGATTTCTCCCATTCATTTTAATTCTTCTATGCAATATGACTAAGGTGAAAATGTATTTAATAGGAATGCATGTGTAGAACCTGTATAAGATTGTACACCGTCTCAGGAAGGGAGTGAAGAAGTAGGGGGAAGGAGGGGGAGGGAGGGGAAAAAAATTCTAAGATATATGGAAGTGATTGTAGAACTCTGAAAACAAATAAAATAATTTTGAAAAAAAGAACTGGAAGTTGAGGGGATACCCATCAATTGAGGAATGGCTGAACAAGATGTGGTATATGAATGTAATGGAATACTATTGTGTTATAAGAAAGTCTGAACAGGAAGACTTCAGAGAGGTCTGGAAGGACTTATATGATTTGATGCTTAGTGAAATGAGCAGAATCAGGAAAACATTATATACAATAACAGCCACAGTGTGCGAGGACTGTTTCTTATAGACTTAGCCCTTCACAGCAATGCAAGGACCTAAACAATCCCCAAAGGACTCGAGGCAAAATGCCTTCCACAGTCAGAGAGAGAACTATGGAATTGGATCGCAGAATGAAGCAGATTATTTTCTCTTGTGTTATGTTATATTTTGGTTTGGTTTTTCTCATGGTTTCTCCTATTTATTTTAGTTCTTCTATGTAACAAGACTAAGGTGAAAATGTGTTTAGTAAGAATGTATGTGAAGAACCCATATAAGTTTGCATGCCATCTCAGGGAGGGAGGGGGAGAAAATTTAAAACTTATGGAAGTGATTTTTGAAAACTGAAAACAAATTAATGAAATTTAAAAAAAAAAAAAAGAAATTGTCCAGAAGTAGTCATGCCTAGTGATAAAAAGTATAGGTTGGAGAAAGAACAACTCTGTGATACTAAAAATGTTGCTATGCTCACAAAACAAAATTTTCTTGATTAAAAATATCTTTAGTTCATTTTATTTCTTCCAGGTATATGAACAGCAAATTCTAGAAATGTACTTCTTTTTACATGGAATAGTAGGTCCAGAAAAGTTTACCAAAAGCCAAGGGATTCAGGGACAGGAAAAAGTTGGGAAGCCCTGCATTAGAACCATGGAAAGAAAGGGGAATAGATTTATACGGAAAACTTTCTGCTGGGGGGGATAACAGAGACAACTGACATTGGATTGGTTTTGTATTAGGAGTGGTGACCAGTTTGAACCAGAAAATGATGACTTTTGCTGCTGTTTGAATTTTACACACATTGTGTATCTTTCTTTTTTTAAAGCATCTTAAAAAATTTCACCTTTTTGGCTAGCTACAGTGATCAAATTAACTAAATGATTAATTACTAACAAGCAATTATTATTTACGAATCCACCTCTATCTCCTAGGACATATGCGAGGATTTTTCAAAAATTTTGAAGTCTTTTCAAATCACATTGCTCTCAGAGGAAGAATAAAAAAGGCTTCCTGTTGTTAATAAATGACATAAAAGCATTTTAAAATACTGTTTATTTTATCTGTATCTCATCTTTATTTTTTGTGTATAATTTATACCATATGTAATAGTTCAGGTATATAGTTCATAAATAAGAATACATATATTGGGGGGAGTGCACTCAAAATTGTTTTACTGATGTGGGGTATATAATCAAAAAAAGTTTAGAGATCTTCAGATTTAATGATTTACTAGGTCCCTTCCTGTTCAGTCAAGTAATTTTTCTTGAAAAGGATATTTTTTTTAAAAATTTCACCTAATCCTAACAAGTATTTTTAATTTTGTCCATTGATCTAGTCATCCCCCTCTGCACACTGAATGAAATTTAAAAAAAAAAACTCCTTAATGTATATCTCTATAGTCCTGCAAAAATAAATTTCCACATTAACCATGTTCAAAAATGGATTTCTCTTTCTGAGTCTTAAGTTTTCACCTCTCTGGCAGGAGCTGACTCGTGTTTCATTGTCCTTCTTTTGGTCTTATGGTTTATTATTGTGTTGATCAGAGTTCTAAAATCTGTCACAGATGTCTTTGTCTATGGTGTTGTTGTATAAATTACTTTTCTAATCATTTCACTCTGCATCAATCAGTTAGAAAGGTCCTCTCATTTACCTCTGAAAACGTTTCATCATTTCTCCTGGCACATTGACAATTACATTCATGGTCCACAATTTGTTTAGCATTCCTCAATAGCTTCAATAGCCATACATTAGCTTCCAATTCTTTGCCTCTGTCCAAAGAGCTGCTGTCAATATCTTTGTACTAATCGATCCTTTTCTTCTTTGTCTAATTTCTTTGGTATATAGGCCAAGGTAGTGATATAGCTTGGTCAAAGGGAACATGCCCAGTTTACTCCCTTTCTGGGCATAATTCCAAATTTCTTTCCAGAATGGCTGGGCCAATTCATAGCTTCCCAAACAGTAATCTAGTGTACCTTTAACAAGCATGTATTAAGTGCTAACTATGTACCAGGCAGGGTGCACATATTTCTTTGAGAATACAAAGAAAAGCAAAACCCCAAAATAAAACAACCATGGTTCCTTCTCTCAAGGGGTTTACATTCCAGTGGGGGAGACAGCAATATCCTAGGTACATGCAAAATATATACAGTTATATGAGGGTAATCTGAGAGGGGAAGGCATTGACAGCTGGGGTGGATCAGGAAAGGCCTCCTGCAGAGGGAGGAATTTGAGCTGAGACCTGGAAGAAGCAAAGAAAACTAAGAGAAGGCTTGAAGGGGCAGAGCATTCCAGTCATGGGCACAACCAAGGCAGGGAGATGGCATTTGGAATGTCCTGTTTGCAAGTAGTCCAGTGTGGTTGTATCACATCGTTAGTGAAAGGTGAAAGAAGACTAGATGCAGGAAGGGGCCAGGTTATCAGGCATTTTAAATGCCAGTTGTGGAGTTTTATATTGTGATCTTGGAAGTAATAGGGAGTCACTGGAAATCCTTGAGTAGGGGAGTGAGCAGGAAGTATCATTTGGCATACTTCTCATTTGTTGATTGCTCGACTGTTTAAATACTGATACTTTTTGCAGTATTGAATTCTGTATAAGGATTGGATATTGATGTGCTCTATATTATGGAGTCCTGTATAAGTACTTAAAATTGAATTCAATGGCAGCAATTTGGAACCACTAGGAGAAAAAGCTCATATTGCTCTTTTTGATTGAGACTGATTGAGACTACTTGCTTTTTGGAAAAGCAAAGTGTCCTACACCTTTTTAGGGTGAGAAAGCCCCTTTCTGAAATCCCCAGGTAGCTCCAATCCTTTGCTGCTTCTCTAACTAAGACTACTTGTCTTCCTGAGTGCTGCGTAAATTTTTAATTTCACTTGGTTTACCCTAGCAGTGGCAAGAATTCATGAAGGAATTTCAGGTGTCCTTCAGGAAGAGGGACCCAGAAGAATTTGCCTGGACCTCTGTGGGGATTATCTATGCAAACAGGACCCCTAGAGAATTTTCATGTGCCCTGTGTAGAAAGGGACATTTTGTTTAGACTCCAGTTGAATAGCCTTATACACTGAGAGAATCATGGAAGAGTTTTTACTTAGGATAGTTTTCTCTTTTGAGAAAGGAGCAATGCCAACTTGACCACAAATCCCTGTGGGGTGAGCTCCATGTGGTTTGGAAAGCTCAGTGTGGACCAGTTTCTGTTTGAGACAGAAGCCAATTTTCTTTATCTTTGCTATTTTACTTGTAGGTTGAGAGAGGTCCAGTAGGGCTAATAAAGCTAAGCAAGCAAAGATATCTGGTAAACTTTAAGGGAAAAAAATCTCTTCTTTTGTTGACTGATTTGGGGAACTTTATCAAATGTTCTTTGTTCTCCAAATCCTCAAAATTTTGTATTTGGAAATAATTGCAATTTTTACATGTGAGATTGCATATGATAACGTGATACTGAGTTACGTGGTAATGTAAATTGAGTGAGAAACTCGACTCTAAGGCACTGGGGAAGTAAGTGAATAAACATTGCTTATATTGAGACCATAGAGAACTGTTTTGAATTTGGGACTAGTACTGTGGCAAAAGAAAGAAAGAGCAAGAAAGCAAGCAAGAAAAAGAAAGCAAGAAAGAAACAGAAAGCAAGAAAGGAAGGAAGGAAGAAGGGAAGGAGGGAGGGAGGGAAGGAGAGAAAGAAGGAGAGAGACGGAGAGAAAGAAATAAAGAAAGGAAAGAAGAAAGGTAGGAAGAGGAGACAAAGGAGAGAGGAGAGAAAGAGAGAGGAAGGAAGAAATGCATGCCTACCTTTTTTTTCAGGGGACGCTAAATTTCAAACGGGGGAAATGTGTAACCTGGGCTGGTCTGGGCATGTTCAGTTTATGAGGGGTCTATGGAGCACATCTGGATTGCCTAATATGGAGGCTTCAGCATCCCCTACCGTGTAAGTGGGGGTAGCCTCCTTTGACTGATTGCCTTTGTCTTTAAAACTGGGAGGCTGAAACAACCACTCTTTTGGGGACTCTGCTCTGCCCAGCGTAGGCCATGACTGAATCAGTAAGAGGGGAAGGTTTCTCCTTCCCTGGCTCCCTTTCTTTTACCCCTGACTCAGAGAAATGGGCCTGGGGATGTGTGTTTCTGTTTTGCCTTATTTGTCGTTGGTTTTAGGTGCTGAAAGTTCTCACAGGCATAGGAAATTCATGCCATGAAGACTTTGGAGCCAAAATTGCAGGAATGGTGCAGCCAGCCAATCCAACATGGAAGCCCTGAGAAGCCAGGGCACCTGGAACTCAAGCCTGAGAAGGATTTTGAACTTGGAACTGGAACTGTGCTCTATGGGAACCAAGCTAAGCTAGGAACTTAATCCCCTTCCCTTCCCCAGAGACTTAACTGATGCAGGGTAACACCACTTTTCATTAGCAGCTCTGCTTGGTTTCACCTCCACACAAAATATCATGCCTCCCCCAGGATAAACTGATCACCTGAAATTTCATCACCATGCAGATGACTCACTTTTGAGGACTGGAGGGCAAAGACTTCCGTTATAGAAGGCTCAGAACTTTCTAGGTAACTCTCCATTTTCCACAAGCAGCTCTGCTTGGTTTCAGCTCCACAGAACATCATACCCCTATGCCAAGTACCCCCGTCCCCCCCTCCACTCTTTTCTAACTTTCTTTTATGTGTTCTTTTATGTGTTGAGATTGTAAGTTCCTTAAGGGTAGGGACTAGTTTTCTTTTTTCATATTTGTATCCCCAGTGCTTAGCACAGTGCCTTAGTACACGGTAGGAGCTTAATAAATATTTATTGAACTGACTTGTTATAGAAAAAGATCACTTTGGCAGCTGTGTAGAGAATGGATTGGAGTGCAGAGAGATAGATGGAAAGACCCTTAGAATGTTTTGTATATACCATTCTAAGGTCCCTCATAGCCTGACAGTCTGTGTTCCAAGTATCAAGAATGAGTATTAAATTATATTATTGTTCAAGGGTCTTTCCAGTTAAGCTCCAGACACATCAATTAGCATGTGTTACTTCTGAATTCTGAAAACCTCTAATAGCTCTAGCAGTATTGCTCCGAATCTTGTCTAATGCAGCTCCAGGTTAAGGGTCCAAGGATAGATGCCGCCTACTGTGATGGAAGCAGACTCAAAAAAGGGTTAGCCCTGGCAACAACTCAGAGGTCCCAAATCTGCAGCTCATGGGCCTAGTAGGAGAAGACACCAGCTGCTGGGGCTCCTGGGGCTCCCACTAAAGTCCCCCCCCCTCCTCTGATGGCTCAGGAGATGAGGAAGGCCCAATGGCCTTGGCTAGAAAATCTTCCAGGATGTTTCCTGGTGCTGAGCTGTCTTGTCGTCCAAGGCTCAGCCTTGGTAAAGTCCTCAGTGCCCAGTGCCAGAAAGTTGGTAACCAAAACGATGAGGTTTTATTTTGTTCATAGCAACTCATGAAGAAATAATGATCTACTGAGATGGGGGGGGGGGCTACAATCTGTATCAGTAGATGAATTAAAACCTTCATAAATCCCTGAGCTACATATCTGGAGAGATATTTGAAGAAGGTCCCTGGGAAGAAAAGGGAGCCAGGTGGCCTGGACAAAAGAGAGCAAGCCAGTAGACAAGGGACAATGGCCAACTTCGAGCACTGACTGTTCCCTCTAGGCTAGGGAATTAGGCTCTTCAAACTTTTTTCATCATTTTTCTCTATCAATAAAAAAGTTTTGAGTATGTGCACATGTAATTATTTCTAAATTATATCTGTGTATGGAGAGACAGTGAGTGGTAGTGAAGAGAGAGATGTCCTTGAGGCCAGAAAAACCCAAGGCTTATCACACCATCTTGGCTTTCTTTTTGTGATTATTGAACTTAATTGTTCATTCAATGACCATGCTTACGAACGATGTTCCATTAACATGTGTGTACATAAACACACACACACACACACACACACATACACACACACGACTTCCCTGTCTCAGACAAATCGCTTACCCTTGCAGTGTTTCAGAACAACCAACACTAAGACATTAAGGGACAAGAGAAGGTGTCAAACTCCATTGGGAAAAGGATGTTACTCAGAAGCTGCATATATGCCCATATAAAATCGCCAAGTCAGTCCCTATCCCTATAAATGGACAACTAGAATAAAAGCCACACACATTATAAAATGTACACAAAAGTAGACACTGGGAAACGGTGAACTAAAGATGGAATAATATTTGATCATAAAGGCAATGGGGATCCCCTGTGGCTTCTTGAGCAAGAGAGTGACATGGTTAGACTCTGTTTTAGGAAAATAAGTGGCAGCTGAGTGGAAGCAGGGTTGAACAGCAAAGAGAGAGAGGCAGGAAGCCTAATTAAGAGGCTATTGCAGTAATCTAGGCAAGAGGTGAAGAGGGCCTGAACTAGGCTAGTGACGAGGAGAGTAGAGGAAAGAAGGCTTTGTGGAGGCAGAAACTACAGAAGTTGGCAAATGATTGGCTACCTGGGATGAGGGAAAGAAGAGGCTGCTGACAGTGTCAACTGGAGTAACTGGAAGAAAGATGGTGCCCTTGATAGAAATAGGAAAGTTGGAAGACAGGTGATTCTGGAGGAAAGAGAACACAATGAGATCTGAAACATACCTTTCCTGCTCATGCTGTGGGACACATTCTGAACCACCCCAAGTCAAAGGGAGGGGTGCTCTTACTGATCACTGCCTCGGATCCTAGAGCCTAATCTCTAAGAAGTGCATAGGCTGATCTGTAGGGGTGGGGGGGCAGAAGAAGAAGAAGGGTGAGAGAATTTTCCCTATGGTACATGCACAGCTGTTGCTATAGGTGTCTGATTCTAATTGCCCTGAACTTGAGCATTAGGCTAAGGGGGAACAGAAAGGGAATATTAGGGGATAAGAGGAAGTGTATTGGAGACAAGTTCTATAACTAGCAGGTCTACAACACTGAGCTCACAGCCAATTAGAAATTACATCTGCCATTGCATACCCAGCAGGCAGTACACATTTTTCATGGCCATAAAGAGATTAATTTTTCATAAAGAAATCTTTATTTTATATATAACAACATTTTAGTAGCATAAGGTTGTTAAATGTTTATCAGAACACAGACAAATAAATAAATGAGGTGTTTAATTCTGGCTTTTTTGGTCAACTGACAATTTATTCTTGATTGAGTTTTCAAAAGAGAAATCTACATGCCATGTTTAGCCTCCAATCTGTTTCTTGCTTTGCATTTGATTGGAAACACAACTGAGAATCCTGCTTCACAGAGATAAATTGCTATAAAGAAAATCCAAGCCTTGTGAGCATACTTAGTAAGACAGCTTCTCTAAGGGGACACTGAACATTTTGAAACTTCATTGATTGAAAATCAATGTGGACTTTCTGGCTATTGTAGAGATCAGTGAACTTGTCTTTCAATGATTCATTATTGTTGATTTTTTCTGGCTCAATATTAAAAGGATTTCATCTCCAAACCTCATTCGTTTGACTTTGGCCAGTAGGAATTATTCCTACCACGGTCTTTTTCAAATTTTTCAGATGTACAATAATGCTCCCACTTGTATCACCTCATAGTTCTCTCTACAATCCACACATTTTTTTCACTAAATCCTTTTGAAATATTTCAATAGGATAATGCAGTTATTTACCAAATATTCCCTGTAACCCCTTGACACATTCTCTTCTCATACCCCCAGGGTGTATTCTTACCCAAGTTGGAAAACCCTTGTACTATGTCATACTACCTTTCATTAGGGGAGTTGAGTCAAAAAGCATGGATTCAGCTCCCATATCCTGCCTTACTAGCTGTATGACCTTGGACTTGGACTTAACTTCTCTGAGCCTCAGTTTTCCCATTTGTAATATAGTGATAATAATACCTTTCACTTCTTCCTGCACCCCTACCTTTCCTCCCAAGGATATTAGGATTCAATTAGTATTCAATTTTGGAGTCTGGTTCCTCATTTTATGGATGAGAAACTGAGACCCAGAGAGGGCATGTGACTTGCCTAAGAACACCTAGGAGATAAGTGTCAGAGTCAGAATAATAATAATAGCAATAATAATAATAATGATAACAGCAGTTAACATTTATATAGTACTTACTATGTGTCAGGTACTATGTCAAGCTCTTTATAATTATCACCTCATTTGATCCTCACAACAACCCCGGGAGGTAGGTTCTGGTGTTATCCCCATTTCACAGATGAGAAAACTGAGGCTAATGAAGGTGAAGTGGCTTCTTCAAGGTCACACAGCTAGAAAGTATCTGAGGCTAGATTTGAACTCAGGTCTTCCTGATTTTTGGGCCAGTGCTCTATCCACTGCACCACCTAACCGCCAACTTTAAAGTGTATATAAGAAATGATTAGCAGTGGATTGCAGGGTGAGGTTAGAGACACTAGAAATCTTTTAAGCCTATCATGTTTTCAACAAGAATAGGTTTTATTATAAGAAACTTAAATGACATCCAGTAAAAATGCAAAATTGTGCAATTATGATAAAATGTTTAAAAAAATCCTACACATTTGCCACCCCACCTTTCCTAGACTATAGTACTTCTTCCTACCTACCTGAGCACTGAACATTGAATGCCTTTTCAAAACTGCCTTAAACAGTGAATTTGATGCCTTATAGACCATGTCCACCTTGTCTCATGCACCACTGCAATCAGTTTGAAACTTAATCTAATATTGGCTATGTGCCATAATAAACAAACATAGAATATAGAGGTTTCATCTTCCCTTTCCAGTAAAGCTTTAGTTCACATTTTCTAAATATAGCAGAGCATGCTACACAAATAATCTTTCAACACAGTTAGCAACAAATCTTTCACACTTGGAGAACCACTATAATTGGTTTGACTTTAAGTCATCTGGTAGTCTTGCTTTGGGGCTGCCACTTTTGTTGAATAAGAATATTTAGCTTGGAGAAGATAGGTCTATGATTGGTCCAGCACTCTGTGCCATGCATTGCCTTTATCACTCACACATCCTATCTGTCTCTTCTCCTTATAATGACATAGTGTGTTAAATGCCAATGTTTGCTGTGAGGGTCCATCTACGAAGTTTCATTGCATTTAGGTAAATAGAAGACAGTGTTAGTGATGAGAAGGTGATGAAATGCACAAGTCTTCAGTAGACGCTCCTGTTATTTCTGACTCCATTGCTCCCAAGGACTCCCTGCCATATCTGTGCCTATACTCAGGCATTAAAGTCACTCAGAATTACAAGCTTGTCTTCTTTTGGCACATTGGTAACGAAGGGCTCCAGGGTGTCATAAAATTTTTCTTTGACCTCATCGGGGATCATCACGGTGGGAGCATAGGCACTGGTGGTGGTGGCGTGATGTTTACCTGCAGGTGGTGATCACATTGTCATGATCCTGTCATTCACTCCTTTTGGCAGGCATATAAGTTTGTTGACTAGATTAGTTTTGATTTCAAAACCTACACCAGCTTCGTGGAACTCCCCTTCATTGTGGCCACTCCAGAAAAACATGTATCCAGCTCCAACTTTAGTAAGATGGACTTCATTTGCCAGCCTTGTTTCACTCAGCCTTGTTTCTGCTATTGGGATGTGATACCTACTGAGTTCCCTTGCAACAAGACCTGTTTCTCTTTCAGGTCTATGGGATTTTGTGTTATCCATAATGTCCACATTCCATGCACCAGTGGAATCATCTGCAAAAGTTTCTGTATTTTGTGTTTGTGTTTCAATCACAGGGTGGGATTCCCACCTGCCATGGTAAGCAGGCCAGGGTTATGTGAATCAGACAATCCCCCCTCATTTATTAATTTATTTCTTTTTAGTTTTCAACATTCACTTCCATAACTTTTAACATTTCTCCCCCTCTTTTCCCCCTCCCTTCCAGAGATGGCATACAATCTGATATGGGCTGTGCACATACATTCCTATTAAAGACATTTTCACATTAGTCATGTTGCATAGAAGAATTATAACAAATGGGAGAAACCATGAGAAAGAAAAACAAAACAAAAAAAGAAAGTAGTCGAAGCAGACAATTTTTAAGGCACCTTTTCTAGCCCTTTCCTCACACCAGGAGGTGGGCAGTGTGATCCTTAAGAAGGCTATTCAGACACCCAAGGAGCTGCCAAATCCCACTGCTGCTTCAGGCCAGTGAGAACTTCATGGCCTGGGCTGCTTTTGTACAAGAGTGTGACTACAACTACCAATGTATCCACACTTGCTGCTTCATCCCTTGTCTTTTTCCACAGGACTTTGAAGTAAGTAAAAATGGTAAAATGGTATGGGTGATGTCTTTTGAGTTACTCATAAATTGCTTTGAGGCAGAGTTCCTCAAAGTCATCAGTCTCACTCTCTCCCAGAGCCATCAAAGTCCAGTGGCAAGACCAAAGTCAAAATGACTATGATGGCCTAGGATGCAGAGGATGACCTTGAAGTCTAAACAAGTTCTAAGCACTCCACAGGGCCCATCTCCAGTGGTCCCGATCCATATCTGGCCACTGGCTCCAGATGGCTCCAGAGGAGAAAGTGAGGCTGGTGACTTTGCATAGTCCTCCATCACTTAAATCCATTTCACTTGCAAGTTGCCTTATCACCTTCCTAATATTATAGTCCTCTTAGAGAATGAAGGACAAACCACTACTACAAGGACTCCATAGCATTTGCTTCAGCCACCTTCATAATCAGTGGAACAAACTGTTCTCATTCATCCATTCAGCTGTGGGGGAAGTCTTCACATACTTGGGGTAGACACCCATCAAACTAACCAATGGGTTTGAAGCCTGTTGGTTAACCTCAACTGCATTTTTCCTGTTTGCCAAAACCGTTTACCTGGACATGACTGCTGTACATGCTACAGCTTCTTGGAGTCACAGGTGAGAGCTGGGTGGCAGGTAGACACCAAAGGTGAATGAGCAGCTCTGGAAAGGGCTCGGCAGGCCAGTCCTCCTTGAACACCAGTACGCTCTCCCCACAAGATAAAACAGATAAGTTTGATTGCAGTGAAATCTTAAAGTTTCTGTATGAGCTAAAGAAATGCAAATAGAATGGGGATTTTTTTTGCATAAAATATCTCCTATATTCATCTTATTATCTTCTCATATATTCATTATATATGGAACTAATATATATGTATATGTATGTGTGTATATATACGCATATATACATATACACACACATATACATATGTATATGAGAAAGAGAAAAAAGAGAGAACCAGGAACCATTCCCTAGTGAGATAAATAGATAGATAGATAGATAGATAGATAGATAGATAGATAGATAGATAGATAGATAGATAGATGATAGATAGATAGATAGATATACACACACATACATACACATATATACACATATATGTATGTGTGTATGTATAAAATTTATTCATTTTTAGTTTTCAGCATTCTCTTCCATAAGATTTTGAGTTTTAAATTTCCTCCCCCACCTCTCCTCTCCCCCTCCCCAAGATGGCATACAATCTGATATAGGCTCTACCTATACATTCATATTAAAAATATTTTCACATTAGTCATTTCATATTATACATTCATATTAAATATATTTTCACATTAGTCATGATGTAAAGAAAAATTAGAACTAAAAATTAGAACTAGGAACCACAAGAAAGAAGAAACAAAAAAAAAAAGAGAGAGAGCATGCTTCAATCTGCATTCAGATTTCGTGGTTCTTACTCCGGATATGGATAGCATTTTCCATCATGTGTCCTTTGGAATTGTCTTAGATCATTGCATTGCTGAGAAGAGTTAAGTCAATCAAAGATGGTCATCTCACAATGTTGCTGGTACTATGTTACAAGGCTCTCCTAGTTCTGCTCATTTTAGAAATGAGGCCTTTATCAGAGGCACTGGCTATAAAAATTGTTTCCCAGCTTTCTGCTTCTCTTCTAATCGTGGTTGCATTGGCTTTGTGCAAATCCTTTTCAATTTAATGTAATCAAAATCATCCATTTTGTATTTCATAATGTTCTTTATCTCTTATTTAATCACAAATTCTTCCCTTCTTCATAAATCTGACAAGTAAACTATTCCTTGCTCTTCTAGTTTTCTTACAGTATTAGTTTTTATATCTAAAGCATATATCCAATTTGACTTTATCTTGGTATATGGTGTAAGACGTTGGTCTATGCCTAGCTTCTGCCATACTATTTTCTAGTTTTCTCTGCAGTTTTACTTAAATAGTGAGTTCTTATCCCAGAAGCTGGGGTCTTTGGATTTATCAAATAGTAGATTAGTAATTGACTGTTGTGTCTTATGTACCTAATTTCTTCCACTGATCCACCACTCTGTTTCTTAACCAGTATCAAGTTGTTTTGATGAGTGCTGTTTTATAATATAATTTAAGATCTGGTACAGCTAAGCCACCTTCCCTTGCATTTCTTTTCATTAATTCCCTTGACATTCTGGACTTTTTGTTCTTTCAGATGAACTGTTATTGTTTTTTCTAGCTCCATAGAATATTTTTTAGTAGTTTGATTGGTATGGCATGAAATAAGTAAATTAATTTAGGTAGAATTGTCATTTTTGTTATATTACCTGGGTCTACCCATGAGCAACTGATATTTTTCCAATTATTTATATCTGACTTTATTTGTGTGAAAAGTGTTTTGTAATTGTGTTCGTATAGTTCCTGGATTTGTTTTGGCAGGCAGACTCTCAAATATTTTATAATGCCTACAGTAACTTTAAATGGAAGTTCTCTTTCTATCTCTTGCTGTTGGGCTTTGTTTCAATATATAGAAACGCCAATGATTTGTGTGGGTTTATTTTATATCCTGCAACTTTGCTAAAGTTGTTTATTATTTCGAGTGATTTTTACTTGATTTTCTAGGATTCTCTAAGTATACCCTCATATCATCTGCAAAGAGTAATAGCTTTGTCTCTTCTTTGCCTGTTCTAATTCCTTCAATTCCTTTTTCTTCTCTAATTGCTACAGCTAACATTTCAAGTACAATATTGAATAACAGTGATGGTAATGGACATGCTTTTTTCACGCCTGATCTTATTGGAAATGCTTATAGCTTATTCCCATTACATATAATGCTTGCTAATGGTTTTAGATAGATGCTACCTATCATTTTAGGTATTGTATTTTGTATTGTATTTTGTCAAATGCTTTTTGTGCATCTATTGAGATAATCATATGATTTCTGTTAGTTTTGTTATAGAATGGTCAATAATGAACCAGTCCTGCATTCCTGGTATAAATCCTATCTGGTCATAATGTATTATTGTTGAGATAAATTGCTGTAGTTACTTTGCTAGTATTTTCTTTAAAATTTTTGCATCTAAATTCATTACGGAAATTGGTCTATATTTTCCTTCTCTTTTTTGGTTCTTCCTTGTTTAGGTATCAACACCATATTTGTATCATAAAAAGGATTTGGTAGGACTGCTTCTTTGCCAATTTTCCCAAATAATTTATATAGTATTAGAATTAGTTGTTCTTTAAATGTTTGATAGAATTCACTTGTAAATCCATTTGGCCCTGGAGATTTTTTCTTAGGGAGTTCAGTGATGGCTTGTTCAATTTCTTTTTCTGAAATGGAGTTATTTAAGTATTTTATTTCCACTTCTGTTAATCTGAGCAATTTATATTTTTGCAAATATTCATCTTTTCCACTAAGATTGTCAAATTTATTAGCATGCAGATGGGCAAAATAACTCCTAAGTATTGTTTTGATTTCCTCTTCATTGGTGGTGAATTCACTCTTTTCATTTTTGATGCTGGTAATTTGACTTTCTTCTTTCCTTTTTTTTGGATCAAATTAACCAAAAATTTATCTATTTTATTGTTTTTTATAAAATCAGCTCTTACTTTTATTTGTTAGTTCAATAGTTTTCTTAATTTCAATTTTATTAATCTTTCCCTTGGTCTTCAGAATTTCTAATTCCGTGTTTAATTGGGGGGGTATTAATTTGTTCTTTTTCTAGTTTTTTTTTAGTTGCATGCCCAATTTGCTGATCTCTTCTCTCTCTATTTTATTTATGTAAGCATTTATAGATAGAAAACTTCCCCTGAGAACCACTTTTGCTGCAGCTTATAAGTTTTGGAATGTTGTCTCATTATTGTCATTTTCTTGGATGAAGTTATTGTTTCTAAGATTCATTGTTTGACCCACTCATTCTTTAGGATTAAATTATTTAGTTACCAATTAATTTTTAATCTAGTTCATTTTTCAGTACATCTGAAAAGTTCAAATCAAATGCTGCCTGAGTTCATTAGTGCCAGTGGGAATCAGAGAAAGATCCCAGGATGGGGGGGCATTGGAGTTAGGATTTGAAGGCCTGATAAGAACAATCAGTCAATAAATATTTATTAAGGGTCTAGTATGTGGCAGGCTTTGAGGTTAGAAAAAGAGGCAAAAGGCAGCCCCTGCCCTCAAGGAGCTTACAATATCATAAGGGACAGAATATATAAATAAATATATATACAAGGCAAGCTAGGATAAACAGGAAATGATGAACAGAACAAAGGCACTGGAATTCGGAGGGGCTGGGGAGGGCTTCTTGCAGAATGTGAAACTTAAAGAAAGTCAGGGAGTCAGTAATCAGTGGAAGAGGAAGAATATCCCAGGTCTGGGGGACAGTCAGAAAGCATGCTGGGAACCAAGAGATGGAGGGGTTTGTTTATGGAACAGAACAGAAGGCCAGAGTCACTGGGTTCACTAGTAAGGGTAAGAAGCCAGGAAAAGTAGGAAGGCTAGGTTAGGAAAGGCTTTGACAGCAAACAGAGGATGTTATATTTGCTCCTGGAGGCAATAGGAGGCCACTGGAGTTTATTGAGGGTGTGTGCGTGCGTGTGTGTATGTGTGTGTGTGTGTGTGTGTGTATGTGATGATTGTACCTACATTTTAGGAAAATCACTTTAGTAGCTGAATGGGGGTTGGACTAGAGTGGGGAGAATCAAGGGAGGCAGCCATTACAGTAGTCCAAGTATGAGGTGATAGGGGCCTGCACTAGGGTGGTGGTTGCATGACAGGAGAGAAGGAGGTGTATTGAAGAGAGGTTGCTAAGGTGAAATTGCCAGGCTTTGACAACAGATTGGATCTGGGGGATGAGAGAGTGAAGCATCCAGGATGATTCCTGGGTTGTGAATCTGAGGGACTGGGAGATGGTGGCGCCCTCTACAGTGAACAGGTAACTCAAAAGGTGAAGAAGGGAGAGAGGACATTCCAGGAGGAGGGCTGTTACTGCTGTTTGTCCTTTGTTCCCAAAGAGGACTATGACATCAGGAGGGTAATGCCATGACTTGCTAGTGAACTGGATTTAAGTGAGAGAGGGCTTTGCAAGGAAGGTCACCAGGCTTACTCTGGCCTCTGGAGTCACCTGGGTCCAGTGGCCTTTTTAAATTAAGTTCTTTAACAGGTCTCACTTTGTCTGAGGCAACACCCTTTTGGTGATTAAGGATAGGTAAGAAAGGAGGCAGAACATGGCCTGCTTTACCTAGTCAAAAAAAAAGTCAATCTGGGAAGGTAAAACCCTGGGGTTTCTGGCCCAAAATAGGAACAGTTGCTATTAAAATTCACTCTGAACCATCAGGGCCCAAACAATGACCAAGTGGAGCTTGGTCTGGGACCTATTGTTGGCTAATATGTTCCTGCCCTCAAGCAACTTCCATTCTCACGTGGGATGTAACTTGTACATAGAAGGTACCTACTGGGTGATAAAGGGAAGGCATTAATGGCTGGGGGCAGGATGTAGGTAGAAGAAGCCTACTGAAGAAGGTGGCACTAGATGTTGGAGGATATGTGGGAGAGTTGGAACACTAATTCATGGTTGATGGAGCTGTGAGCTGATTCAACCATTCTGGAGAGCAATTTGGAACTATGCCCAAAGGGCTACAAAAATGTGCATACCCTTTGACCCAGCAATACTGCTTTTAGGACTGTATCTCCAAGAGATCATAAAAATGGGAAAGGGTCCCACATGTACAAAAATATTTATAGTAGCTCTCTTTGTGGTAGCCAAAAACTGGAAATCAAGGGGATGCCCATCAATTGGGGAATGTCTGAATAAATTGTGGTATATGAATGTGATGGAATACTATTGTGCTATAAGAAATGATGAACAGGAAGACTTCAGAGAGGCCTGGAAGGACTTATATGATCTGATGCTGAGTGAAAGGAGCAGAACCAGGAGAACTTTGTACACAGCAACAACAATAGTGTGTGAGGATTTTTTCTGGTAGACTTCATTGCAATGCAAGGACTTAAAAAATTTCCAATGGTCTCTTAAGGCCTTCCACATCCAGAGAAAGAACTATGGAATTCGATGACAGAATGAGGCAGATGATTTTCTTTTATATTATGTTTTGGTTTGTTTTATGATTTCTCCCATTCATTTTAATTCTTCTGTGCAACATGACTAAGGTGAAAATGTATTTAATAAGAATGTATGTGTAGAACCTATATAAAATTATATATCCTCTCAGGGAGTGAGTGGGCAGGTAGGGGGGGAAGGAAGGGGAGGGAGGGGAAAAAATCTAAGATATATGGAAGTGATTGTAGAACACCATAAACAAATAAAAATATTTTTTTAAAAAAAGAAAGTAATAGAGAAAATGTCAATAATGCAGATTAAACTCAAAAAAAAAAGGTGGCATTAGAGATGGCTCTAGGAGCTTATGTCTAATGGGGGGCATAAGACAGTAATGGAAACAACTAATACAAAATGGAACAGGGTCACTGCAAAGGAGAGGAGGAAAGAAAATGCTGTAAGAAATTTGATGAGAGGGAGGATTTAACAGTTGAGGGGGGGGGGAAGATGAGAGAAAAATTCACTAAGAAGGCGCCCTGGAAGGAAGAGCAGGATTTCAAGAGGCAGAAAGAATTTGGGGGCTTCTAGTCACAGAGGAATGAGCCGAGGTGGGAGAGGACCGAGCAAGATCTCCAGGAGGTCTAAGGGAGAAACACAAGTATACAGTATAACTGTTACCAGTGGTCAGAGAGATAGGGCAAACGAGAGACCTGGCAAATGCTAAGATATGTGATGGTGATGGGGGGAGGTTTTCCACTGGTGATAGCAGGGGAGGATGAGCTAGGTAGAGAAAGATACAAGAGGAAACTCATTGGTCATCCATATCAGGAGATGGGAGCAGCCAAAGCCCTCTTCTCCCCCCAATACAAGCAAGCAAGGCAGTCCCTATTTCAAAGGGCATGTATTCTAATATAGGAAGAGAACTCATAGAGAGGAGTGCTGGCCTGGGGTGTTTTGAACTGAGAAATCAGGGAGAAAGGTGATTGGAGTCACACAACAAAATTCACAGCACTGGGTCTGGAATCAGGAAGACTCTGGGTTCAAATTCAGCCTCAGATAACAGCTCTGTGACCTTGGGCAAGTCACTTAAGCTGTCTGCCTCCATTTCCTTGTCTCTACAATGGGACTAACAGTAACACCTACTTCCCTGGACTGACTTGAGGATAAATGAGATAGTTTATAGAACATGTTGTAAACATTAAAGAACTATATACATGCTAGCTATTATAGTGTTATCAGAGACAGCTAGGTGGCTCAGTAGGGTGGAATCAGGATAAATCTGAGTTCAAACACAGCCTCAGACACTTCCTAGCTGTGTGACCCTGGGCCAATCATTTAACCTCTTTTTGCCTTAATCCACTGGAGAAGGAAATGACAAACCATGCCAGTATCTCTGCCAAGAAAGTGTGGTCCACAGGCTCATGAAGAACTGGACATGACTGAACATCAATATTATACTGTTACTACTATTATCATTGCAGAGATGGGAATGTTAACTGTTACTAATCTCAGAACTAAAGCAGGAAAAGAGAAGGTGGTTTGGCACAGAGAAGATCCTAAAATGTTACTGAGACCTCCCTAAACTTTACCCTTTCTTTGGGGGGGGGGGGTATCTGTACCTGTGATTTTATCCCTGTAGGGAACTCTCAGAATGGAAAACCTCTTCATTGATTTGTCTGTCATATGGAGAGAGTCAAGGGACTTGCCCACAGGCTCACAGCTCCTACAGTACAGGATGTCAAAGGTAGGGCCTGGATACAGATCCTTTTGGCTCTAACTGCAGCCTTGCATCCATCCTTTAAGCTGTACTGCTTCAAAGGATGGTCTCCAGCGCCCTCACAGTCTGTAACCTACAACTTTGAATTTAACACTGCTTTTCTAATGCTAAACCTCCTGTTGACTGTTTTGGCTTCCCAGCTAGGCCAGGGAGCTCCTTCCCCTCCACTCTCCAGGGCCAAGCCTGTCTAGATCCAGACACTGTGATAGAGTCTAGAACTACATTAACCAAATCAATCAGTAAACATGAATTGAGTGCCTACACAGCCAGCAAACAAATAAATACGAAGCAAACTATATACAAGTTGAATAACAATGACCAGAGGGAAGGCACTAAAATTCCAAGGGGTTGGGAAAGGTTTCCTGTAGCAGGAGGGATTTTAGTTGGGATTTGAAGGAAGCCATCAAGGCAGGGAAACAGAGCATTCCAAGCCTGAAGGGTGGGGTAGGGAAGAGGATAACCACAGTTGTTGGGCTCCTCCTTCGTTGAAGAAGACCATGCCATCAGAGAAATGATGTCATGACTTGCACTTGACTTTGTTTTGAAGGAGGGAGGGCTGATAATGGATAACCATTGCTAAGGCACAGAAAGGGAGATGAAGTGTCCTGGGAGATGAACTTTATAAGTTCTAAAGACCCTCTAGCTCTGACATTTTTTGGTTTGGGGGACATATCCTTTCTCTAGGATTATTCCACCCCTTTGTGAAAACAGGGGACTTGGGCCAGATCAGAGGTCCCCAACTTGCAGTATGTGTGGAGTACATAGTAGGTAGGAGAGGCTTGTCAAGTAGAATGGGAATATTTAGTAAATCACTGTTCTATTTTATGTTAATTATGTCAACAAGCATTGGATTAAGTACCTATTATTTATTGATCTCTACTTTCTTCTGTGCATATGCACAATAAGTTCTGAATCTTATTTCATCTCATATTGAGTAGTGGGTGCTCTGAGGTTTACTGAAATCAAGGCAAAGGGGGTGGGCTGGAAAAGATGGGAAATCTGTGCACTAGATAGATGATGTCTAGGTCTTTTATGGACCTTTTACGATAATAGATTTGGAATCCCAGGCCCTACATTTAAAATCTGCCTCTAGTCCAAGCTGTGTGACCTTGGTCAAGTCCTTTCAGCTCTAAGACCGCCAGTTCTTTCCCTTGTGAAGGAGAGCGATTAGTCGAGGTGGGTCTCTAAGGTGTCCCCCCACTGCTCTAACACCATTCCAACTCTTACTCAAAGTCTGCCATCAAGGGATTGACTCGCTTCAGACCAAGAGTGAAAGTTTCAGGTTGGGCCCCCAGGGGCTCACCAATGCCAAAGGCATGAGCACTCTCCCCTTCTCCCCTCTTTTCCCTACCCTTCCCTCCCCTCTTTTCCCTTCCCCTCCCTACCTTCTCTTCCCCTCCCCTCCCCTCCCTCGTGCGCGCTTCTAGCGCTTTCCTGGCTGCCCCCCCCCAACGCGTGCCTCGAGGTCACGTGGCCCCATGCCCCAGCAGTGACGCGTGTGGTCCTACCGCCAATCCGAGCCCGCCTTAAGGCTCGAGGCTCCGCCCCCCAGCAATGGGGCGGGGCCGGTGGTCGGCCTGCCCTGGACAGCCTGAGGCATCTTGGCCAGTTGTCGGAGTACGGCTCTCGACTGCACTGCGTCTGCTTCCCTTCTCGCCTCGGTCCTGTTCTCAGCGCCATGGAGGGGGCTTCCACGGTACTGCCCGGCTTCCTGGCCAAGCTCTGGGCTCTGGTCGACGACTCGAGCACCGACGACGTGATCGGATGGAGCCGGGTAAGGGCCGAGGAGGCTGCGCGTGCGCAGCAAGCGGGTTGGGGCGCAAGCCCGAGGATGGGGCTCCGCGAGGTGTCGGAGCGCCCTGCGAGGGCCGGGGACGCGTGGGAAGGGGGCAGCGCTCCGGAGCCCCGCCTACGCATGCGCCCCTCCTCTTGCTCCCCTGATTCCTCAGGGGACGCCCCCGTGTGGAGCCCCTGGGGCCGGGGGCGTTTCCTTCGTGCTCCCCAAAGTGCCCAAAGCTGATTCTCGGGGTCCCCGGCGATCTCTGGTTGCGCTCAAGTTTGCAGGGGTGGGCGGACCTTGCTCCATAGATTTTAGAGTGGGGGGGGGGGGTCCTGCCCCACCGAATTTGGGGATTTTTGGGAGAGGGCTCGACTCCTGTCTCCGAGATCTGCGGGCCAGAGAGTTAGTGGAGGCCACTGCTGATGAGAATTTGCCTTGGGTTATTCCTGCCCTAAGAAGTTTTTACAGGACTAGAGAACTTTTTTTAGGGGGGAGGCTACTTTTGCCCCGGAGAACTTGCAGGATGGGAGAATGGGGGTGTTCTTCTTCCCCTAAAGAGTTTTTCAAAGCGGAAGAGTTTTTGGGGGGCTCTACTCTTGCGCTAAGGAGTTTGCAGGGTGGGAGTGTTGGGGTGCTAACTGCTTCTAGGAGTTTTGCAGAACTTGAGTTTTTGGGGGGCTACTCTTGCCTCAAGGTATTTGCTGGACGGGAACTTTGGGGTGCTATTCTTACTCCAAAGAGTTTTTCGAAGCGGGGGAGTGTTGGAAGCGGGGAGAGCTACTCTTGCCCCACAGAGTTTGTGGCACTGGAGAGTTAGGAAGCTATTACTAGTTTAGCTGGGGGAGGGGGCGAAGATTACTCTCCCCTTAAGGAGTCTGCAGAACGGGAAAGTTGGGGAGGGACTACTCTTGCCCCCGGAGGCTTTGCAGGACAGGAGAATTGGGAAAGTCCTACTCCAGAGAGTTTTTCTAAAGCGGGATTGCTTGAGGTTGTGGGGGTATGCTTATTTTTGCCATATAAAATTTGCAGAACGGGGGAGTTGAGGGAAGGCTACTTATACCCCAAGGAGTTTTACAAGGAGGGAGAGTTTCGGGGGAGCTATTCTTCCCCCCCCCCCACCACCAATAAGTTTGCAGGACAGGAGAATGGGGAATTTTTCAGAGTGGATGTGCTTTTTCGCAGATGGAGGGAACTACTCTATCCCCAAAGAACTTGCAGGATGGGACAGTTGGAGAGGGGCTGCTCTTTCCCAAGGAGTGCTGGGCGGGAGAGTTTTGGGACTACTACCCCAAGGAATTTACAGAGCTGAATCATTTGTGGGGGCTCTTCATACCTCCCAAAGTTTTGAGGTGGCTTCCGGAGTCAAGAATTTGGGGATATCTATTCTTATCTGCCAGAATTTCTAGGGCTGGAGAGTTTGCAAGAGGGCTACTCTTACTGGAAAGAATGGGGGGCTACTAAGTTTTAAGAGTAAGAAAGTTTGCCAGAGGACTTCTCTTCCCAAAATTGGGGAGCAGGACAGCGGCTGGGCTTACCTGGGAGAGTTTGCAGGGAGACTTCTGGCTGAAAGGCTTGGGTTGGGGGCCCCCCTGAAAGAGTTTCCAAGTGGCTATTACTCATGTGAGTTTTCACAGTGGGGTGTTTGCAGGGAAGCTACTCCAGCTGGCCAAGAGTAGGGGGGCTCAAGAGTTACGAGGGGGGATTTCTCTTGCCCTGCGAATTTTGCAAAGGGGCTACTCCTGCTGTGGCGCGAGATTTGGGGGGTTGTTTTTCTTTTGTGTGTGTTTGTTTTCTTTTGGGGCTATTCTTGTCTGCCACGGTCCTGCCGGAACCCTGGGATGGCAGTTTGCAGGGTGGGAGTATGCAAGGGGCAAGTGTTGCCAACAAGATTTCGCAGGGCGGGAAAGTTTTCTGGACCTCTCCTTGCCTGCAGAGTGCTACTTTTGCCTGGAGAAACCTCTAACTCTTGCCTGAAAGACTTTGTTGCATTGGATGCAGAGTCCTCCCCTCCCCCCTCCTAGTTTATCTCCTACAAGAGTTTGCTTTTGTCCTCCTGCAAATGCCTGTTTGTTCCCTGTCATCCCAGTGGGCTTATAATGATGGAATTCCAAAACTGAAAGTGGGAAAGCAGGCTAGTGCCATTCCCCATCCCACTCCCTTTTTGCTTAAGTTGTCCCTCCCCAGCCCCTTTCACTTCCCATGCCCCTATCTTCCTCAAAGGCTCAGCTTAGGGGACCCCTGCTTAACTACCTGCCCCTGCTAAGTCCCTATTACATTCCTCTACCTCAGTTTCCTCCTCCATAAGATGGGGAAGTTGGATTAAATTTAAATGTCCTCTGATGTCCCTTCAGTTCTATAGATAGGTAAGATGCTAAATGTGACCTTGGCTAAGTCCCTTCACTTCCCTGGGCCTCAGTTTCCCCATCTGTAAAACAATAGGACTGTACTAGAGTATCTCTGAGATCTTTTCCAGCTCTCGGTCTAGGATACTATGGGAAACCTTTCCTGAGCCCTGCAGCCATAAGTAATATTTCTCTTCAGACTGGTTTGTACACATTTACCTCTGTGTATAGGTTGTATCTTTCCAATAAGCAGGTACTGGTTTTTCCTGCATTGGAACTGAATAGCTTCTATCCATAGTAAGCATTTAATAAAAGTTTGTTGAATTGAATCTGAAGGATTTCAGATGCTACCCTCCTGCCCAGCCTGATGCTCCATGGATAACTCTTCTCCCCCCTCCCCAAATAAGCTCCCTGAAGGCAAGGACCATTTTGGTTTTTCCTTTTTAGTCCCAAACTTTGAACTTGGGAAAGGTCTTAATAAATGCTTGTTAAATGGTGTTTGTTGACTTATCAGCTAGCTCCCCTCCCCTTTGCCAAGCTTTGCACAGTGCCTGGCACACTGACCACCTTGGAACTCAGTTACCCCCTGAGGTAGGCAGCAAGTTCTGCTTGGGGCCTTTGCTAACCTTGCTTTTTCTTTCTTGAGCTTGTTTCTGCCTCTAAGGGCTCTGCCCCCAGGTCCAAGTACAAGTCTGATCTTTTCAAATATTTGAAGACACTTATTCCTTCCTCTTCCTCCTCCCCTTGTGAGATTTCTCTTCTGCACCGAGGTCTGACTTGGGCTCATTCTGCAGAGATCCCTTATCCACTCCCCGCCCCCATAGGGGCTCTTTGGAATCCCTGCTTACTGTCAAATTGTAGAATTATAGAGCTAGAAAGGACCTCAGAAGGCTTCTCTCATTCTCTTCTCTTCTTGATGGTACCTAAACACCTCTATCTAGTCAGATAGCTTTCTCAGCTTTTGATCAATAAGCCTCTAGGTTGGCCTGGACCTCAAAAACTGCTCGGCTCAACCCAGCCCTCGTATGAGCAGGAATTAGACCCCTTCTTCAAGCTTAACCACGGCCAGGTGCCAGGCTGACAGCTTGGGCACACACAGAAATGAAGAGGAGGGCTAGCTAGGGATGACTGGAGTCTCAGAGGCTTGGGAATCAATAATCATCCCTTCTGAACAGTCTGTTTATTTAGTGCGGAACTCTCTTTCAGACTCTTTCTATGTTTGTCTGCCCATCTGAATGTCAGTTGACATCAGAACGAATTGTAACATTTGCTAAACCCCTAATAGTAGAGCAGATTTGGGGCTATGGAGGGAGGTGACAAAAATAACCATTTGGGGGTTCTGTTTAGCAAGGGCAGAACCTCTGGAGTTAGAGAGACTGGGTTCAAATCCTTGCTTGGTTATAGATCAGCTGTATGCCAGTGGGTCTGTCCGGTCACTTCCTGGTGGAATGAGGTCCTTCCCAGCTCTAGACCTAGGCCCCTCAGCCCTGCTAGGCCCATCGGGGCAGTACAAAAATCTGCACCTTGGAGTAACCCTTTTCCAGAGATCAGACAGACTGCTTCGTTTGGCAAGCAAGGCAGTAATAAAAGCTGCTATTTCTCTAGGCCTTTAAAGTCTCCTAGCTCTATTTTACACAACCTTCTCCATAGGGAGAAGCTGAGGCCCCAAGAAGGGGCAGGGACTTGGCCAAGGTCATACACCTCACTGGAATTCAAGCCCAGGCTGGGTCAAGTCCGTTGTTCCTCCCACTACACAAAGCGTTGTCATTTAACTCTTTTCTAACTTTTGATCCCCATTCCTTTGTACCAGTTGATTGACCCAATTCATAAAACTTTGGAGAATGACCTCAAATAGCAACATTTACTAAGTTTTTCTCCCGCATAATTTCAAAAAGTCATGAATTGGCATAGAATTGGAGGAGACTTTTACCATAGAGCAGACTGGATCTGCCTAACCCCTTCATTTTACAGATGAGGAAATGGAGGCCCAGAGTACAGAGGGGATTTGCTTAAGGTCTTGCTAGGGAGTGGGTGGCCAAAGTGGAACTTATACCCCAATCACAACCATGAACTAGTCTAAGCACACTCACTATTAAGGGCACCAAAACAGACTCCTCATTTGGGGACAGTATATCAGAGTTTTTTTCATGCTGGTGCTTCAAAAAACTCCAGGGGTTAAGTCATTCTAAGTCCCAAGGGGCCTACATGGTTAAATTTGCATGTGTTAACCAACACATGTATGATTGTTCTGGGAAACTCTTAGCCCAAGAAAAGAGCAAGAATCCACCCCCATAGTTCTTGAGAGCCAAGCCCGAGGTAGGGCAGGGAATACTGTAATGTGAGAGCCAGGCCTCAGAGCAAGAGGATACTGAAGCCAGCTGCCTGGGTACCACCAGATGGCTCACCCAGCCAGCTGCAATTCCTCTCAGAATCCTCTAGTGAACTTGAAAGCCCAGCCCAAGAACCATCTTCCTCCTGAAGCCATTTGTGATCTCTCCCAGCTGTTGGTACCTCCCCAGACGGAATTTCATAGGCGTCAATGTCAACTTCCCCTTGGAGTCCAAAAAATCAACTGCACTCCTTCCCTGCCCCCTCATACCTTGTATGATTTTGCACACACTTGTTGGTATATGTGTCTCCCACAAGAGATTGTGCAAGCTCCTTCAGGTCAGGGACTCTGCATTTTGTCTCAGTTTCTCCAATGCCTAGCACAATGCCAGGCACAGAGAAGAAAGTACTTATAAATACTTGGTTGAATCACAACTGGTAGCTTCCCCCTCCCTTTTATCGTTTAGTGGCACGGTAGTCTTATGCTGGTTTTAATATATATACTTGTTGGCCTTCATTGTGAGTTGCCCAGAAGGATCACAGAACCTGCCTGTTAGAAGGGACCTTGAGGATCATTCAGTGCAGCTCCCTCCCTCATTCTACAGCTTTGAACAGTGATGTATCAAAATCACCAAGGTGGGGGAGGGCAGAGCAGAGATTTGAACCCATACTCTGGGACTCTGAAATCAAATGCTCTCTCCGTTGCCTGCTGAAGCTTTTCCATGGGTGTGCATGTTGTATGTGCTACAGTCTCCCTCCTCACTCCAGGAGGCACACAGACCAAGCCTCATGCCTATTACCATACTACACGAAAACCATTTCCTTTTGGGGTTTATGCCAGAATGACTCCCCTGTCCACAAACACCGTGTTACAACCCTGCCGGTGTTTTCCTAGTTACCATTAGGGTACACACTTCCTAGGCCACTGTGGAACACCATCTAAAAATGTCTAACATTCCATAAGTTAGAATTGCTCCTTGTTCTTGGCGAGGGGAAGGGATGAAGGCAAAGGCTGAAAGAAAAGTATTTATTTGTAGGAGAAAAACTATGTTCTTTCTGTCTTGTCAGTTAATGAAATTAACTCTAGAATGAATCCAAGTATTGAAGAGTAAAATGAATAGCAAATCAAATCTAGGCCATTCATATCAGTCCAATTTTGTCACTCTATTAATTCCACCAAATTACATTTCTGTCTTTGACTCAAGTTCTCCCCCAGTGCCTGGGCCTCAGGGTGGGTAAGCCAGCGGAGCATTGGCCATATCTGGCAGGGCCTCCTGTGCTGGAGAGGCTTGGAGCTGGGGCCTGTGAAGGGCCCTTGGAGTTTGGGCCAGATTTGGAGAGGCTTGTTATCCCAAGGGTGGCCATCAGGTGGGAAATTTTTTTTCAGCCTCATCCTCCCGTGAGTTCTGAAATCACAGATCTGTGGATTGAAGTAAGTCTATAAAGCTCTGAAACAACCTTTTTTGTCTTATTCTCTTTTTTAAAAAAAAAATTTCTTTTTTATCATGAACTTAATAAACATCAACATATACAAAGGACAAAAACTAGTGTCTATATGAAGCTGAACCTCCCTTCTCTCCAGCTTGGTATTTTTTAAAAATCTGCATTAAATGTAACAAGGTGATAACAAAATTGAATTACTTCTTGCCCTCTTCTGTGTCTTATTTAAAATGCTTCTTGGGCCCTCTTTGGCATTCTTCCAACACCCACCAACTCCTTCCAACAATAGCAGCTAACTCCTGTCTCTAGCTCTTTAAGGTTTGCAAAGCATTTTACACATCCTTATCTCATTTAGTCCTCACAACAAATGGGAACTCTTTTTAGCACGTAAGTTCCATCAGGCAGAGTGAATGGACCATGGCTGCAGCAGGGAAGCAGGCTCCTTCTTCAGACTTCTGAAGTTAGGCTTGGCCATCACATTGATTGGCCTTCTTGAGTCTTTCCAAGTTGCAGTTTTGTAAAGACCAGATACTGAGTTAGCAATACCTAGGGTAGGGAAGATGGGGGGGGGGGGGGGGGGTGTTGATAGCTCCGGGAGAATAATAAGCTTTTTTTCTATGGCCTACCTTAACATTCATCAATGGGTCCTTCCACCCAGCCTCCAGACACTGAACCAGAAGGTCCCAGGACAGTCCTGAAGGGGATCCATCGATAGGTATTAATAAATCTTATTATCTGCAAATAAGCAACTAACAAAGCTTAAATACAGGGTTGTGGGTTTGCTTGTGTTTTTTTAGCCTAGTAAACAAAAACATTACCTGGCAAAGCATAGATGATCCCAGAAGGAATACAAAGGACCAGGAGTGACAAAGGAGTATTCCTAGTTAGCTTTCACTTCATGGATTGTCTGCATGTGTGTATGTTTTTTGGCACCAAAGTTCCTGGCCCTGCCAAACGTGTCAATATCAGAAACACATCTGATTGGATCAGAGGAAATGGCCTTGAAGAAGAGGCATTAGCATTGCCTTTGCCGCTGTCCCTGTGGACCTGTGTCCCTTCTGCCTGACTTGCATCACCCCCACCCCCGACTTTCTTGTTTGTATTCCCAGTGCTTTCTATACAGCAAGCATTTAATAAATGCTGTCATTTAGATGGTGCTTCTGGTTCTGCTCACTTCACTATACATCAGTTCCCATGAGCCTTGCCAAGGTCCTCAAAATTTGTCCTTTTATCATTTCTTAGTAACGCAATATTTCATTCCGTTCAGAGAACACAATGTGTTTAGCCATTTCCCAGGCGATGAGCACCCACTCTGTACAGTATAAAGGTTGCTGTTCTTATTCTGACATACACAGAGCCTTTCCCTTCTGTCTTTAACCTCTTTGGGCTTTAGTCGCATTGCCGGGTCAAAGGGTATGCAGAGCTGAGTAACTTTTTTGCAAAAAGAGCCAAATGGCTTTCCAGAATGGTCAGACCAACAGGACATGTGTGTGCCTATTCTCACTTAGCTGCTCTAGCCATTTGATCATCTTTCCCAAACTCATGGGTGTGAGGTGTGGACCCTCAGAAGTGCTTCAATTTGCATGTCTTATAGTAAGTCATTCCGAGCATTTTTTTCATGTGGTATTGATTGCAGTTCTTTTAAAAAAATCCCTGCTCACAATGGGAAATGACTCTTACATACTTGTTTCAATTCCTTATGTATCTTGCATAGCAAACTTTTCTTAGAGAAATTTACTTCAAAGATTCTTTTAACCAATTAGCAGTTTCCCTTCTAATTATAACTGCATTGATTTTTATTGGTGCAAAACTTTTTCAATTTTATGTAATCAAAGCTGTCCATTTTGCCTTCCATTGCTTAGTTGCATCTTCTTGCATATCCAAAATTGTGAAAGATATTTCCTTCCCTTCCCCTCTAATTTGTTAATGATAAGAGAGGTTTTTCTAGAATGACAGCATGGTGACAGAGAGCCAACCATGAAATAAGGAAGCTCTCCGTTCAGGTCCTACTTCTAACCAACCCATCCTGGCCATGAGATTCTGGGCCAAGTCAATTAGCCCTCTGTGCTCTAGGCAACTCTCAAAGACTTTAAAGTTACCCACACCAATGAAATCAAAAGTTCACTTCTTAACTCTAAGAGCCTTTGTGTTTAAATCATGTATTCATTTGGAGTTTATAGTGGCATATGGTAGGTGGTCTAAACCTAATTTCTTTTAGATTACTTTCTAGTTTGTCCGGTAGATTTTGTAGAATAGGAAAGGGTCTTTATGGCTGTAGCTGGTATATTTTGGGTTTATTGAGAATTTTTCTACTGTGTTCGATTGTCCCTAGGTACAGTCTAGGTTCTGTGTGCCTAATCTGTTCCATTGACATGTTTTTCTATTATTTGACCAATACCAAATTATTTTGACAATTACTGCTTTGCCGTATAACTTGAGACCTGCTAGGTCTCCATCGTTCCTTTTTTCATTCCTCCATTCAGATTATTGACCTTTTCCTCCAGATGAATTTTGTTGTTATTTTGCCTAGTTTTCTGAGTCGTGAAACACTAGCACTCTTCAGTGTAGAATCAGATTAAAATAGATTCAGATAAATATTTAACAAAATAAATAAAACTACAATAAAACATAGATAGCATTACATTTTGAAACTAAGTCCACATGTAGTCCATAAGGATCCCCATGGACAGTTGACTGTCTCAGTTTCTCTTTGAGTTTGACACCATTGACTGATTCTTTAAATTATTATCTTAGCATGACCATGAACAATTAAGATCCCTCAATTTTTGTCTTTATTTTTAAAATAATTTTACCGATATTTTACATCACCTATATTTTCAAATTAAATTAAAATTTCTTATTCTTAATTTAAACACCAAATAAACCTTGAGCATTTCCATATACCTAGCGGAACATAGAAGGAGGATTGTATTTGGAACAGTGAAACTCTATTTCATCCCTCTTACTTTAAAATATATATATGATAAATTCCACACATTACTTTCCAAACTGTTTGTTTGTGTTTCCTTCTGAACTTCCTTCTTTTCTGTGTATATTTTTAAAAAAGTTTCAATGACTTTTTTTTTGGCATCACTATTGCTAACCCCCCTCCCCCCAATAAAAACTTAGTGAATAAAACAAGCAGTCCCTTGTAACAACTAAGCCTAGTTAAGCAACACAAATCCATTAGAGGCCATATCCAAAAATGTGTGCCCCTTGCGACACCCTACACCCCGAGTCCAGGGCCTCTCTGTCACAAGGTAAAGGACACGCTTCATCATCATCAGAGAAGGGGAGCCGGCACGACATTAATCAACTTTCAAAGTTGTTTTACTTTACAGTGTTGTCCTTGTAGAAAGTTGTTCTCAAGGTTCCTACTACCCAGGATTCTTTGAAATCGTTTGTCGTCATTTCTTACAATGTACTAACATTTCATTACATTCATATAACCCAATTTGTTCAGCCATTCCCTACTTAAGAGTTCACCCCTTAGAACCCCATTCTGTTCTTTCCTTTTTTGTCCTCATTTGAAGATCAGGGAATTGGTTTTGCTCATCCCCACATGGGCACCCCTCCCCCTTAACTCTCCCATCCTCATTTGTTTGACTTTTGAGTTTGATGTATTTCTCTGCCAGTGTGTACATTCAGCCTTTCTTGAGATTCATCTGGTTTTTTCTGTCTCTACTCTTTCCTCTGTATTTGTATACTCTTCTCATGCACTCTGATGATGAGAAATAGTTCTGTGTCCATTCTTCCTCCTCTATACTAGTGTATTCCTCCTTTGGTCCTCCCTTGTTTCCCCTCTTCAAACCCTCAGAACAGAACCAATCCACCCAGAGGTCTTCTGGCTTTCTTATTTAATTCCTTCAGTACCCTTTGAAGGCATTAAGGTTCTGAAGGGACCCTTGTTTCTTCTGCCCCATTAGATTGTTAGCACTACATCATTATTCGGCTCCTTCCAGTTGGTGAAATACATTTCCCTTTCCAGATTTCTCTGGACTCTTAGGTTTGTATTTCAGAGTTCCTATTCAGCCCTGGTCTAAAGTCCTCTATTATATTTAAACTTCAGTGTTTTTTTCATTTGTAGGATAATACTCAGTTTTGAAAAAAATTTGGGGGATAGAAGAGGTGCATCTATATTTTTGGTATTTTAGATCTCTTGTTTATTACAGAAGCTTCCAGAACTTAGATGATCCTGCCTGTGACTCTTTTCCTATTTGCTGTTTGGGCTCCTTGCAATATTTTTTTTCCTTGATGTAGGAGCTCTGGATTTTGGCAATGATATTCCTGGGATTTTTCCTTTTGAGGTTTATTTCAGGAAGTGAATGGCAGACTATTTCCATCTTCACTTTGTCCTCTGTTTCTAATACGTCTGGGTAGTTTTCATTTACAATTTCTTGAACTTTCCAGGCTTTTTTTTAAAAACCATGGTTTTCAGGGAGTCTAATGATTCATGAATTATTTTCTTTTCCTTGACATATTTTCCAAGTCGTGTTTGATATTAAATAGCATACATTTTCCTTCTTTGTCTTTAATCTTGGATTTTGTTCCAATACTTCTTGCTTTTTCAGTCATTGGTTTTTGTTTTGTCTCTTCCAGTTTTCAGGGAGTACCTTTCTTTTTTCTTTTTCTTTTTTTGAGTTTAATCTGCCCTTTTTTGAGGCAATCAGGGTTAAGTGACTTACCAAGGTCACACAGGTAGTAAATTGAGGCCAGATTTGAACTCAGGTACTCCTGACTCAGGGTCAGTGTTTTATCCACTATGTCACTTAACTGCCCTAAAGAGTGCATTTCTTAGGCAAGATTTACAACTTTCTGTTCTAAGCAATGCATTCTCTTTCTACTTCTTTCCCCCAGAGATTTTATTTTGTTTTTAAAATCCCTTTGTTTCTTCTAGCTGTTCATTTCCTTTTAGAAAATTCATTTTTTTTCTTTTCAGTCTCTGCTTGGAGTTATCAGAAACTTTGTCTCCATCTGGGATTAATTTGGGGGCATTTCCAGATCTAGACTAATTCAGTTTACTGGTCAGTAGCTTGCTTGCTTGCTTTGTTTCCTCATCCCTCTAACTTTAGTTCTTGAATTGGGGCATTGTACCAGAGCTAGGCTCCTTCATCTTTTGAGTTTTAGGATATGGGGTTTGGCCTTGTTTGGTCTTTCCTTCCATTCCCTGGGTTCCTGTACTGACCTCTGCCTCCTTACAGTGCCTTAGGAGTTCCTGGTGTATTCAGTCTGCTTCTGGGTAGTTTGGGGTCATGCTGCCTGCCCTGGTGCTGATGCCAGTTTTGCTGGTGGTGGTTCTCTTTCATGTTGCCCTTGAGCTAAATGGCTAGCTTTTTGTGCAATTTTGAAATAGAAATCACTCGTAGTTTCTCACTGGATTTCCTGATGGTTATTTAGACTGCTGCAAATTGGAGTTTTTTGTTGGAGTAGGTAAATGGGAACTGGGGGTGGGGGTGGTCTGCATCTGTTCAGACAACTGTCTCGTCTGGAAACCAGTTCAACAAAACTAAACAACTGATTGAAAAAAGATTCCATCCTATGTAGTAGTCACAAAAAAGGAGCAAGTAATGCCTCCTTATCTCCTCTTTGGGGCCAAGCTTGGCCATAATTTTACAGCCTTCCATCTCAGTTGTTTTGTTGTTTCTGTTTCTTCCTTTAAGTGTTTTTCATCACACTCATTTGCAGCTGCTGTCAAATCTAGCAGTCTCACCACTTCCCTCCTTGCTTCTTATTGAGTGTCCATTGCCAGGACCATACCCAGTACCTAGCGGAATGTCTGTAAAGAAAGCAGTTGTTGTTTTGATTTTTTTTAGAGCAGAGGTTTACCTAATTGAATGAGATCATCTTACTCCATTAGCCATACCTGCTCTCTAGTCCGCCTACCTATTTGCTGGCACTAATCCCATTGCCAATACTCCAGAAGTCACCATTGATCAGTTAGTTGATTGATCTAGCAGCTGCTGAGGTAGAAAACCTGACTGAGGCCGAAAGCCATTGTCACTCATTTGGCCTTCTTTGCCTGCTATGAGGCTATCCTGTGAAGTCAATGAGAAGGTCCCACAGTCCATCCTCCCATAAGGAGGAAGCAGCTAGTATTTGTGAAAGTTTGTCAGATGTTTGCCTGAGTCCATTGCATTTATTCAGAAGCCTCTGGGCCCTCTGATGGCCCAAGTGCAGACTCAGTGCTACCTGTGGATCTTCACCATTTCCTGACTGTTGCTTAGGGTCAAGAGTGTTCTTAGACTTTGGAATCAGAAGACTCAGTGTCAAGTCTCAACCCAGTCTCTTACCAGCATTGACTTGGGCCAGGTCATTTGCACTCCCTTGTTTGTTGCTTCATCTGTAAAATGGATAAACACAATTGCACCACCTCCTAGGGTTATTATGTGGAGGACGCTTTTGAAGTGAGCCATAAGGCAGAGTCAGTATGATGCCAGAGGAGCAGGAAGAAGTACACCACCTTTTGTGCCCACCCAAAATAAAACAAACCCCCCCAACCGAAAACACCACACTGAATTCTGGGCAGGAAATTCAAGAAAATCACAGTGAATCATTTTTCCCATCAAGGTTGACATTATGAGACAGGAGGGACAGGGGGCAGGAGTGATCTGATCTGTAAAGACAAACAACTTGGGAAGATTTAGGAACTCTGCTTGATGTAATGAGGAGCCACCATTCTGGAGGCCTGACACCTCCACCCCTGATAGAGAGGTGAAGTATTCACAGTGCAGAGGGAGATAGATCATCTTTGACATGGCCAATGAGGAAATTAGTTTGGCTATACTATGCACTTTTGTAACAGGAGGGTTCTTTTTTTCCTTTTCAATTTGGGGCTGGGATGGGAAGGAAAGAAGGTGGATTTTGGCAAAAAATAAAATGGAGTTAAAAAAATAAAGTAAGCCACAAATGAAATATATTATTCTCAGGGCACTGAATTGGTTCACCTTGGTGCTTTATTGTTAACTGCTTGTTTTTAGTTTTAGTGTCTAAGTCTGGACAGGGAGCTCCTCAAGGGGAGCTTGGGCTCCATGCTGGCTGTGGAAGAGTGTGTAACAAAAGACTTTCACCCTTTATTTATTTGATAGTCCTTCCTTCTGTGCCCCAATTGCCTTGGACCATCTTTGCTGCTTCTTTCTAATTCTAGTAGAACTGCCAAAAATTGATCTGTCTGCTCTCATTCTTCTTTGGAGTGGCTGTGAGTTGGTCACCATTCGGCCATGTACTGTGTTAAAATATTTATTGGTCACTTGGATAAAGCTACATATGTCCCCCCACTCCCACATTTGCAGATGATACGATGGTGGGAGGGACAGATCTTGACAGAGAACATTAGGTTGAATATAAAACAAAGGGGGGAAGAGAAATTAAATGGGAACAGATGGAAAGGCTTATACCTGGATTCAAAAGATCAACTTCACAAATACAATATGGTCAGCCAGCCGTTAGAAAAAAGAAATCCGAGGACTTTGGGTGGACACATTCAGTTGTAGTAAATGGAGTGACAAGGTAGCCAAAAAGCTGTTGATGCCATCTTGAGCTACATTAAGAAAAGCTGTGGAAATGAGGCTCCCTCTGTGCAGTGATCTGATTGATGTAGAACTGTGGAGAGCAATGGTAACAAATTTAACTAAAAAACACTGACTTATTAAAAAAACACTAATTGGCATTATCTATGGCACATTGCATTCTTATTCTGTCCAGTACAAAGAATCTTGGAGTTGTCTAGTTGAACCCCACATTTTAGAGATGAGAATACTGATGTCAAGGGAGGGTTCCACATTTGCCCAGAGTGATAGACCGCACCCCTGAGGTGACATTTGAACCCCAGCCTTGGGCTTTTCCATTCAGTTCTAGGCAGCACAGTTGAGGAAGGTCATTGATAAGTAGGAAATCATTGGGAGAAGGAAACCAGGATGGTGAAAGGCCTTGGGGTCTATATTATAGACAGATAGATGGAAGGAAGCATGGTTGTTGACCTGGGCCTTGAAAGATTGTAGGATTATAGACCTAAAGCAACCAGCCCCAAGCTGTTGTGATTATTTATCCCATTGGGAAAAAATGTCCAAGCAGGCACTCCCCAGTATGTGTAAGTTTATAATCATTTATAAGTAAATTAGTAAGAGATCTAAATAATTGAAGTTAAAAGGATATGATGAAGATGACTATAAAAGTTTTTATTTACTAAAGGTATAGAAAGCCTTTCTATTCTCAGTTAAAAATGAGAATTTTGGAATGAGAGTAGCATAATTGAATATGCCTCATTATTTTGATTTTTTTGTAGTTTAAGACTTGTTAATACAGCAACCTAAAGGTCTGGTTTTAAGTTTAGTTATTTTGGTTATTGGTTTTAATTGCTATTATAACTTGAGAAAAAAGATCCCTCAAAAATCCATATAGATCCAAATGGAAACTGTGGCTTTGTTTACTAATACTCACTGATTATGCAAAGATTTCTGTTGAGAAGCAACATAGAATAATGGATAGTGTTTGGCTTGGAGTCAGAAAGACCTGGGTTCAAATCCTGCCTCACACTTATTTAGCTTTGGAACCCTGGGGAAGTCACTTAACCTCTTGTCTCAGTTTCCTCATAAAATGAGTGGGTTGTACTCCATTGTCTCTTAGGTCACTTTCAGTTCTAAATCTATGATATTAGAAAATTCAACTTGTAAATTTCCATCTTCCCTAATTGGGAATGAGGGTAGGGAATGGTCCCTGGGGGTAGGGGTAGGTTCCCAGTCCATAGAATGGCTATTTCTGGTGGGAAAAAGGGATGGATCAACAGCAGGGCAAATGGCAGGATGCCTGGATGGGTCCTGATCACCTGGTGGTGAATGGCTTTTATTATTGGCGTCTGTGTTGTCCTGTGGGGTGAGGCTCTTGGGAACAGGGCTGCAGACCACTTGATCCCCAAATCCACTGGTGGCTGCAGTAGCTGTGCCTGTTCTTCTGGGGCTCCCTTGGGGGGAAAGAGCCCCATCAGTGGAGCCAGGGCCAGACACTTTAGGAAGGGTAGGCTGTTATGGCAAATGCCTGGGGGCTGGCTCAGGGAAGGAGAGCAACTTTTGGTATTTTCCTGCACCTTAGTGAGTTAACTTGTGTACCCCACTTGGTAAACCACTGACTTTTGAGCTGAAAAAGAGGAAACTGAAGCCCAGGGAGGTTACAACGTGTGCATGTGTGTTGGACTAGTCATTACACACAGGTCCTCCCACTTCTGAAATTCTGTGATTTGGTATCTCCTGTAACACAGGACAGAACCATGTTATGTCCATTAACTCCTTGTATACCACATTTTAGGGCATCCCTGTGTTCATAAAGTGAGGGACTAGACTCCCTGGTAAACTTGGCACCTTTGATGAGCTAGGATCAAGCCAAGCTTTGAGGGCCCTATCCTACACTCCTATCCTGGGTTCAGCTGTCTCCTTTAGACCTATGATGTTGTGAATTCTGTTCATATTGGAGCTGCTGGACATTGGCTTTTTCTCCCCAGTCTATTTCTTCTCCTGATTAATCCAGAAGGTAAGACTGGGTAAATGGTCTGTTGTGCCCAAATGCAGGCACCCCCAACCAGAATGGCCTCCACCAAAGTCTGCCCTCCCTGCTTAGCATCCCTCAAAGGCCCTTCCAGGAACGGGGAATTCAGTCCCCACTGGAAGAGCCATTTAGACTGCTCTAATTAATTGGTCAGACATTCTGCCTTGTGTCAATCAGGTCTCTTGCTTTGCTTGTGTATCCTGAGTGAGGGAACGTTGAGCCCTGGCCAATGGTGAAATCTCTGTTAAATTGTTTTCTCTGATATAGACTTTAAGCCCGGTTGCAGGCTGGTGAAAAACAAACCGATTTTCCTTGAAGTGATGTACTCTCTCTGCGCAGTTCCTGTATCTGAGTGATTAGATTTGGATATTTATAGCAGGAGGTTAAGTAGAAAAGAATGGGGCCTGGCGGGAGAAGGCCAGCCTGGGGAATACTGCCATCTGGTGGGGCTCAAAAGAAAGCTGACTCCACTGCTAGGCTTTCCTGGTAAACAGAATGGGGGCCCCAGGGATGCATGGTCAGTCCCCACCCCCATCTTATGGAGGAGCAGACCTCAGAGAGCAGAGAGCATACTTCATTTTGGTAGAAATAAAAAATTGTACTGCCCTCGCCCCCTTTTCATAACACAAGCCATGTAAATATATTTCTCAAATCATTTTAGTAAAGTAAAAATAATAAATTATTAGCATTTTATGACACAAACATATCTTATAATACACAGACTTACTTATTGACAAAAATCCATGACCATTTTCATGTTGCTAACATATAAAAAAGTAGTTTGCTTTAGTGGCTAGGGAGCTGGCTGGGGTTCATGTGCCACCCCTGACACCCCTGGCTGGATGAGCCTGTGGGCAAGGCCCTTCATGTCTCGGTGACAAGAAGCCGAAGAGAAGGTGAGTTCCCCATATCAATGAAATAACAGGCCACTTTTCTATCCTTACCCCAAATTTAGAAAGATAACCAGAATGATATCGGATGAGGCAAGTGGCTAGGGTTCTCCTTGGAATTAGGAACAAACCAAACCCAGCTTCTCCCAAATACTGATTGTGTGACTTCTGATGTCTCAGTGCCCCAGCAGTCCGCCCCTCCAGACCAGAAGGGGTAGAGAAGGTTCCAGGCTGTACTAGTAGGTGGCACTTCCTCCACCAATGAAATCACCCATTCATTCCCCAAATCAAAGTCAGTCATAAACAGGTATTCCTGTCTTGATGTGGAATGTGTAAATCAAGTAAATTCAATTTTTGAATTCCCAACGAGGGACCTCCTATTTAAACATGGTGGAAGTGAATCCCTTGGCCAAGTAAATTTGCCCTCCCCAATTCACCTGTGAAGTTGGGATTTTTAATCTGTTGTTACCTTTTTCTAACACACCTGAGGTTTTGGATTAGTGTGTAAGTGCTAGATATTAGACTGAAGAAATTGGAAAGGAAATGGCCCAATTTGATTTAACTCTCTCATGCCTACAGTCAAGCTGTTGCTTGTTCAGGTGCCAATCAGTCAATTTGCTGACTGATCCAAGTTCCTTGTTTCTGTAGCCTGCCTTTCTTTCTCATCCATGTATGAGCTATTTGAGGTCTTTCAAAGGACAAACAAAGGGAAGGAAAGGCTAAAAAGACCTTGGATAGAATTTCCACTTCCTGGGGGTTCTTCTTTCCTTGGAGCAGTCAAATCCAGGTTAACTTCAGGAACGCAGATGTGAGCCACAGTGAATGCTAGGAATGATTTTACCAGCAGGAGGTAAAAGAAAGCCCAGACTTGGCTAATTCCTAATCCAGCCTCTCTCCAGTCCCTACCCCCAGCAGAACACCCACTTGGAGCTCCCAGTTCATTGACCACCCAGGGATTTCAGGCTTCTTAGGTCTATTATCAGACAAAAACCAACCTAGACTGAACCCAGCTATTCAAGGTGACTCCTTAGCCCTCTGGAAGCCAGTTTGGATCTCGCTTGAGAGGCTGGGGGTAGGGGCGATAGATATGAAAGGACACTAAGTCCATTTCTTCAGAACTAAATTAGACTCGCCCAGCTCTACCACTGACTAGGTTTTTCACTGCAGGCAAATTAATTCTTTCTAGGTCTCAGTTTCTCCAACTATAAAATGAGGGTATAACACTAGATAATCACCAAGATCCCTACCAATATTGATATACATTGATTTCGTAGTCAACTACTGAAGAGTTAAGGGAGGAGGAGTTAAGAGACCTTAGAAATTGGACTCAGTGTTACCCCCTGAAAGGGAGTCAGTCTGCAGTTTGTTGGAAAGAACATTTTACTCTGGAAGTCAGGAAACTTGTGTTCTAGTCTTAACTCTTTGACTGACTTATTAGCTTGTGGCCTGGAACAAACTGCTGAATGGCTTAGTTTTGATCATTTTGAATTTTTCCCCCTTTTTTAAAATATGTAAAATAAGGAAATTGGACTACATGATTTCTAGTTCTAGGTTTTTTAAAATTCATAAAATTAAGGATCTAAATTCTGTGTCAACTAAGTTTGTCTCTTTCTTTTTTTGGAAGAGGATAGTCCTTTTTCCCAATGGGGAAGGAAGCAAAGATTTTTGTTTTATTGGCTAATTTGGACTTTGAGTCGAAAGACAAGGGTTTAAATGGAAGCTGCCCATTCCCAGTCACTTGGTAGGTCATTTTCCTTGTCTAGAGGAATGTGAATACTGACCTGCTATGGTCTTTGAAGGGAAAGTGGGCTTTTAAACACGGAGTAGTCACTTGTTCACTCCTTAGTTCAGTGATTGTGCTGGGGCACCCGGTTGTAACCCAACCCTTAGATGATTAAGGATGGCTGTGGTCAGCTTGGTGATGAGGCCACTCGTGCTGAGGGTTGGTTGGCTGCCTTCTGACAGACATCCAGCCCCTCCATAGGCCCATCCTTCAAGCCTTTCCAACTTGGTAAGGGCAGCCAGAACTTGTGCTCTACTTAGGAACCCAGGGCCATTTTCATGCTAAGATAAAGAGACAGCAGAAGACTCAATGGTTATAATCTACAAAATGGCGCTAACAGTGCTTGCTCTGTCTGCCTTCCAAGACCATTGGGAGGTTTGCATAAGACAATGACTAAAATACTTATTAGTGAGTGTGGGCTGTAAAATTAAAAGTTATGGTTATCAACTTGTCAAACTCCACATGTCCTTCCTACCCCTTCACTTCTCTCCTTTCTTGTTTCGGTTTAGGGATCACCATTCCTTTAGTGTCCTGGGTCCACATTCTTGGAATCATTCTTGACTTTCTTCCCCTCTCCCTCATATCCTGCCTGCCATGGAGCAATACTATTTTTGACTCGCTGAGTTTGCAGCTCACTTTTTCAGACAAACTATCATCTAACCATAGCTCTCTTCCATTGAATGTGTAAAGTTCATTGATATCTTGGGCTTAATATATACAGTGCTCCAGCCTATCAAGAGTCTTTTGGAGCCCAACTCTATTATCCAGTGTGTGTTAACCCTCCCTCTCAGCTTAATGTTGTCTGCAAATCAGCAAATTGGCCTTTATCCACGTCACTGATAAGAATAAATGATTTTCGGAAAGACTGTTGCAAATGAATTAATGACTACTCTTGGTGTCCATCCATTCAAGCAGTTCTAAAACCACCCAGTTGTACTGCCATCTAGGCCATATCTCTCCATTTTTCATCCCAGAAGAGCATGAGGTAGTTTATCAGTACTTTGCTAAACTCATAATGGACTCTATCTCTAGCATTCCCTGGATCCCCATCAGAAAAAGAAATATGGTGAGTCTGGAATGACCTGTGCTTAGTAGGTTGGCAAGTGCTTCCATGTTTCCACCTCTGAGAATCCCCAGCTTCCTATAAGGTCCAGCTTTGATGCCCAGCTTGAAGGCCCCTCTTGGTAGTGCTTTCTTCTCTTCACTGAAGAGAAATACAAAATCTGTATTGACCGTGTCTTTTTCTATTTTGTATTTGGAATAGAATCCACTGAGGGAAGAGTTTTTTTTAAATCACTGGTATATAGTGCCTTGCATATAATAAGTACTTGAAAATATTTATAAAATTAAATTATTAATATTATGTCCTTGTGGTTTTTCTCCACCACCACCCCACTGCTCAAAGCATGGATTCGGAGAGTTCATTGTGTATACACAGGGGCAGAGTCATGTGACTAAGTTGCCTGTATCCCTCTAAAGGGGATCATGGAAGGTTGGGCCATGACTTTTGGCCAGAGGTTTGCGTGAGTCTCTGGCATTGGTTGATATGTGCTTATCCATCCTCTGGACACTCCTTTGCTGTGTATGTTTGTCTTCAGTGTGTGACCTTCCATTCTTTTCTTCTTCCCAGAATGGCCAGAGCTTCTGTATCTTGGATGGACAGAAGTTTTCCAAGGAGCTGCTTCCCAAATACTTCAAACACAACAATCTCTCCAGCTTTGTCCGCCAGCTCAATATGTGTAAGTACAGTGCTTCATCCTCTGGACCAGGCTCATTAATTTACACTGATGCCCTTAACATCTGAACCCTCGCTCCACATTGATGGTAACCATTCCAGCTTCTAGCCATCATCATATCATCATTCAGAGACAAGTTTCTCTCTTCCTGGGGCCTTCCTATTCGAAGCACAAACCTTGTCTCAGTAAAATTTTTGGACCTGTTGGAGTCAGGGTCCAGATTTCCAGTTCTTGGAGGAATAAAAGCTATTCGTCCAAGCCCCAGCATTCTTCCCTATGTTGGGTCTAAACACTTGACTGTTGGGAGAACAAGGAGCCAATGAATTAATTAGCTCTAGGGGTAGATACTGTGTGTGTGTATGTGCGTGTGCTTGTGTGTGTGCGCGTGCGCTTTTGTGTGTGTGTCTGTGTCTGTGTGTGTGTGTGTGTGTCTGTGTCTGTGTCTTGCTTGGTCCCAAAATAGGAAAGCCAGGCTTGTCTTGCTGAGAAGGACCAGAGGGCCTGATTATGCCACAGAAGGCAGACCTCAGAGCAACAGGACCCCATTTCATTCTATTGAATCTTCTTGCTGAAGGGATCATGACCGCTTCTGTAACTGGAAGGAGGGAGATTGAATTCCCAGTGAGGAAGCTCCCTCTCCTTTGCAAGGCATTGTCTTAGAGAGTAGCCTGGGTACCCTGGGACGATATGCCAGAGCCAGTATGAGGCAGGAGCTAGACCGGAACCTAGGTCTTCCTAACTCTTGAGACCAGCGTTCTAGCCACTGCACAACACTGCCTTTCTCTAGGCTGGTGCTGGACTCTTAAGATAGTGCTTGAGGAGGATGGGAAATTACTTCACATCCTTTCTGCCCCTTCAGACTTAGGGAGGAAAAAGCTGTATTTTGACTTGGCCTTGGTTCGCAGGGGCCATGATGTGCCAGACTCTGTGGCTCCCTCAAGGCAGAGAATTTTGTCTTCTGTGCTCCCATGGGGAGTTAAATCCTAGGTGAGCTTTGGACATTCTCTTCAGGTTAACTCCTGGTCACTGCAGACATGGAAAGTCAGGCCTAGAGCCAAACATCTCCTCTGTCTTGGCTGAGTTGTTTCAGGAAACCAGTTTCCAATCTTTTCCAATGTCTGACATGTGAGCAGGTGCCTGAAAAGAAAGCAGCACACACAAGCTGTGGCCAACGTCCTGACGCACATTGGGTCCCTCTGGTCCTCTGCGTGGGTGGATTTCTTCCTTCTTAAAAACTCTGGCCTGGCTTTCAAACTATGCTGAGACTTTGCTTCCAAGGCCTCAGAGAGAAGAATCTGAAAGGGGGCGGGGGGAACAGGAGGGATGGGGTTTGGATAGAGGGCCTATGTAAAGGGCCTCTGGCACCTCATGAGAGGATGAAGGAGGTGCACCTTTCTGCTCAAAGACAGGTCAAGCAGGCCAGGCTGGGAGCCCTGTGAATAGGACCCAGTTGTGGTCCATGAAACCCTGTGAGTTTCCCCAAATGCTGGTAGGCCAAGAAGTCAGTTAGTCATAAAGCCTGTGCTCTGCGTCTGAGGGCCATAGTTGGCTCTCAGCTCTTGCTTGTGTCTTTGTGTTCTCTAGGTTTTGAGGGAACAAAGCCAGGTCCCAAGAGCAGGATGCCTTCTGTGAAATTTTGGTGAAGGGAGAAGAAATTAATTAAAATGGCAAGTTAGATTTCTGGCCACATGAGGGGGAAGTAATGCTTTCAAAGCTCACTTGAGAAAAGGAAGTTTTTGCCTTTTTGAGTGAGTTTGTTCTGGAGTTCTCCCCCTGCCCCTGAGGGTGGCCCTGCTAGTCACTACTGATGTCCAGCCTTTGCCTGAAAGCAGAAGCCACACTGATGGCCAATGGCAAGCTTTGTTTTTCAGTTTACAAGACCCTTCTCCTGTGGCCTGCTTTGGAGACCAGAAGGCTATGCTCTCCCTTTGCCCTTGACCCACATGGCGATGCTCTCAGGGATCAGGGCAGGTGAGGAGCTGGGGGCTGGCCAGCAGTGGGGGATGAGACTCAGCTCACTTAGCCAGCCTATTCTTTGGACGAGTCTCATGGCCATCTTGTGGCCAGCCCAGTCATTAAGTCACTATGGCTCAGTAGGCTAGGTCCCACTGTTGGCCTCTGCTGTCACAGCACTTAAGAACAGGAAGAATTCCTATGAAATTTTTCATTGGTGGGTGAGCATCTGCACCACTGTCCTGGGCTTCTGCTGAATCCTATCCCTTGAGGTGATTTGTTTAGAGAAGGCCCTCCCATGTCCTCCTATCATATGCCTCATGTTGGTTTGGTTGAGTCTTTAGTTCACACCAGTGCCACTTCATTTCAGAAGCTTTTGTCTCCCATTTTTATGGGACAGTGTAAGTTGCTCAAGAACAAAGGCTTTGCCTTTGGGTCCCCAGCACCTGGCACAGAGGAGACCCTTTGTCCATTGACTGACTAGGGTTGCTTGAGTATGCAGTAAATAAGATTACCAAATCCATGGGAATTTGAGCTGAGAGCAGACACTCAGCACCTGAACCTTGAACAGATCTAGGGTTTTTGGAGGGCTTTGCATGCATGCTCTTTGAGGGTCGGGTTGGTTATTCTGTCTTCATCTTGGTGCTCTGAGTGCTGTTCACACATAGGCCTCAAACTTGGTTTGCTGCTTTGGATTTGAGGGGTGAAGCAGCTCAGCCAGCCCAGGGCTGTCCTTGGCAGCCCTCCTGACCCAGGTGGCCCTGCCAGAGATGGGGCTTGACCTGAAGAGCCTTCTGGAGCCTAGGGCTGCCTGGAGAGACTTTTGTCAGGCCTGGCTCTGGCAGTGCCCTGGGGGAGAAGGACAGGGACTCTGAAGGGCCCACAGCTCCAGGGCACTTGATTGAGGTTAAAGAGGAAGAGCACATTGGGCTCAGTTTGAACCCCTGGACAGTTTCTCTTTCCCACCCTGAGTGAGCCCCAAGACGAGTAGGTGAGCAGCTATGGCTATTTCCTGCTCAGATCTCCTGCTCAGTGTTGGACTTTGTTTCTATCTTTCTAGCTAGTTGTGACCAGGCATTGATTGCCTCCTGCGAGCCACAAGAAGAGAAAAACCCATTTGAGACTTTGCTCCTCCAAGCCGTCGCCACCAGGCCTGTCTTGCCCTCCTGGGCCTTCTAGTTGAGGAAATGGGGATTAGATACAAACAAAAACAAAAGGCATGCCAAGTCCATATCAACCCCTAGGGCCTGCCATTTTCCCCTTCCGCAGCATAGCCAGTGGCCTTAGGCTCTTGGTGGCCATAGGAAATGAAGATTCTGGGAATCATTAGTATAGGACCACACATCCAGACCCTCACTGGCATGTTTAAGGCACTGCTTTCTATGGGTAAAGATGGTGTTATATCACAGTAAGCTGTTTTAGAAAGTTGTCTTCCCAAGGGAAGGTACATACATATATGTACATGTGGTTGAGGGAGGGGAGATAATTAAACTCGAACATGTGAGGAAGAAGTAAAGTTTTGGAAACCAGTCAATGCTGCTATAGATACACAGACTAATGCCTGCCCCCCTTGTCACCTGGATGCCTTTCTCCTTCGTTCTTTAATCTTTCTGGCCTCTGGACTTGGCATGTGAACTCCGAAGACCAGATCTCCTCTCAGAGTAGGTATGATTTAACTGGAGTCCATGGAGTCTCTGAAGATGGATTTCAGGGGCTCCATGAACTTTAACAGCAAGGGAAAGACATCTTCTACCTAAAAGTTAGCATTTTCTTCAATAACGAATTAAGAATTTATCTCAAAACCTACCGAGAAAGGCTCTCTCGAGAGATTTCAGTAGCCTGCCCAAGGGCTCCATGGCCAACAGAAAGTTAAGAGCCAGCAGCCCAGAGGAAACCAGACAATAACCAAGCACTCACTCATGCTGGCCCTCAGGCCCCCTGGCCCTCCAAGACTCTCATCTCCAGGGCAGTTGTCATCATCCCCCAACCTTCAGCCAGCTTCTCTGTGCCCACGCTGCCCATCATTACCCAGGTGCCTTTGCTTGCCGGGATTTGCCATTCCTCCACCTGCCTCTTTTTGAGTCATTTCCAAGAGCAGGACAAAAAAAAGAAAAGAAACACAATCCAAGCTGTTGCATTTTTCTCCCAGGCAACACTACAGAAGGACTTTGGTGGGAGTCAGCTAAAGTCGACACTGTTGGTTGAAGGAGCTTTGAGGACCATCTATGGATTTCAATTGTCTCTGCTCTCCCTATGGCCTATTATCCTGAAATTGGTCATTATGTGTCATTAAAAAAATACCACCATGCCAAAAGCCAGGCTTTTGAGCTCTGAATCCCTATATTTAAAAGGCAGCCTGGTTATTAAAGCCCATTATGGTACTCAGGGATGTAAAAATGTTTGGCAGTTGTTGCTTAGTTATTTGGGTGATTTTCCACCTTGTGCTCAGCACCATCCCAGTGACCTTTGCTCTTTCTTTGCCAGACGGCTTTCGAAAGGTGGTTGCAGTGGAGAGTGGGATGGTTGTCCCAGAGAAGAATACGGTGATTGAGTTCCAGCATGTGTTCTTCAAACAAGGGGAAGAGAACCTTCTTGAGAACATCAAGCGTAAGGTAGGTCGCTTGGTGCCAGCCTTGGTTTGGGAAGGACTTCCTGGATATCTTCCTGGTAGCCATGTGGCTTAGTGATCCAGGGGGCCCAGGGTGCTGCTGCTACCAGGGTCCTCCATCAGCCAGGAGACTTCTTCATCAGCTCCAGGCCACTCTGCTGGCAGCCCCTCCTACTTCTGACCACTGACCCTTAGGCCCATGAATCTTCCCTGAAGTTTTAGGAAGTGGTCAAAGGAGAAGCTAGACTTTGATTGTTTGCCCAGTGAGCCCATGTGGTTTAGCAGCAGCTGCTGGGCTGAGTCTGTGCCCTGTCTCTCCAGACCCCTAGAGCTTCCTGCCAGCCAAGGCAGGCTACAGCATTGCCAGGCTGATTTTTCTGCTTTTGTAGACAGGGTGCGGGTCTGACATCTATTGATGTTGTCAACAGTGCACATGGATGCCACGGTCCCTGACTGAACTGAAATATGTATCCCAGCAAGGCCAGGCCATTTTGGAATGTTGCCTCAGTTGAGTTAGCTCAGGGCCTCACTCTGGAGAAGCCAACCCAGATGGCATTTATGGTCGTGAGGAGGTTTGGAGATGTTCTCCTCAGTTATGTCATTTGGAAAGAGAGAGGAGGGAGACATGGTGAAGTGTTAACCAGGGTTCAGGCAGAACGTTGGTCTACACAGCCTGTCTCCACAGTGTCTGTTCCCTCTGAGACCTCTTATGATTCTTTGGAGGAAGAAGCAATGGGACTGTAGTGGGCTCTACTAGCCTACTATATAGCTCCACAGAAGAGTTGCAATGTAACCGTCATGTCATGGGGAAGTCAGTGGGGATTCCAATGTGTGCTTCCTCCTACTGACTCACCCATCAGAATGTCCACATTTTGCCCTGATCCCACATGGCTTTGTCCTGCCTCCCGGCTGTTTGCATAGCAGGCATGCAGATATCTTTCCATGACTCAAATGATGCTAGTTGACCCTTTTGTAGGACATTTTAGTCCCAATAGCACAGTATCATATAGGAGAGTGAGCCCTGGCTTTGGTGTCAAGTTTGAGGCCCTGGGTTCAAATCCTGCCTTTTTGCTCCTATGTGAAATGAAATGACATTGGATTATGTCATCTCCAGAGTTCCTTCCAGCTATGGAAGGTCCTTCTGATCCTGCTTGATTCTCACAATGCCTCTGTGAACAGGAAATAGTATAAAGGTGTGTTCTTATCCCCACTTGATCCATGAGGAGACAGACTCACGCAGATGAACTCCCTTGCTCAGTTAAGCTAGTTAGTGGCTAAGTCTGCATCCGCACTCTGGGCTTCTGACTGTTCCCTCCTAGGTTCAAGGACTGCCTCTGACATTTCCCTTCTCATTGCCCTCGGGCAGCAATCTTAGGTGCATCTTGCAGAGGAGATGTTGACTTCCCAGGAGCCCTCTCTGTCCTGGAGAAGGGCCCTCCACCAGGGAGCTCGCTGGTCTGGGACTGGCTCTGCTGATGTGACCCAAAGGCCCCATAGTCCATGCCCCATGTTCTGTGACCCTAGCCTTCCTCTTGCTTCTCAGCTTGTTGGCACAGCCATCTTATTTCCTCACCAAGTTGTCTATTCTGCAAATGTGGGGCCCCTCTACTCTGTAGCATGATACTGGGTTCACAGTGGCTTAGGGAATGCAGCAGGGAGCCCCAACTTTTTGCTGTGGCTGCAGTTGCCTGACTGCTCCAGCCCACGCTTGTTTCTGTTAATGACTCAATGTAATGCATAAATGAGGGGACATGAAGAGGCGGAAAGGCACCATGTTGTTTTTCACAGTTCACTTTTTACATGTAAGAAATAGTACCCTGGGGGTCCGAGGGAAGGAATCCACTTTAAGGCACTTTGAAATCGGCAGGGCTAATGCAACTGGTGTCTCTGTCCGCCATGCAGGCCACCTCCCACCATCAGCCTTGTTGTTCTCATAAAGGCAAAGGGGCTGTAACCCAGCTGGTGCCTTCATGGCCAGGGCATTGCCCCCTCGGTACCTGAAGGATAATTTTTGCTTGCACTACCTGCTTTGTAAACACTGAATTGCTTAGTAAACACGAACTGCAATTTGAATTTGTACTTGGCCTCTAGGCAATGTTCTTAGAAACTCACAAGGCAGAGGGAAAGCAGACATCTGAGAGGGGAGCCTTATGGCATGGGCTGCCTGGGCACTAAAGTCAGAGGGCTTGGGCTGGGTCCACATATGTTGGTCACTTACTGCTTGAAGTTGGGGAAGTCACTTTGTCTGTTGGGGTCTCAGTTTCCTTGTCCGTAAAATGAGAGGGCAGAAGTATATCCACTAAGTACCATTGTGCTAAACCCTAGAGAAACACTTCTCAAGGAGCTGATATTCTTCAGGGGAGACAGCAGACACATCTCTAAGTCCTCATGGAATAAACTGAAAGAGAAGAAATACCAACTAAATCCTGGTCAGGAAGGTGGGAGGCAGGCACTAGCTTTGTGTAGAAGAGGACAGTAGCTAATCTCTGACAACGGCTCTAAAAGTCTCTGGGTGGAGAGGGAGGGGGGTAGTGGGGGGTAGATGTGGGGGGGATAAAATCTTAATTTTATGGCAGTGATTGTAAAACATTAAAAAATAATAATAATTAAATTAAATTAAAATAAAATAAAAAGAAAATTTGGAACTTATAGAAATGATAGTTGAAAACTGAAAACAAATAAATTAATACATTTGGGGGGAAAAATAAAGAGAAAAAAATGAAACAGCCAGTAACCAATACATTCATCTGAAATTCTGCTTATGGAAGATGGGTTGTTCTAAAATAAATGTTTGATCAGAAAAAAAATAAAAGTCTCTGGCTTTAAAATCGACCCATCATCGACATACAATGTATTGTGCCTCCATTGCTCAGCTCAATCTCAGGTTGGTGATGGTAAGAAAGAGGATAGAAGCCTAAGGACTGGATCCTGGGTGAGGGGAACGTGAGTGACAGAGTGTGGCTTAATGAGGGTGTGTCTCTGACTGATCACAGGCCAAAGGGACAGAATCTTTGAATTTCACACTTTGTACGGCCCATATCCACAAAAAAGACTTCTCTTTACAACATGGCCAACCAAATGTTCTTCCATCTTTGTCCCCCAAAGAGAAGGGGCCTAGCATCTCTGGAGGCAGCCCAGTCCACTCTGGACAGCTCTAGTAGGAAGTTTTCCCTTATGCCAAACCTTAGTTTCCCCCTTTGGACCTTGTACCGATTGCTTCTAGTTCTGTCTTCTGGGGCCAAGCAAAACAAGTTTCATCACTTTTCCACTTAGCCTTTCAAATTTTTGAGGACAACTATCGTAAGAGTATGTATGTATGTAGGTATGTATGTATGTATATGTGTAGATACATACAGGCATAATATAAACGTGTGTATATACATCTATGTTTTTATCTAGATATCTGTAACTATGTATCTGTATATCTCTGTATATATGTGTGTGTGTGTGTGTGTGTGTGTGTATATATATATATATATATATATATATATATGTATATATAAATATTTCACCAAAACTCTTCCATTGTTTTGGTCAAACGTCCTCAGGTCTTTCAGTTTTCAGCACATGAGCATGAGGGCCTTTCCCATCTTACTTTCTGCTCTCCATTTAAACAGTGGCCTGTGGTTTGCCCAGGGCAGAACCCCTTCCTGGAAGCTGCCACATGGACACTCCTGACCCACAGGGGGCTTATGGTCAGTCCATTACAACCCCTAGGTCTTTTTCACTTGAGCTTCTGGCTCTTCAGCCAGGCCTCCTCCGCCTTCTTGTATTTGTGAGGTGGATTTTTTGGGAACCTAAGTATAAAACTACATTTAGCTGTCTTGAACTTATCTTAGTGCCTTCACTGCAGTGTGCCAGCTGGCCAAGATCTTTTGAGCTATCATCCAGCATGTTGGCTCTCCCTCACAGTTTGGTGTCTCAGCACATTTGACAAGCATGCCATCTAGCCTTTTATCTAAATCACTCATGAAAGGTTAAACAGCCAGGGCTGAACACAAGATTCCTGGGGCCTGCCACTGGAGACTTCATTCCAATTGGACATCAAACCATTCCCATTTATGACTCTTTTTTTGGTTTGCTGTTCTCCAGACTCTACCACTAGTTCTGATGCCATCTAATTGTCTTCTCATCTGGTTCACATCACAGCACTCCATCTTTTACACAAGAAGAGCTTGAGCTACTGTAGCAAATAATGTGCTCAGGCTGTCCCTGTGGCACTCTCTCGAACCACTTAGTAGTTGTACTAAGTTAGTTAGTAGTTAGTAGTTAGTACTACCACAGTAGTAACCCTGTTACAAGTGAGGCTCTCCCCACACTGGCCGAGCTGGATGAAGCCAGGCTGGCTCTTGGCAATCACTGCCTCCTTCTCAGATATTTACTAACCATCCCTTTAATAAGACCTGGCAGGATTTTGTCAGGAATCTATGTTAAGCTCACTGGCCCATAGTTTTTAGTCTTCATTCTCTTCCATTTTGTAACAGTTGTGTCACAGTCTATCAAAGGTCAGTGATGGGGCTCAACGATCATGCCTGCTGATTCCTGGGGTTCTGAGGATGTAGTTCATCTTCGTCAGGTCACTCGAAGTCATCAAGGGTAACTAGGTGCTCTCCCATTATCTCCATGCTTGATATTTGCTATCAACTCCCCATTAGTCACATTTGTTCTGTCCTTTTCTGTCCACAGCTCAATCTCCTTGGCAGAGAAAACATAAGCAAAATTAGAATTATGCAGCTCTTTCTTCCCCCATTAATGAGTTATCCCCCATAAATCCAAAGGAAGGGTTCCAGTCTTTCTTTAATCCTCCTCTTTTGCCGAGTAGAGTTACAATGAAAGTCCCTTTTTGCTTTCCTTAGCTTTCTCTGCACTCATTGCACTCCTGACACTATTACAGGCCCATACAGTGCTTTTGCAGTCCTCTGTGACCTGCTCTTGCTTCCAGTTCTCTGTGTTGCTTAGTGAGTTTCCTGTGAATCCACCTTGGTCTCTTTGGACAAGACCCCCTTTTCCTTATCACTGGAATGGTTTCCCTTTGTGTCTTCAGAATTTTATTCCTGAGCATCTCCCATTCTTCCTGGGCTGACTTCTTTGGAAGCCTTTCACTAGGTGTGATCCTGCCCACCGTTCTTATAAGGCTTTGAAATCTGTTCTCCCCAAGTTTTGGGTACATGTCAGACTGCTTCTGGTTCTTCCCTCATACACTACAAACTCTAAAAGATAGGGATCATGTCTTCCCAAGGTCCCCTTCGTTTCTGCCTTGGCAACCAGTTTGTCCTCATTGTTGAGAATTGGTTCCAGAATGGATTTCCCTCTTTTTGTTCTTCTGCCTTTGGAAGGGATGAAAATGTTGTTAAGTCAAGGTAAGAAGCATTAGCTGCTCTGCTTTTGTCTGGATAACTGAAGCCACCTCTCTTCCTCACCCCTGCCCCCATCACTACTCTGTCCTTCCTCTGTGCCAGATATTTCCCAAATATCTCATCCATATCCTCTTGCTGTCCAAGTGGTCTCTAGTATATGTCAGTAATCAAAGAAGAAATCACCTCTATTTCTCTCTTGATTGATCATGACTCTGGTTTTTCATCATGCTTTCCCTGTTCTGGTTCTTGGACTTCCTCATGTGACTTCCTCATGTAAAGCATCTTTACCCTTTTATTGAACCTGTTTCTTTTGAGTGGACTAGGGGGGATACTGAGTCACATTTCAGCCATGTGAGTCTCGTGCTACCTTGTCTCAGTGTTAACCTCTGAGCTCAAATTTGCCTCCTTACCTCTTAGAACCTCTTGTTTATCTTGATTGTTAGTCATGCTTTGTGCCTTTGTGGGTAGATATGGCTAGACCATGGGGTTGATTACTGGCTCTATACTGGTACGTTAGCTCCTGTGAACTTCAGAGTGTCTGCCCTATTATTCATCTTACATTATAGCTATATTTTAGGATGTTTAACTTACTGAATATAAATAGTCAGTTTTCTCCTTCCTTTTCAATTTTATATGTAAATAATGACAAGGATGAAACAACAATAATAATAGTGAGAAGCAGCCTCTCTCCTCTATGCCAGGAACACCTGTGTTGAAGGCCTACCTTGACATACCAGCTGAGTGACCCTGGGCCAATCGAGGAACCTCTGGGTACTCCAGGCCACCCCTCGCTAAGATGGTTGGCCACAGGCTGCGTGTCCATCTACTTTGGTGGAGGCTCAGTCCCTCTCTGTACTGGTAATAGTAGTAACTTCCATTTCAATAGCATTTGGCTTTTAGAAAACAAGAGGGCTGTGAAGATTAGTGAGACATGTATTATTAACCAGGATTTTTGAGATGAGGAGCCTGGAGTTCAGAGAGATGAGGCCCCCTGTGTGAGTGACCAAGTCAGTACTGGAACCTAAGGAAGGTGTTGCACTCCCTATCCCACTGCTGGATCTCTTGGCTCTCTTCTGGATCACAGGCATGCTAATGCTAACATCCTTAGTGTTCTCGCCACATGACATTGGGCCCAACATCATTATGGAAGCAGTTAGCCTGGGCACCACTATGGATCTGAATTTGGGCAGGAGGAGAGGGCAAGACTCTTGGGGGCAGTATGCAGAGCCCAAGTGCTGAACCCATGTACAAACCCTTTTGGTTTTAGGTGTCATCTGGGAGAATGGAGGATTTCAAAGGGTGCTCTGATGACTTTCAGAAAGCTCTCGCCGAGATGCAGGAGATCAAGGAGCAGCAGATTGGCATGGACAGCAAGCTGGCAAGCCTGAAGAGGTGGGTGTGGATCCAGGTGGCAGGGGCCGTGCCCTTTTGGTGGAAACTCCAAGCTCCTTGCCCATCAGAGTGCAAGGCTGGAGCTTGGAGGCTGCCCCTTCCATTCCTTGCTCCTCCCTTTTCTTTCTTTTCTCCCATCTCACATCACATGCCAGAATCTGGCAGCATCAGGAGCTGGCCTTCTAGGCTCAGCCCTGCCTGGGAATAGCTTTGTGACCTCAGTTGAGTCGCCTGACTTCTCTGAACCTCAGCTTCTCCATCTGTGAAATGGTCATAGCAATAATACTCAGAGTTATTGCAAGTGAAACTCCTGGAAAAATAAGGGAACTCAGGGGATGGGAGTTTTTAACTGGTCTCAACTCATTTTCCACCATATGTTCTGGCTTTCCATAGAGGAAGGAAGAAATGAGACATGTAGAAATATCCCATTAGAAATGGAGTACCCTCTGGTTGGATTCAAAAGACAGAGGCTTTCCTTTCTGGCTCTGTTATGGAGTCACTGGGCCAGGTTGGGCAAGTGCCTTGCCTTCCCTGCACTGTGGTTTTCTGTTAAGTAAAGTGAGGGAGTCAGAGTAGCTGGGCTCTGAAGTCCCTCCCAGATTCTGTGCCAAGCAGGCCAGGTGACTGGCATCTGCACTGACCATTGCAGCTGCAAGGGATTGTCTAACATTTGCCATTTGCATGTTGGAAAGAGTGCTGGTCTTGGAGTCAGGAGATACTTGGGTTCAAATTTCCACTTAATGCCTGTGTGACTGTAGGAGGCTTCAACATCTTTCTGAGCCTCAGTTTCCTTATCTGTAAAAAGGGCCAACTCTACTTCTTGGCTTCACTCACATCACAGGCCCTTGCACATTGACTTCAGATCCCACCACTCAGCTGAAGATGATCTCACCAAGTCACCAGTGACCATCTTTAGCCTTCTTAACCTCTGTGTTGACTTCTGGATATTCTCTCCTCTGTGAATGTATGTGATATCCCTTGTTCTTTGTGTTTCTTTTTGCTGTCTGGTTCTACCTTTTCAGGTTCTTTCTGTATCTTCATTGTATCCCTCTTCACATTGTATCCCTCTCCATGTTTGTATCCCTCTCCACGTTTGTATCCCTCTCCACGTTGTATCCCTCTCCACGTTTGTATCCCTCTCCACGTTTGTGTCCCTCTCCACGTTTGTGTCCCTCTCCACGTTTGTATCCCTCTCCACGTTTGTATCCCTCTCCATGTTTGTATCCCTCTTCACGTTCTATCCCTCTCCATGTTTGTATCCCTCTCCACGTTGTATCCCTCTCCACGATTGTATCCCTCTCCACGTTTGTATCCCTCTCCACGTTTGTATCCCTCTCCACGTTGTATCCCTCTCCACGTTGTATCCCTCTCCACCTTTGTATCCCTCTCCACGTTTGTATCCCTCTCCATGTTTGTATCCCTCTTCACGTTCTATCCCTCTCCACGTTTGTATCCCTCTCCACGTTTGTATCCCTCTCCACGTTGTATCCCTCTCCACATTTGTATCCCTCTCCATGTTTGTATCCCTCTTCACGTTCTATCCCTCTCCACGTTTGTATCCCTCTCCATGTTTGTATCCCTCTTCACGTTCTATCCCTCTCCACGTTTGTATCCCTCTCCACGTTGTATCCCTCTCCACGTTGTATCCCTCTCCACGTTTGTATCCCTCTCCACGTTGTATCCCTCTCCACGTTGTATCCCTCTCCACGTTTGTATCCCTCTCCACGTTTGTATCCCTCTCCACGTTTGTATCCCTCTCCACGTTTGTATCCCTCTCCACGTTTGTATCCCTCTCCACGTTTGTATCCCTCTTCACGTTGTATCCCTCTCCATGTTTGTATCCCTCTCCATGTTTGTATCCCTCTCCACGTTGTATCCCTCTCCACGTTTGTATCCCTCTCCACGTTTGTATCCCTCTCCACATTGTATCTCTCTCCACGTTGTATCTCTCTCCACGTTGTATCCCTCTCCATGTTATATCTGTCTCCATACTCTCTTGGTGATCTCTTTAGCTCCCATGGGCTTAATTATCATCCCTAGTAAATGGTTCCCAGATCTAGGCGAGGTGTCCCCAAACTTGACCACATAGTTCTGAGCCCTCCCAGCTCCCTCTGTGGCTCCTACATCAACTCTCCTGTCCTGCATTGCTTCTCATCTCTGTTGTTCCTTGGAAACTCACTCTTCTTTCTACCTTGCCTATTGTTGCCAAGAGTGCCACCCTCCTCCTCAGTGCCCAGGCTCACAGCCCCGAGGCCTTCTTAATTTTTGACTCTTGCTCCTCCAACCCCTTCCCCCTCTAGATCCATCTACTTGGATCCATCTACATTAATCAGAGTTCCTAAGTCTTAAAATTGCTTGTCTTTCCAGTACTGTTGCCATTGTATAGATTGTTCTCCAAGTTCTGCTCACTTCCTTTTGTCTCATTTTATCCAAGTCTTCCCAGGTTTTTCTGAAACCCCCTCCTTCATCATATTATCTCTTACAGAACCCTAGAATTGCATCACATTTATATGCCATAACTTGTTCAGCCATTCCCCAAGGGATAGACACATAGCCCACCCATCTCCCTCCAATTTCCAATCCTTTGCCATTGCTAAAAGAGCTGCTGGGAATATTGGTGTACATCTGGTTCTTTTTCCTCCTCCTTTGATCTCTTTGGGATTCAGACCTAACGTTGGTATCACTGGCTCCAAGGCCATGCACAGTTAGTAAATGTTTGGGCCTAGTTCCAAATTGCTTTCCTGAATGACTGGACCAGTTCACATTCCACTCATAGGCCCTTAATAGATCTGCTTTTCACTGCCCCTCCAGCATTTGGCCTTTTCCTTGCTGATTTGCTGGGCGTGGGATGGTACCTCAGAGTTGTTTTAATTTGCAATTTAATTTGTATAGATAGCTTGGGTTGCTTCCCTTGAGAATGGTCTTTTCACGTCCTTTGACCATTTATCAATTGAGGAACAGTCCTTATTCTTATAAATTTAAATCAGTTCCTTTAGAAATCGGATCTTTATCAGAGAAACTTGCCACAAAGGTTTTTCCCCCACAATAGCCTTTTAATTGTTTTTCCTGACTCTAGGCTCTTCTCTCCCCTACGCGTTGTCCCCTTTACAACCAAATTGATATTCCTGAGCTGTCGGTCTGTCTGGGTCTGCCTGCGTCGGTTGGTGAGCTCCAATAATTCCCCACAACCCCTAAGATGAAATTCCAGCTCCTCCCTTTGGCACATAAAGCCCTGCCTTTCAGTCTGGCACAAGCCTATTTTCCTTTTGTTTTCTTCTCTTAAAGTGTATCAACTGCATAGATCTAACTAGAAAATAAGTAATAAAATTGCCCCCTCCAAAATCCCATTTACAAATCTGATTGGATTGTTCTTCTTGAATCTGTATAATTTTTGCATCCAGTATTTCCCTGGAAATGGACTCCTTTGCTTAAGTCATATGGCTGTCAGATTGTGTTCATGATAGCCTCAGACTCAGTCACCAGACTGATTCCCTATCATTCCCTTTCTGGGCAGTCTCTGTTCTGGGTAAACCAACTGGTTCTCTCTTCCCTGGACACACTATTCTGTCTCTTCCCTCCAATTCCTTCCTTCGAACTCTCAGAGTCTTTGGCTGCCTCTGCTCAGATACTGCCTCCCAGAAGCCACCTCTCTGAGGCCCTTCCAGCTGCCCCCACTGAAGCGCCACTGTGTTGACTTGGTATTTCTTGTTTACTCCCATGTTTTCATGTTGTTTCCCCCATAGATTGTAAGGTCCTTGAAGGCAGGGCCTGCTGGATTTGGGTGTCCATGCCTGGCACAGTGCTCAGCAACTGAGAGGCACGGAATCAAAGAGCAGCTGTGTGTATGTTTGTTGTGGAAGCATCGAGATTTTGACTGTGAAGTGCCTCCCACCCCTAAGAGTGTCCAGTCTCCCTGATGCTTGCAATCCAGGGAGAGGCCAGTGTTGGGCCTGGGGTACTTTACTTGGGTTCTCAGCTGTATCCTTGGTGTTTATGGATCATCTCTTCTCCCTCCCACCCCAGGCACAACTGGTCCTTGGCACAGAATAGAAAGAATGCTCAACAACATTCTTTGATTTCAAAAGCCCAACTGAGAGAGGGAGCTGACCGCTCTGCTCTCCTCCCATGGGACTGTGATGTTAGTGGGGCACTCTGTGCTTTGGGGAGTTTGAGGGAAGCATGCGCTCCTAGGCCTATGCTCCCATCATTTGTAAGACTCAAAGCATTTGCAAGGTAACATGCAGTTGTTCATTTTATTTGGACTGAGAGACTCTTTGCCCACCCCTGATAAAAGCTTCACAAGTTGTTCTGTAGCTCACGGATAGTCAGCCTTGGCTTTGTCACCTTACCTTCTAGAGGGGGCTTTCTTGCCCCCTCTGCTTGTCTGCTTCCCTGCCAATTGGGCCAGTGATTGAGGGCAAAGGAGCAATAGGCATCTGTGGTTGAGCACCTAAAAGGCTAGTGAGAAAGTCTTCTTTCTCCACTGTGGTCTTGGCCTGTGGATTGCCATCAGATGTGACATAGGCTCAAAAATTTGGGATTTGACACTTGAAAAGGACCTTGGGTAGAATCTAATCCAACCCCCAAGAGGAGAGGAAGGTCCATCTCAAAAACGGGGAAGAGACTTGTCCAAGGTCACACAGTGAGTGGCAGAGACAGAATTTGAACCCAAACTTTCTGACTCCATCATTCTTTCCACTCCTCAGACTGGGGAGATAATCCTATTCTTCTCGATCTTAGAAAACCTTTTAGAAACCTTCACTCTTAAGGAGTGAAGATTATCATGAATTCCCCAGACTAATCAACTGCCTGGGAGGCCAAAGGGAGCTAAATATGAATGCCTGGTTGAAGGTTTCACATCTGAAGTGGTCCATGGCAATCCCCCAAGATAGGGCATTTATGATGGAGGGGTCAGGGGAGGAGAGAAGGGTAAGGAACAGGCCGAGAGAACAGACAGGCCTCCACATGAAGGCAGGCTGCGGGCACTGCCCATTGATGACATGCTGGGCTCCTCTCATACACGGCCCCCATTGGTAGGCACCCAGAGTGCCAACCAGTTTCTCATCCACAGGCCCAGCTTCCTCCTGACCCTTTTCACTTTGGGGATCTGTTGTATGTTACAGGAATAATAAAGCTCTCTGGAAGGAAGTGGGCAGCCTAAAACAGAAGCTTGGCCAACAGCAGCAGCTTTTATCAAAGGTAGCAGTTGCCCCCTGCAGGCTTCCATTTGCTCTTCTCTGAATTGATGTAGGCAGAAAGTGCCCATCAGCCGTGAGCTTGGTTTAGCCATGATTTCATGGGTTGGGTTGCCCCAGTCAAACAATTCCTCTGTTCCTTCATCCCTTCTTCCCTTCCCTCTGTCCCTCCCTCCTTCCTTCCTTCCTTCCTTCTTTCCTTCCTTCCTTCCTTCTTTCCTTCCTTTCTTTCTTCCTTCCTTCCTTCCCTCGGCACCCAGCCTACTGGTTGTGAGCCTCTGAGGGCTTACTCAGCCAGGCTGGACCCCAAGAACATTGGCTCCCTCTGTCGCAGGCGCCATGCTGGAAGCCTTTCTGGCAGGGTTGAATGTGCCAGAACCTTGGACCCTTGGGCTGCCACCAAATTGTCATCATCTGAAGGCGAGGAGAATGCATTGGGCGCATTGGTGTCTAGGAGTGAATGTGCTGGTATCTCATAGTGCTTCAAAGAGTCTTTGTTCATGTGAAGCATGGGGTGCTGATTGAAATATACTTTGTGTTCTTCTCAGATCTTCCAGTTCATACTTGGTTTGATGAGAAGAAACTACATTGTGGGCGTCAAAAGAAAAAGGTGAAATTACTGGTTCCGAGTATTCTCTCTGTAACCGGCCATAATTTCCCCAATAGCCTCAAGCCTTTCAAGATGCACGTCTTAGCTTTTGGTTCAGAGTGTTTAGTCAGGCCATATGTGGCTCATGTGCCTTGTGGGTGGGAAGTGGTACCTCCCAGGAGAGCTGGCCAGGCCCTCACTGAGCTGCTGGCTGCAGCAACTCACGGTTTTTGAAGGTGGTACTAGAGGGGTTAGTGGGTAATGATGGCAAAATGACTTGGGCAGCCCGATCCTCAGGTGGGAGGGCCCTAGTTGCTGGCACTCAGTTTATCTTTTAGGATATCCCAGACCTGGAATTAGTCTGGGGAATGCCCAGATACCATAGGGTTTTAACTTGGCTTCAAAGAGGATGATGAAGAAGCAGTTTGGGGTAGCAGGAAGAGGGCTTGGCTGGAATCGAGAGCCCCAAGGTTGTTTTCCAGCTCGGAAACTGTCTAGCTCTTTGACCCTGCCTGAGGATCACCTTTTTGGAGCCTCTTTGTTCTTCTGACTCTCTGGGGATCCTATCACGTGCACCACCTACCTCACAGGGTTGTTGTGAGGAAAGTCCGCGGTAAACCTTCGAAGTAAGAACGCTATTAGAGTAAGAAGGTCCTTTCTGAAATCGCCTTTCCCCAGCCCTGCCCTAGGATCCTCTAAGACCAGATCATGGCCCCCAAAGGTGGTCCTGGTATCAATCTGAGAATGCAGCAGAGCATTCATCCTCCATCCCCAAGCCCTGGCACTCTCAGGAGCTTCCCAGACCCATCCTGTAACCCTCAGCTATAGACTGGGCCTCTTATGTCCCAAGATTATGGGCATGCCTGTATTAGTCTTGAAAGGTGAGAGCTTTGGGCTTCAGTGCGTTCCCTACAGGGCACCCTTTCTGCCAGCCCCCGGTACCATGCCAGGGACTTGACTCTCCAGTCGGAGGCAGCGAGCTTTGATTAAGCATCAACTGTGTGGAAGGCGCCGCTATGGTAAGCACTGAGGAGGCAGAGTGCTAAGACAGCCTGTGCTTGTACAAGAAGAACCGTGAGAAAAGGGCAGATGAGATAAAAAAGAAGGCGACGGTGGGTCCCACAGGGCCTACTGCCCTTAAAGGGGAAAGGGGAGAGGGCTCCCTCACTGAGGGAGGAGGGAACTTGGGGAGTGGGGTTTGCTCCAAAATTGAGAGCATTGATCTTCCTGGGTGTTCTGCTCAGACTTTCTTCACACCAACCTTGTAAGGGAATGCCAATAGCCTCCCCATTTCACAGATGAGAAGAATTGCCGGCTCAGAGAGATCATGTGACTTGGTCCGTGGTCCTTTATCTAACAAATGCCAGAGGTGGGATCCAAACTTGGGGGGCTTCTGGCTCCCAAGGCCATTGAACTTTGAAACAGGATGTGTTGCCTGTCACATGAAGGAGACTTGCATGAGAAAAGGCTGGAAAAAAGGAGGTTGGAGCCAGACTGGAGGACCAGGCTGATCCTCCACAATGTCTAAACAAATGAAAGATGACTTCTGTGAACAAGGCCTACTCCTATTGACCACTCATGATATGAGAGTCTATAAATCTAAATACTTTATAAAAAGAATTCTCCCTTGTTGGGTTGGAGTGTTGAATTTGAATAAACCCTTCCATGAGGTTATTTCCAACAGAAACCTAAACTCTAGAACATGAGTTCCAACTGGGGCCAGGCTCACTACCTCTTCTGGAGTCTGCGTGGCCAACATTGTGTGATTCTTATTGCTAATAGTGTCGGGAATGGGGTGTCATTTCAGGTCATTGCCAGACGAGTCTGGTTCCCCGCCTTCGAAGTTCAGCCGCCAAGGTGTCCCGATCCCCGTGGAAAATGGGGAAGCTGTGAGTTTGATGGAGAAAGTAATGGTGGGAAGGGGAGGTTCAAGTTGTATCCATCTGTTAGCTCTGGTGAACTCTTCAGTCCCTTTTGTATCATCAGAGCTGTGGAAAACCAAATGTCACAATGGCGGGCTATTCATCCCTAGTTCGTCTGCCCTCTGCTTCTGTTTAGGTGGATGTGTTAGACCCTGGTTCTCCAACAGTCAAGGACCCCAATGGCATCATGTTTCAAGATGTCACAGCTTCTGTGGATGATGACCTCAGTGGATTTGGGGTTCCAGCTCCCACTCTACTTTTATCTCCAACTCTTTCTATAGATCCATCAAGCCTCCTTGAAGGGTAAGCATGGGATTCCCTTTTGGAATCTTTTGTGCCTACTAGAGGTGGTAAAGAGACTATGCTCAGGACCCAAGAGTAAGGGTACTGTGTAGGTGTCAGTTGACTTTTGGGGATGTTATAAATAGGGCAAATAGTGTGCCAAAGTCATGGGATCCTAGATTTTAGAACTGGGAGGGACCCTAGAGATTGTCCAGTCCATCCCCCTCATTTTACAGATGAGAAAACTGGGTCACAGGGAGAGGAAGGAACTTGCCTGAGATCAGGAGCCACCTAGTCTAACCGCCCCTCATTTTACTGAGGGGAAAACTGAGATCCAGGGAGAGGAAGGAACTTGCTCAGGGACACACAGCTAATAAGTGTTTCATGTGGGATTGGAACCCAGATTTTCCTGACTCCCAGTTCAATGGTTTATTCACTGCATTGGTCATGAAGCAGAGCTTATTCTTGGTCAATGGAAAAATGAATTTTTTGTTACTGTCCCAGTTGGGAGCAATGGGTTCTACACTGGTTCATCTACATTCCCACCTGTTGTCTTTCTTCAGTACTGGATGGAGTAATGGATAGAACACTGGCCTTGGAATTAAGGCAGGGAACAAGTATTTATTAAGTGCCTATTAACTACTGGGAACTGTGCTAAGCACTTTTCAGATATTACGGGTTCAAGTTCTGCCTCAAATACTTACTTTCTGGGTGCCCCTAGGCAAGTCCTTTCCCTTCCCTGGACCTCAGTTTTCTCATCTGTGACATGAAGATAGCACCTCCCTCCCAAGGTTGTTTTGAGTATTAATCATGCTAACATCTAAAAAGCATTTTGCAAAGTTTAAGGTGCTATGGAAATGTGAGGTGCTATTAGTATTCTGCCTTTTGAAGATTGGAGATTTCTTTAGAGAATGGGTCCTCCCTCTGCCCCAAGTAGTGGTTCCATGAGTGGCTGAAAACCTTCCTGGTTCTTGGTCAAGCCTTCAGTACTGAGCCCCGCGGACCTTGAGGCTCATCCTCCCGTGGGAATCACAAGGCCTACCCTAGAAGCATTTAAGTTCCTTGCCGCCTTCTCAAGGTCATTGGGTAGAGCCAGAGTCTGATTACCCAGATGACCTCGGAAGTGTTTCTATCTTGAAGTCATTGTGCATCCTCTGGAAAATGAGGAGTTATGGCCTTGGAGGGCCCTGCCATCTCTAGGACTAGGATTTCTCTGATCCCTTGGCACTCAGTCCCATGATACTCTCACTCCTGGCAGCCCTACCAGCTCAGGTGCTCCACTGAGTGCCTCAGGGTCTGTCCCTACCAGGACAAGGCCCACTAGGGAGGCCCCCAGAGGGAGACCAAAGCCATCATTGGCCCGGGACCAGCAGAGCTCACCGCATTCAGGGAAGACAGCACTGAAGAGCTCAATTGAACAATCTCATTTACTCATCAGAGAAATAAAGTGTTTCAGAGTAGCCTTATGGAGGATAGAAATGTCAGGTTTGTTAAAAGAATATCATTAAATGGAGCCATTAAACTGAAATGGAAACTTGGGCCGCCTAGAAAAGGCGCTAAAATCCGTTGGTGAATGTGAGGCTCCACGTAACTGCAAAAGCAAACACGAAGGGAAATATCCAGCTTGTCTGCATAAAGGGCCCTCTGTGGTGGGGAAATAGGGATTGGGGAGCTAAAAGAGACTGGGGATGGGCGAGGTCTGGGTGGTCCAAGTGGAGGCTGGCTGAGGAAGGAGGACATTCCAGGGGAGGAACTCCTGGCCCCAGAAGGAGCCTCAGGATGTTGGCATTGGGAAGGAGGCACTGGGCAGAGGAGAGGATTGTTTGGTGGGGGGAAGTTGGCAGGCAAGAGCTATTGGGGCAGGGCATTTGAGAAGCAAGGAAGTGGGTGTGGAGGATGGAGTCTTGTGAGGAGGGGAGACAGTTTTGCCTGTGTAGGGGAGTTGTTTTGAGTAGTGGCTTGTGGTAGGAAGATGGGGATAGGTGTTTGGTGCTGGTCTCCAGATGTTGGCCTCTGTCCGATGAGCTTTAGCTCCCACACCACCTGCAGAGTAGGCTGATGGAAAGAGCCCAGGATTCGAAATCAGGAGACATGCTTTCCCAACCTGCCTTTGACTGGCTTGGCTGGGGGGGGGTGGGGTTGGAGGACTGAATGAGTCAGATCATCTCTGAGCCTCAGTATCCTCATCTGTAAAAAAAGGGAGAGGGTAATACTTAGCATTGCTCACCTCCTAGGCCTGCTGGGATTATGGCTAAAAGTGCCAGCTGGAAGGTTTGCCATCTTAGTGTAGGCAGATCACAGAGGGGAGCAGGAGGAAAGAATGGGGAAGGGGGGGGCACGTACCGACTGTCCACAGTAGGGCTCAGCCAGAGCCAGAGTAGTAAGAACAAGGATTGAAGTGGAGTTCAACTTCGCTGTTAAAATGTCCTAAGAGCTAATGCAGTGAGTGATGGTTGTTAAGTGGGCCTGTCTATGGTGCACTGAGATGGAGGAGCCCAATTATCCATTCTGGATTTTTAGGCAGCTCTGCTATACTGATGGCCCTCCAAACCAACAAGTAAGAAAGAAGATGGAAAATCACACTTAGGCAACTTCATTAGCCCTGGAAGTCCAACTTAATTAGCCTCGTGCAGAGGACCATTTGATCCTTGGGGAGAATTATCCTCGGTCTCCTTCCCCCCTCCCCTTCTCTCCTTCAGCTCCTCATCCTTTCTTACTTCTTGGGGGGAAGGAGAGCAGGGGGCTTCCTGTAAGAAAAGCATCTTTAAACTCAAGGCCTCATGATGGAAGGGAAAAGGCCAGAAGCCCAACTTCAACACTGGCTGTGACTCTGAACAAACTGTTTCTCCATTCTGGACCTCAGTTTTCCCATCAGTAAAAATGAAAAGAGTAATCCTTGCAGTCCTTCCTCCCAAGGTTATGAGAAAACCCTTTGTGGCCCCTAAAGCTTCAGTGAGGTGGGCAATGGTGTTGCAGGGCACTCCTTGTCAAGGTGGCTGATGGGAGCCTGGCTTCCAGGAGAGCTGAGCAGGAGAGGAGCACCATGCTAGCTGCTGCTCTGCCCTCTCTGGTGCTTACTTCCCCAATTGTCCCTTAGCTGCCCAAAGCCATTAAATGAGGATGATGGCTCGATCTATTTGTCACACACAGTGCTTGAACCACACACATCATCAGAGGCTGAACACTAGATGGGACTTGGAGGCCATCTAGACAACATTCTCTTTTTGTAGTGGCCCAACATCACCCATAGGGTCCTAGGTTGAGCCATTCTACTCTAACCATTTTACAGAGAAGGAAAGTGAGGCCCAGGATGGACAAATGATTTGTCTAAGGACATGCAGGATTAAGTGACAAAGCTGGGATTTGAACTCCATGTCACTGCTTCCAAATTTGGACCACACTCCCATGTTGATAGATGTGGGTGTGTTCATTCCTCATCCAACCTGGTGGGTGTTGTCTTTTGCTGGCCCTAGAGAGTGAACCATGGTGGGTGGAGGGAGCGATAGATAGGCTGTCCACAATGGCAGTATGGAGCTGAATAATGCATCAAGAAGACTTCCCTCAGGGGACAGAGAAAGGGCTCACATCCCAATGCAGGCCTACCTATGTGCTAGAGACACTGCTCAGGCTAACTCTCCTCCTCTACTCTTGACAGCTTTTTTCTTTTTTTAAGAACAGTTTTTTAAGTGCATATTAAGTTGAATACACTAGCTTGAACACCCCTGCTTTTCTGAATCTTCTGCACATCCTTCTCTCTTCTGTGAATTTTTTAATGGCCTTTCTTTTGTTTTTTTTTTCATCACTGCTACTTCCCCCCTCCAACTTCCCCACAAGTCTCCCCTCAAAAAAGTAAAAGTCTGCTGTTGGTACAAATCTGCTGAGTTCCCTGTCTTAGATGTCCTCCGCTGGACATGCTTGTGATGCCATTTGCCTTGTTTTGAATGTTGTCATATGTGTAGTAGCTGAGGAGGCCTAATGCATCTGAGCTGATGGATGTTCACATGTTGATTTTTCTTAGGAGCACCCATCTCTCCCCAGTGCATGTGATACCATCATTCGGGCTGGACTTGGATGTGACTGACTGCCCACTTCAAATCACTGAGGATTCCCTGGAGCCTGAGGATATTGAGGAGCTCCATCTGGAGTTCCACTCCTCCCAGGCTAGTGACTCGGAAGACCCTGCTTCGGTTATTGACTCCATCTTGAATGGCAACCATGCATCCACCCAGAGTGGTGGCTTCATGAGCAGGTACTATGCCCCATCAGGGAGGGCTAGCAGAGTGGGGGAGAGCTCATTCAGGAAGGGGTCCTCAAATTTGGTTGCAGTGACTGACGGGCATGACTCACTTTCCATATTGCTACAGTTAAGTCCACGTTTTATAGTAACCTTGAAACCCTCCTCATCTCAGCTCATTTGAGTCAGCCTGGATAGCTGAGACTTTCAAGGAAAGTGAAACTTTCAAGGCCCAAAGCCTTGTGGGTTCATAGGCTATACAAGGGCTGCTTCAGGGTTGTCTCATCTAGTCCCTTCATCTATCTTGTATATGTTTTTCCATATTGACTTTTTATTATGAACTTTAGAGACAAATGTGGCCTAATGTATAGAGCGCTGGCCTTGGAGCCTGAAAGCCCCGGGTTCGAGTCCTGCCAATAATCCATGCTGACCCAGGCACCCCTCTTACACTGTCCTTTGGTAAGGGGAGTTGTTAATATCAATTGAAATCACAAGTCTTATCCTTCTGCCTGTTACAAACTGGACAGATATCAGTAAACATGAATCTTCCCATAGAAAACAGAAAAGGAGGGCTTCTGGGAAATGGAGTCTTTCTTACACATAGATTGCTTCCTTTTGAAAGTTGGTTGGTTATTGTCCTTCGTTTTTGAAGAGGACCAAAATGACGTCACCTTGATAAAGTGAAGTTTCAGTGAGTCCGACTGTGGCTGATCAGACCAATACAAGCTCGGAATGCTCTACTACAGGCTGGGCACAGATAATCCATGTGAATATTTGGGGTGGATATTCCAAATCTGCACATCCTACATTTCCTTTGTGCTGTCTTAATTCTGCTTTGCTCATAGAGCACAGCATCTTTTCTTATGTGGGCATGCCATGCTGAGCAGTCCTGTGCCAGTGTCTCTATGTCACATAATCAATTCCTAGGTTCTTAAGAGAGACCCTGAGAGTGTCCTTGTATTGCTTCTTCTGACCTCCAAGTGAACTTTGGAAAGTAGATATTATATTGAACCCAATCATTTTATAAGGTGAGAAACTGAGACCCAGAGAGAAGTGACCTGCCCAAAGGCTGGTAAGTAGCAGAGTCAGGATTTGAATCTAGCTCCTCTGAATCACAATTCAAGGCTTCTAAAAACCTGTCCTTGACCACCCATGGCCACGTAAAGTTTGGTGAGCTAACAAGAAGCACCCATGGAAGCTAACTCTCCCTCTCTTCTCACCACCCACCCAAAATAAAAGCAAAAACGCAACAAGAATGGGAAGAACCACTCACCCCCAACATGGGAAGCTCTTGACTTTGTTCCATACTTGTGTGCCTGCCCCCATGGGGCCACAGCTAACTCACATGTTGGAACTCCACGAGAGAGGGCACGACATGACTGACTGACTGGGAGAGGGAGGAATTAGAGCAGTGATATTGGAACTGGACTTTAAAGGATGAATTAGGAAGAATTCAGTAAGGAGGGAGAGGGAGAGAATGGGGGAAGGAGAGAGCAACAAGGAGGAAGGAGAGGAAGAGAGGAATGGGAGGAGGGAGAGAGACAGAAAGAGAGGAAGAGAGAGAAAGGAGAGAGAGAAAGGAGCGAGAGAATCCCAGGCTTAAGGACTAAGAAGAGTCAGGGCATCTTCAGGGGACAGTGAGAAATCCCTCATCTGGGACATAATTCTTACATGTGCAACTAGCTATTTGAGGCTTGGCCCCAAAACAGTAGCATAAAGGATGTCTTCATTTCCTGAAGCGAGTCAGTTGCGTGTGCTTCAGCAAAAAGCCCTGCTAAATTGGAGCCACGAAGACACTAGCATCAGCAGATCTATACCCAGGAAAAAACTGGAAATGGTATGTGAGGGAGAGGCCATGGCTGGGCCTCAGCCCCACCAGCAGGCCTTTATCATTTGATTTGGGCCTCTGCTCTCCTGGCTGCCCTCTTTGTCTCGTGGGGAGAGGTTGGGCACAAGTGAACTTTGCCAGGCCCAGGAAAATGAATAGTTTGCTCAGCAGCATATCCTTCTGTTGATTTTCTTCTCTTTTTTTCTTTCCATATGGCAAAATCTATTGCAAAATCTTTCACATAGAATGTAATGTAGACTCATAGAGCAATAGAATTTACAACCGAAAGGGGCTTTGGAGATCATTTAGTGTTAGCCCCCCATTTTACAGATGAGCAAACTGAGACCTAGAGGGGGCTAGCTTCAATGTCATCTCCTTTGTGCATTCTTGTGAGACAACAGTTTTATTCCCTTTTGTGTGTTTATCTTTCACCTCCCATACTCACTAAGTAACACTGGACCTGCTGGACACAGTGGTTCATTTGGCCAAACTACTTTTGTTTTGTTTTTTTTTCCTCTCATTTTTATTTTTTGTTTTCTTTCTAGCAAGAAAGAACTGAAATAAGTGGTCCAAAGTTCTCCCTGCACACACTAGGTCTTAGAAGAGTGCATTTAGGGTTAGGGTTAGTCAGTCAGGATCTCCAGGGGATTGTAGCCAGAGCAAACCTCCACAGTATGTGGGGTGGCTCTCCCCTTTGCCCCATCTCACTTCTCCCTCATGTTCATAAGGGATTCTCCTGATGATAGATTGCAGACTGGAGGATGGGAACCATTTTGGCTTTCCTGAAACTTTGTGTTCCCCATGCTAAACACTGGGCCTATAGAAAGTAGGTGCTTAACAAATAGCCAGTTGAAATAGGTGGGATTTTTTCAGCGAACCTCATTGAATGAATGATTGCTTACACTTTGGGACCAAGTCAAGAGCTGTAAATATTTCTGCGCTTACAAGATCGGCTTAATTATTTTTTTCTGAATGCTGTATTTCCCATCCATTGGCAAATTTCAAGCAAAATACAGTTTAGTCATTCATTCATCTGCAAACACTAAATGCCTATTATCTAATGAGAGAAAGTCTGAACAAATAGGACATTACTTACTGCTGGAAGAAATGTAGCTATTTCAAAATCTCATTTGTTTTACAGAATTGACAAGCTCTTTGAAATTCCTAGTAGCTCCTTCCTCCCTTCCTCTTAGACCAATGGAGTACTTTGATCCAACTCTAACCTGGGAATAAAGACTCCCTTTGGAAGAGATTGAGGAGGGCTTCCTATTTAGAATTCTTAGGGGATGTTACCTGCACATGCACACGAGCATGAATGTGCATGCACACACACACACACACACACATACACATACACATTTTCCTTTCCCACTTTCAGACTTCAGAACTCTGGTATGTTGCCTGTTAGGGTGGGGAGGGTGCTATGTCTCAGTTCTGACCTATGAGTGATGGGACTGCCATCCTTTTGAATAGCAGTGGGCTTTGTAGGCTAGACATGAAATCCCTTTGACTGGAGAAGGCTATATGTTTGGTGGTTTCATGTTCTAGGACATGCCGCAATCTGTGAAATTTATGTTTTGTGGTATTTGCCCAAGGTTATCCTGTGGTGTTGGGCTCAAGCCTGATGAATCCCCTGTCAACTAGATGGCCATGTTTTCCATGGGTTTTCATTTCCTTTTCAGCATAGATCTCTAATGTCCACTCTTCTCTTCATTTAAGGAATGAAATGCAGGATTTTCTGAATTGTATTGAAGCTAATCTGGAGGAGCTCCACTCCATGCTGTCTGCGAAGAAACTGACTCCGGGCCCTGAGCTCATGAGGGAGGTGAGGGTGGCTGTTTAATCAGGGCCCTGGGCAGATAACATTAGGCCAAGGATTCACAAACATTTGTATTTGAAGAATAAAATGCTGACTCTTCTCTCCACTTGATCATTTTCATAACCCTCTCCTCCACAGACAGCGAATAGGGAAAGAGCAGAGCCAGACTGGGAGCAAAACCCTGGCCTCTTGGCCCTGAGGACAATGCTCATCCAGACATCTTGGCCCCTAGAACAATACTCATCCCACTATTTCCTATCAATGTGACTTTTAGCCTTCAATCTCTGAACTAGAAAATCAACACAAGATACAGCCCTTCTTTGAACTTTTCTAACATGCTTATCTTGGGATGTAATCTTTATTATTGTTGTTCTCACTCTTACCCGATTCACTTAAAACAGTTCTTGTAAAAGTGACAGTTGCATATGAACAATGGATGCTAGAACAAGACCTTTTTCTTGGTGCAACCATGGGATTACATTATAGGGGACTCCCAGAATGGAAACTCCCTTCATTGTTGCATTTGCTGATTTCCAAGGTATGGGTGATCACACTGAAAAGTTACAATACAGCTTTCAAGAACTGGTAAGAGTTGGCTCTAGTAGCATCCCTTCCCTGCACTCCCACAGTCATCGTGGTCAGGGACATTGAAGTTAAATTCTTGGATTTAAAGGATTATGTTCACATTAATTTTTTTTCTCCTCAGATTTCAACTCCTGATTTTCCAATCCTGAGCATGAATGAAATAGGAACCTCATCCAACATGGCTGACGTAAGAGTGAATGCGATCTTGTAAAGTTCTCAGATGGTCTCTGTATATGTATTTACTGTCGAACTATGACACTGTATATTGGTTGCAAAGGATGTTAATCCAGTGGTGGGATTACTAACAAGAGAATTGAAATGAGATGTATTGTCTGTATTGTCCTGATTCCCTATGACCTACATACAAATTAAGATCATTGTTGCTGATTGGGCATTAGGAAGGTAACATTAGGAAGATAACAGAGGGGTTAGCTTGAGAGAACCTTTGGGTTCAAGCTAGACAAAGGAGAATGTGGCTCACTGAGAGTCCATACAAAAAGATAGAGGGGTTTCAGTGAACTTCAGCCTCCGTAGGACTCCACGATGTGATATGGCAGCCCAAAGAGCTTCCAAGATCTTAACAGTGGAACGGGGTCTGAAATGAAAGCAGAGGTGGGAGGGATTCACAGGGCCACTATATTGTTTGGGTGTTACATTTGTGGGAGAGATATTGTGTCTGGAGGGAAGGAGACAGGGTTACTTCAGAGTACTGGAGACCAAGGAACTGATGGCATTTAGTTTAGAGAATATGAAGGGGAGGGGAGGATGGTGTTTAAAGAGACTTAATATGGAAAAAGGACTAGTAGATTTTCCCTACTTTCCAGTGTTCAAGACTAGGGACACTGAGGGGAAGTTGTATGGAGGCAGAGTTCAGCCTCCATAATTAGAACTTCCTGTCAGTGGTGGCCCCAGGGGCTTGCCCATTATGATTAGGATTCTTATTCTCCAAGTCTTCCAGTGGAGCCTGGCTGCCTACAGGATTCCAGTTCAGGTACAGGTTGGCCTAGATTCCTGCACAGGTACCTTCCTGCTCCAAGCAAGGGAGCTGTGGAACTTGAAGGGGATGGGTGCTGGCTGGCTGCTTGAGTCCTAAAGGTGGGGGGCCTGCACCCTTGGAGAGCAGTGTGAAGAGATGACTCATCATTTAGTCATGGGCAAGGCACAGCTGGATGGAACATACCACTCAATGGTCACTACTATCCTCTATTCAAGCAGAAACCAGCTTCTTAGATCCCAGATGACCAGAAGAGACCCACAGGTCACTTTAGTGACTCTCCAGATGACTTTGGCTTCTCATGTAGGATCTGGAGATCCTAGTACTGGAACTAGAAGGGACTTCAGAGGCCATCAAGTACAAGTTCTTATTTTACGGCTGAGAGAACTGAGGCCTTTGGAGAGACAGTGACCTGCCTGGGGAATCAGCAAAGTGTTCTTGTAGGTAGGAGGGTGACAGCTGAACTGAGTCTCAAAAGCAGCTTGGGTAGTACTCCAGGCAAGGTGGCCAGGACTGGAAAATGGAGGAGGGGTCCAAAGTGTTGGGGTGTTCTGGAGAGAGAGATTGGAGACTCTCTTTGATCAGAGAGGCAAGAGGATGGCCCTGGAGCATTTTGAATGACAGTGACATGGGCAATGATATGGTCCAACCTGGGCTTCATTGGGCAGCTGGAGAGAGGAAGGATTGGAGGAGAGAGAGTCTTCCTCTCTTTCCCCACACAGAAATCCCCATCATGAGGCAGCCTTCGGAAGGATTTGTCCAGGGCAAACACATCTGGTTATTGACACAAAATAGTTGTTGATATGCTTTATTTTGTCAGCCAGTTCTTCCAAATCCCACAATGTACAGTTAATGTAGTTAAGTAAGAAAGCATGAAAGGGCAATTCTGGCTGATGGCACATGCAGCTTTTTTCTGAAAGAGCTGCTATATGTGCCAAGATCCGCCAGTCTTAGATCAGCCCTTGTGCATCCCCATCATTTCTGAATTCTGCCTCCCTCACGCAGCCAGTCATCCCATGTAACAATGATTTCACAGGGAGAAGAATACTGTGGATGCTGAATTCCACGCCTCTAGGCCGTGCCTCCCAAGGCCCAGCTCGGTCCTACATCTATAGCTGATTGTGCAAGGGTTGTCCTTCACTTCATGCACGTCTTCCCAGGATTCCCTTCATCCTTCATATTGGTCATTCCATCCCATTCACACCCACACATGTGAACTCATTGAACAGAGGTAGAAGTGCTTGCCATGTATGGAACATTGTGGAAATGAAGTATCTAGGACCCACAGTGCCTGTCGCTGGGGAGCCTTTGGTCTGGGAGAAGGCCATTCTACCTACACTATAGCAAGCACTGATGCACCAGGCCCTGTGCTAAGTGTTGGGGGTACAAAAAGGCAAGAGATGGGCCCTGCCCTCAAGGAACTCACAGTCTTATGGGGGAGAAGCATGCAGACAACTGTATCCAAATGAGATCTAGACAGGATCCATTAGAAACAGACTCAGAGGGAAGGCACTGGCATCCATGGGGAACTGGAAAAGGCCTCCTGCAGAAGGTTCGAGTTTGGGTGAAGGGCAGAAGAAGCCAGGAGGTGAAGGAGGGCTAATGGTGGGTAAAGAAACTACATAGGGAACAGTGTAAATAAAAGTCCAGAGATGGGAGAGGGTGGCCATGTTCGGGGGGCAGGCAGACAGGCCAATCTGGTTGAAGCACATGGAGCGTGGCAGAGAAGAATGTGAAATCAAACCAGACAGTTGGTAAAGTAGCAGCAGAATTTGGAGGTCCATGAATGTCAGGTAGATGTGTCAAGAGGCTTTGTTGGGAAGACATTGGGAAAGCACTGCGTCTTTCTGAGCAGAGAAGGACCGTGATGAGAGCAGCTTCTTGGCCACCCCTTCTCCCTACTCTTTCTGTCTAGTACATGCTCCCAGTTCTTAGTCTTTGGCTTCTGTGGTCCTTGTGGGCCAGGCCATGTCTGTGACTGAACCTAGACTTGATGATTCATTTCACACAGCTGGTACACTTTACTGATGGAGTTGGGTAATATCAAGGTGTACTTTTGCCAGCTTCAGGTCTGTGCACCGACTCAATCACAGAGTTGCCAAGTCATGATTCTTTGGGGACCTACTTACTGAGCATTTGTAATGAACATATTAGCTGTGAATTGCTTGAAAACAGGCTCTTCTCTTCCCTAGTCTAGCCATTCTCCCTGTACTCTGTGACTTAATTTCCTTAGCAGACCTTCCACAGGTTATACAAATGCCTATGTATTTGAATTGATGAGAATTTAGTGTAGTTATTGTTTTGAATAACAAAATCATCTTCAATACTAGAGTCTAGCAGCCAAAGGGCTCCTTTTCGTGTTATAGTGGAATTGTAGAACTAGGAGAGGCCTTAGAATAGAGAGTGTCAGAACTGGAACTCAGAATGTTGACTTGATTTGGAAGGGGCCCTAGAGACCATCTAGTTCAACCTGTTCATTTTACAAAGGGGGCAGGGTGCAGGTGAAGGTCTCCTACAAGTGAGCGACTCCTGAGTTAGGGCATGTACACAAACTCTGCTGACTTAACTGATTGAGTTTCTCTAATGATCTTTCCCCCTTTGGCACTCCTATCCTTTGTTCTTCCCCTTGGGCTGTGAATGTTTGGAGTGGGCAGACAAGTCTCAGGCTGTTCTTTAAGTTCCAGTCCCAGCTGGCTGGAAGCCAGTCTCAGCTCACCAGAAGGAATAGCCCCTGCACTATTGACACATGAACTAGGTGGCGATGGTTCAGACTGGACATCTCAAAGAGGCCCATGATCCTCTCTGGGAGATTCTGCTGCCCCTTCCCTCTGAGCAAAGCAGGACTCTGCTCCTGCTCACAAGCTACCGCCTTGCCTTCTCATCACACGTGTCTGTTCTGCCTGGGAAATTATTCACTTGTTGTAGGGTGTTTTTTTCCTAAAGTCCACTCTCCTGTTTTCCCAGAGCTTTTCTTTTCCTGCCAGGAAAGGGAATGAATGGCATTGCTTAAACTCTAAGCGGCAGGCCCCTCCCAGGGCATTGGCCCTCGTGCTACGACCGACCCAGGAGAACTTGAAAGCCTCCTTCTTCTCCTCTTCCTGTCAGACAGACTAGGCATGTTTGACAAATTGGCTTGTTTGGACTTCAGTACCCCATTTAGTGTTTGCTGGTGTCTGTTCAGAGAAATATTGGTCAATATTAGCTCAGGCAGAATCACAACCGGACCATTTGGTACACTTGGCTCAGCAACACCACTGATTGATTTCTCCCTGTCTAGGGAGAAGCAAGCCAAAAAAGCCAGGCCCATGGAATGAGAGAAGAAAATGGACTGATTCTCTCCATCTGCTCCCTTAATGTCTCAGTAGAGGGGCTCTTTATTCCTAGGAACTTAATTCTGTCTCTAGGAATGAGAAGCCGCTAAACATATACCTGCCCTTTGTTCCCCCTCCAGACCCTGGCTCCCACAAAGAGTGCTGAAGAAGGTGGAATGACCAGTGTATTTGAAGCTGATGGAAATAAAGGTAGGAGAGAGGCCTGGGCTGGCGAGCAGCAGACCTTCTGGCTTCTAGGCCTACCCACCCCCACTGGGTCATTTACCTTGGGACCTTAAACAAATTATGACCCTCTGTTTTGTCACCTTTCAGATGGAGCTAGCTCTGCCTTACCTTGCCTCATAGGCCTTCTGGGCCTTCTGCCCTTCTGTCAGGTGGAAGGAAGTGATGATATGCCCTGCTCTTTAAAGGAAAGACCCAGAGTCAACTTAGGCTCCCAAAAGGCAGTAGAGGAAGTTCATCATTGTTCCAAATTTCCTTTTCTTGGGGGCTTCCTCAGATCCATTTCCCCACAGATTGGCCAAGTTCAGAGGCATGTCACCAGCTTAGCTGTGAGATGGTGACATTTGGAGCTGCAACAGCTTTCAAAGACCCTACTGGGGGCCTCCGATCTGGCATCAGAGGACCTGGGTTCTAATCTTGCCTGTGACACTTATCATCTGTGTGACCTGGAGTAAGTCACTTCCCCTCCTTTGATCTGTTTCCTGTCATGTAAAGGAGGAGGAAGTTGGTCTCTGAGGACCCTTCAGGACTCAATTGGGGATCTGCAAGTCATGTTGCATTTTCATGACATGCATGTTTGTCAGTTGAGAGAGTATACCTAGCCCCAAAGTGAAAGCTCAGGGCTTTAAAGTGCTTCTCATCAATGTTCTATCGGAAACCTGTAATCTTTGTGAGGAGGTACCTGTAGTAAGAACAAGGAGGAGACCTGCTATTGGTTCAGAGGTTCAGAGGAGAATGCGTGAGCCAGCTCTGGTTTTGCTGAGCACAGCCTTTGGCCCTGGAACCAGTTTCTGGGATGGCTAATTTGGTGACTGTAATGAGATCTGTGTAGGGTGAGTCAATCATTCTCTGGCTGGCCACATACACATTTGTCCTGTGGGAGGGCTCCTTGCTTCCAGGACATTTGTGTCTCTCATGTGTAACCAAATATTTGACCCGTCTCCCCACAGACATGCAACTGGTCCAATACATGGGCAACCCTCTGCTTTCACTGTTTGAAGACCTGCCTTCCTTTGAAGACAGATCCCAAGATTCTGGAGACCTTCTCCTGGTTGACCTGGAGGATGAGGAGGATATACCCACCTACTTGGAGGACTCCGATGATCCTCTCTGCCTGGTAGCACCCAGCCTGTCAGATGATTATGAGAATCCACTTGAGTCTTTTGAAACCCCACTGCTTTCAGAAGACCCTAATGGGGAGTACAAGCTGTTTCCCTTGCTTCTTCTCAGCCCTGTTGCCAACTTCATTGAAGAGGCCACAGAAATTGAAAACACCACCTGAGCCCCTGAGGCTCCATCCCCCCTGCCTAGCTTCCTCCCCAAATTCAAGAGGCCCCACCACCATCTGGGGCCATTAGTCTGTAACCTCCTCACACTATCAAAGGGCAGGCCCTTGGGAGTGTGAGGAAGTTACTAGAAGTCCCATGTCATCTGGGATTGAAGTCTAGATAAGGAGGAAGGTGTAGGATACATTGGAGGCAGGGGGAGGGTCCCATTCATTCCATGCCAAAGTTCTAACCTGCAATTCTTAGGGTATGCTGTTCTTGTATAGGTGAGAAAGCTGTGTTTAAGATGTCATAAAGTAGAGCTGTTTTCTTTTGTGATCCAGGGACTAGAGCATTTGCTTGTGCACCATGAGATCTCCCATCCCAGGATTCTCCTGGGCCTGTTTGGTCTGTTATATAGAAGCAGGTTATTATTCTAGTACTTCAAAGACAGAACAAAACTTTTTTTTTTCTCCTAAAGTTTGCAAGTAGGTTTATTTGCATAGTCATGTGTTTGCTCTTTTTCTACTCTTAGACTAAAATCTAGTTTGGTTATTTACAATTTTCTTTTCCTATGGAAAATGGAACTTTGAATATGGAGTGTTATTTTTACATATGGCTGCCCCATTCATTGCCCTATGATCTGAAGGTACCCCTTCCCTGGGGCTGAGCCCTACGTACACATGTATGGCCTTGTATAAGAACCCACAGGAATCAGGCCAAGACCAACACCAAGGTGGGCTTCTGGGGCATTTGGGGAAGCCGACACCATTTCTTCATAAGCTAATTGCCACAGAATACACAGTACACCCCCCACCCCCTGGACAAATGAGAAAAAGAGATTCATGAGGCTTTCTGAATTCCCTGTTCAGCTTGTCCCTCCTGCTTGCCCACTCCCTCCACTCTTGCACCTTAGCCAGGCTCAGTGTTCCAGTGTAGGCCAGATAGGTAGCTCCCTTTTGGGGCAATTGTGCTTTAGAAGTTAAGGGAGAGGGGTGGGAAGGGAACAGGGAAGCAGCACTTTTCCCCAGTATCCTCTTTGCTTTCTCTTTTACCTAATGAATCAAGTACCAAAAAACCAGTAGCAAAATTAAACTTAAAAACTATCTCATTTTTATTTAGCACATATCTAAAAACATCTAAGATATTTAATATTTTACATAGCATGCATTATGAGAAATATAAGCTTCAAATAATGTCTGCTTTTTAGGGAATGGTTTCCCCTTACCCCTGTTTTTTCCTGTTGGCTTTGCTCTTCTAGTCCCGATCTTTGGCTTGCTTTGTTTTTGTAGCTCTTGCTGCTTTCTGTATACACTCTTTGATGTGCTTCTAGCGCCTTCCCCATTAAGAATAGCCTTTCGGGGAAATTGTATTTTGGCAAATATTAAGAGTTTCCAGCTGCATCGCCTTCCAAATGGCATATCCTCTTACGACACATACGTAACAAGCTAACATGGTCTTCTTTCTTAAATGAAGACCATAGGTTTTGATCCACAGAAAAGTTCAGTTCAGTACAGTTGGCACAATTCACACAATGACAAGATGATTGTCTCCTGCCGTGTAGCTCTAATGCTGTTTCAACTTTTTTACACAAAGTTAATAAAGAGTTTCACCAATATTGGATGGTTTGCATTCTGTCATGATTAGCCCTACCCTTCTTTCACCTTAATCCCAGTACTAACCTTAAAAGGCAACAACCTCTGACATTGATGTGTACTCCCTATCCCTCACAAGCACCTAAGGGAATGGATGAGGAGACAGGGTTTTTCCAATTCAAAAACTGGGGTGTATGGTGTGGTGCCACATGTAGTGGGAATGTATGAGACTGGCACCCAGAAGGCTGGCCTCCAAGTCAGAAGACCTGGTTTCAAGTTCTACAAATTCCATACTCAATTGGTCTGCCTCCACCCCACCCCACCATGAAACCCAATGGAGTTTGTTAATTGGAGAAAACTTCCTAGAGGAAATCAATTTGGAGCCCAAGAATTGGATGGCTAATGGAAAGAGCCATATTCAGGAAATGGCTAGTGGGTGGACTGAGCTAATGCATAGAGTAAAGAAAGAATGGGGTCTGGTAGTGCCTCCAAGCTTATGGGTGGGAATTTGTATTCATCCTTGTGGGTATAAGGAGTTACTGAAGGACCTCTAGGAAGAAGAAGATGACATGATGAATTCCATAGATTTTGTGGGTCGCCCAACTGGAGCATGTATAGACTGAGGTAAAGGGAGTGAGTTTCCCATCGTCTGAAGCCTTTAAAAGACATGACTGGGTGGCCAGTTGGGAAAGGAGAAAATAGAGTCTCTGTTGAGCTAGGGGGTTAGGTTAACAAAAGTCTACAAATATTGGCTACTCATTTAGCAGCTGAAGGAGCTGCATGATCCTGGGCTGGTCACCCATAATGCCTGTGGGCCACTCTAAGCTAAAGTCTGCCCTAGGAGAGGGAATTTCCTTATCTGAAGTTACCTGAGTTCAGGCAAGAAATACAAAGACAAAGTCAAAATTGTTGGATGCTCTCAAGGAGCTGCTATTTTTTTTTTTTTTTGCTACATAAACTAATTGATTTCAGAAAGACTGAAGAGTGAGAAGGTTCATGGTCACCTATGTAGGGAGAACATGAGGGACAGCCCTACCCTGCCTGGAGTTTAGTGAAAGGTGGTTTGCTGAATTTTGAGGCATTCTATAACAGATAGCAATTAAGTGTCATTAAGGTCCCAAGCACTCCTCGAGTTCTAGATTGTCATGGATGGCATTGTCTTGGTTTGGATCCTCTTAAGGGCTCAGAGCTGAACACAAATGGAAGGCCAGGCATATAGGCCAGTGAGGAAGAAACATCTAGCTCCTCCTAGTCAATGAGGCCTTGAGACAAGTGAACCAACCACAGGGTGCTGATCAGGAAACTGCAGAATGTTACACCAAGAGACATAGATGTGGGCCACATGTAAATAACCAACACTAAAGTAGTTAGAAGAAAAAGAAGACCTCAGACATTGACTACTGATAGATGACCCTAGGTAAGTCACTAACCTTCCCTGGGTCTTGGTTTCCTTATTTGCAAGATGAAGGGACTAGATTAGATGCCTTCCAAGGTAGATCTAGGCTTCCATATCTGTCATGTGAAGATGCCCTCTAAGAATGACAATATTTGGGTCAAGATAATCTCCAGAGACTCTGAATGTCACTCCAAGTGACAGCATGTTGGTTAAGATAATTACATAAACAGACTCCAGACCTAGGGTTCTGAACCTTTCTTGTGTCCTGGACCCTTGGACAGTCAAGTTGGGTAAGGCCTGTGAACCACTTTTCAGAATCAGATTTTTCAATGCATAAAATACATAGAATCACAAAGGAAACCAAATATGTTCAAATACAGCTATCAAAATATTGGGAAAACATGCTCATGGACTTCTCTCTAAGAACTCTTTCTCTAAACAACACACCCATTCAGGGCACACTTGGGGGTAGGGAGGGTGTCATGAGATCCATTTCCTCTACCGAATATGATGAACCCCCTTCCAGCAGAAGAACCCACCACTCAGAGCTCCCCCCTCCCACCCCAAGAGCACATACAGACACAAAATGTCAGGGAACAAGGCACAATGGCCAACTTTGGCCTCTCTTTCTCCTACCTGCCCCAGAAACATCTGGATTCAGAGCTAATTCATCTTTCAAGAAGCAAATAATAAATGACTAGGCTGGGTGCTGCACTGTGTTTATGGTGGGATAGATCTTAAGGGGCTGACAGTTTCAGAACCAAGTATAAGAGCATGAAGCCTGGAGTCAGAAATTTGAATTCAGACACTCAATAGCTGTGTGACTCTGGGCAATTCACTGAATCTCCTTGCCTCAGTTTCCCCACCTGTAAAATAAGGATAATAATAACATCTACCTCCCAGAGTTGTCTTGAGGATCAAATGCCATAATACTTGTAAAGCACTTAGCACTGGCACATAGTAATTGGTATAGAAATGTTAGCTACCATTAATATTATAAATGTAGAGTGGGCTGAGTAGGGTAAGAAGGATGAAGGAAAAGTTTGAGGTGGAGTTAAGGCAGTTATCTCACAGGCCACCAATCATACTGTCTCTGTGGAAGTTCAAAGAAACATCCATTAAGCCCCCACTGTGTACAATTGTGAGGGAGATGCGATGTTAGGACACTTTCCTGCTTTGGAGGGATGTCTAGTCAGCAAGCACACTGTTACGGAAACTGACAAAGGCTTCAGTCACGCTAAAGCTAAGCTAAGAGGAGAAGTGTAACAGGGTAACACCACAAACATTCTGCAAAGGCATATAGTAGACAATTCTAAAGGACTCAAGATGGAAAAACCTATCCACATCCAGAGAGAAAACTCGTGGGGTCTGAGAACAGATGGAAGCAGATTTTTTATCACTTAACTTTTCTTGTCTTTTTTATTATTATTTGCAACATGGCAAATATGGAAATTGTTTTGCTTGAGTTTATGTACATAATGGGAATCATATCGCTTGCCTTCTGAATGGGTGGAGAAGGGGCTGGAGGAACGATCAGAATTTAGAACTCAAAATTGTAAAAAATGCATGTGATAGAAAGATAGATTCATTCATTCATTCATTCATACATACATACATACATAATTCAATTGAAAAAGAAAGAAAAGATCTTTTTGCCTTTTTTTTAAAGTCATGTCTGATGCTCCATGACTCCATTTGGGGTTTTCTTGGCAAAGATACTGGAATGGTTTGGTCATTTCCTTCTCCAGCTCGTTGTACAGATATGGAAACTGAAGCAAATAGGGTGAAGTGACTTCCCCAGGATCAAACAAATAGTGAGTGTCTGAAGTCAAATTCAAATCTTCCTGACTCCAAGCCCAGTGTTTTGTGCGCTATGACACCTGGCTACTCTGAAAATATCCGTAGTGTTAAACAAACATTGATCAAGCCCCTGAATGTGTAAGGAGCTATTCCAGGCCCTAGGGAAATAAGACAGTGGTCCCTGTCCTCAGGGAGCTTAATGTTTCAGAGGATCAGAACACAAAATAACATAATACAACAGAGTTTCATAAGAGTTGTTTTGGGAGGAACACTGAACTTGGAGTCAAGAGACCTGGGTTCAAGTTCCAGCCTTGCCACTTAATCATCTGTGTGTTACCTTAGACAAGTCACTCACTGCCTTTCCCTGAGCCTTACTTTCCCCAATGGTAAAATAATGTTGTTGAACTGGCCTGCCTCGAAAGTCCAGTGCAATTCTAAGTCTCAGGATCCACGAGATACAGAGTCCTACATGAGGGCCCAGGAAAGACATCATTTCTGGCTGAACAAACAAAGCAAGGCCATATGAATTAGAACTTTGAGGGACCTTTGGCCATCTAGGGAAGGTCTTTACTTACAGATGAGGAAACTGAGACCCAGAGAAGGCTTGCCCAAGGTCCCCCTGGCAGTAAATGACGGAGTTGGACGTTGGTCAGGGCTCTTTGGAGAAGCTTCAGGTTGTCAACAACTGTCCCTGGGGCTTTCAGATGACCTCAAAGGTCAAGTCCCATGGCAATAGGAAGCTTTGACACAAATTCCTTTCACATTGTTCACTTTCACTTCCTTTTCTTGGACAGGGAGTCATCCTTCAAAAATGGGAACTAGAAAATCTAAAATTAGGGAGGAAAAAGGCAAAGACAGTGGGCAATCCATGTTCTGATGACTAATCATCATCATCATCTTCATCATCATCATTATCACAGGAGTATTTATATAGTGTTTTGAGGTTTGCAAAATGCTTTCCAAATATTTCATTTGATCTGGCCTTTGCCATCCTGCAACCCTGATGCAACAGCAGAGAAACAAGACTTGGCAAATAGGGAGAAAGTGACTGTACACAGAAAGATCACAGAAATGGCCCCCGGTTTTCCCTTTGGTCTGTGGACATGTGTGTGCCCCAAGGACCCACCTGTCTGAAACTGAGGTCTCTGCCCTCTCTGTCAGTTAACAAAGGGGAAGGACTTAGTGTTCAAACATAACCTCCTGACCCCATGATATGGAGGATCAAGGAAATATACCCACCTCCCATTGGGGATGGCCAGTGTGGGGTGGGGTGCAGAGGGCAAAGAGAGAAGAGATGGGAGAACTTCCCTCTTAGGGAAGGCCCAGCTTAGAGCATTTGATCTAGAGCCAGAGAATGACTTTGGACTAGTACTTGAGATAGCAAATGGCACTGGATTCAGTTAGAGGCACTGGTAGCACGATGCTCCTTCAAAGTCATCCCCTGGCCTCAGCTCAGCTCACTCTCAGCCATGGTCAGTCACTACCCGGATCTCCCAGTCACTTGTATGACCGTACCACTTCCAGGATCAAGAGTTCTGAAATTCCTCTATCCCACCCTAACCCCCTATCATTCTATCTCCTCCCTATGCCTTCATCCTCCTAAACCTATTCTTGGTGCCTCCTTCTACATCAGCACCCCAGCTCTAGGTTCACTCTCCTCCCTTTCCAATTTTTACTACATAAAACCAATTGACCAGTTCCACTTGATATTGTCCTGTGCTTTTAAACCCCTTGCCCTTTATCCTATCAACACTTAGGCCTTGACAGACCCCAACCCTGCATCACAACCTACCTTCTACCTCCTCTCCTACTCATGTGCTGCTTGACAGCCCTGGAGAAAGTCACATAGCCATGTTGCCTTGGTCTCCCAATTGATATCTTTGCCTCTCAACTGAGCCCTCATTACAGCAAGGCAATCTGTGTCCTCTTCCCTCATTGCTTCTCTTTTGGACTGCCTTCTGTTCCCAACCTCAAGACTTATGCTTTCTGTACCACAATTCTGTCAGGACCTGGCCTTATACTTATACACAATGGATATGACCTGCCTTCTACATTACTCTAGAACCTCGCACCATCATCTCCCATTCTCTCCTTGACTCCAGTCTCTAAAAAAGAAGGGCTTTTCAAGCCAAGGTCAACCCTTGTATTTACTTGTATCCTTGGTCCTATCTCCTCCAGCAGATTGTCCCGGTCATGTTTGGCTCTCTGTTTCTAATCTTCAGTCCCTCCTTATTGACCACCTTTTCTCCTACCTACATGCAGACACATTCAGGGCATCCCCATGCTTCAAAAGTCCTCATGTGAGCCTACAATCCTGTCAAACTAGTGTATGTCTCTACTCTGTTTCCCATCAAATTATTAGAAAAAGCTGTCCACAACTCTGCTTCTCGTTCCTTCCCTCTCACTCCTCAGTCCCTTGTGATATGAATTCCAACTTCGTTATTTAACTGAAACTGCTCTTTCCAAAGTTACCACTGATCTCTGAGTTGCCAAATATGAAGGGTTTTGTTTTCTTCGATCCTCATTCTCCTTCACCTCTCTGCAGCCTTTGACATGATTGATTATTGATAGAGGCAGCTTGGTTTCACAGTGGATAAGGTGCTGAGCTCAGTGTCAGGAGGGCCTACATTCAAATCTGATCTCAGACACTGCTGTGTGACCCTGAGCAAGTCACTTCAACCCATTTGCCTCAGTTTCCTCATCTGTAAAATGAGCCAGAGAAGGAAATGGAAAACTTCTCCAGTATCTTTGCCAAGAAAACCCCAAATGGGATCATATGGGATCAGACATGACTGAAAGACTGAATGGCAACAGTAGCAACAACTTCTCAGGGTAGTTGTGAGGATCAAATGAGATATTTGCACAGGACTTGGCATACAGTAGATGTTTAATAAATGTTGGTTTCCTTCCTTCATTCCTTGATGACTCTCACCTTGGATATTTTCTTCTCTTTGGGACTTCATGATGCTGCTTTCCTGGTTCTCCTACCTACTTGACTTCTTTGAAGTCTAAAGGAGACTGAACATCATCCATATGCTGCCCCCTAACTGTGGATCTTCTTCAAGGCTCTGTCTTGGGTCCAAAATTTGGTTGCCTGGACAAGTTCATCAGTATTGTACATCAGCTTCCCATATGGGTTCTGGATATCGTCACCAATGGAGTGAAACAAGGCTGTGTGCTTGCTCCCATACATGATGTTTTCAGCCATGTTGTTAAACATCTTCAGTGAAGATGAACTCGACATCAAGGTCAGCGGTCACACAGATGGTAAATTCTTCAACATGAAAAGGCTACAAACCAAGACCAAAGTGAAGGGAGTATGTTGGTGCATGACATTTTATTCAAAGATGATTGTGCACTCAGTGCAGCCTCTCAGGGTGAGCTGCAGCAAAGTATGGATTAACTCTCTGATACTTGTGCTAATTTTGACCTAACAATTAACACCAAGAAAACACACGTCCTCTACCAGCCAGCACCACACCATTTATACATAGAACCATTGGTTACAGCTGTGGATAAGTTCACCTACCTTGGTAGTATACTTTCCAGGGATGTACACAACGATAATGAGGTTGATGCACACATTGCTAGAGCTAGCTCAGTGTTTGGGAGGCTCCAAAGGAAAGTGTGAAAGAGAAAAGGTATTAGACTGACTATCAAACTGAAAGTCTACAGAGCCATTGTGCTGACCTGTTTATTGTATGCCTGTGAAACATGGACAGTCTACCAGCACCATGCCAGGAAACTGAATCATTTCCATTTCAATTGTCTTAGGAAGATTCTGAAAATCATCTGGCAGGATAAGGTACCAAACACTGAGGTTCTTTTTTGAGATGAACTTCCAAGCATTCAAACTCTTCTGCAGAGAGCACAACTCCAATGGGATGACCACATTGTTCCAATGCCAAAAGTATGTTTGCCTAAAGGGCTATTTTATGGAGAACTCGCACATGGCAAGCACTTTCACGGAGTTCAGAAGAAGAGCTTACAAAGATGTTCCCAAGGTATCTCTTAAGAAATTTGGAATTGACTGTGAAACATGGGAGGTCCTGGAACAGAACCATCTGGCATGATATGCCCATACTGAAGAAGAAATACAATCAGGTTAACACAAGATCTAGCATCTTCTACATTAAGGGATCGAAGGGCATGGAATATGATATTCCAGAAGTCAAAAGAACTAGGACTAAAACCAAGAATCACCTACCCAGCAAAACTGAGTATAATACTTCAGGGGAAAAATTGGTCTTTCAATGAAATAGAGGACTTTCAAGTATTCTTGATGAAAAGACCAGAGCTGAAAAGAAAATTTGACTTTCAAACACAAGAATCAAGAGAAGCATGAAAAGATAAACAACAAAGAGAAATCATAAGGGACTTACTAAAGTTTAACTATTTACATTCCTACATGGAAAGACAATACTTGTAACTCTTGAAACTTTTCAGTATCTGGGTACTGGGTGGGATTACAGACACACACACACACACAGAGACAGACAGACAGACAGAGACAGAGACAGAGACAGAGAGCACAGGGTGAATTGAATAGGATGGGATCATATCTTAAAAAATAAAATTAAGCAGCGAGAGAGAAATATATTGGGAGGAGAAAGGGAGAAATGGAATGGGGCAAATTATCTCTCATAAAAGAGGCAAGTAAATGACTTTTCAGTGGAGGGGAGAAGTGGGGAGGTGAGAGAAAAAACATGAAGCTTACTCTCATCACATTCGACTAAAGGAAGGAATTAAATGCACACTCATTTTGATATGAAAACCTATCTTACAATACAGGAAAGTGGGGGAGGAGGGGATAAGCAGGGTGGGGGGATGATGGAAGGGAGGGCAGTGGGAGGAGGGAGCAATTAGAAGTCAACACTCTTGGGGAGGGACAGGATCAAAAGAAAGAATAGAAGAAATGGGGAGCAGGACAGGATGGAGGGAAATATAGTTAGTCTTACACAACATGACTATTATGGAAGTCATCTACAAAACTTCACAGATATGGCCTATACTGAATTACTTGCCCTCCCGAAGGAAATGGGTGGGAAGGGAGGGATGAAGAGAAGTTGGAACTCAAAGTTTTAGGAACAGTTGTTGAGTATTGTTCTTGCTACTAGGAAATAAGAAATACAGCTAATGGGGTATAGAAAGTTATCTGGCCCTACAGGACACAAGAGAAGATGGGGATAAGGGAAGGGAGGAATGTTAGAAGGGAGGGAAGATTGGTGATAGGGATAACTAGAATGCTCAGCATTTTGGGGTGGGGGAGGGGAGAAATGGGGAGAAAATTTGGAATCCAAAATTTTGTGGAAATGAATGTTGAAAACTTAAATAAATTTTAAAAAAAGAAAAGAAAAGAAAGTAACACCTTAAAATAGTCTAAATGGTAAAAGAGGCACAAAAATTCACTGAAGAGAAGAACCCCTAAAAATAGAATTGACCAAATGGAAAAGGAGGTACAAAAACTCCCTGAAAAAAAATCATTTCTTAAAAGTTAGAATTGGGCAAGTGGAAGCTAATGACTCTATGAGACATCAAAAAACAATCAAACAAAATCAAAAGAATGAAAAAATAGAAGAGAATGTGAACTATTTCATTGGAAAAACAACTGCCCTGACAAAGAGATTCAGGAGAGATAATTTAAGAATTATTGTACTACTTGAAAGCCATGATAAAAAAAAATAGCCTAGACATCATCTTTTAAGAAATTATCAAGGAAAAGTGCCCTGATATTCTAGAAACAGAAGGTAAAGTAGAACTTGAAAGAATCAACTGATCACCTCCTGAAAGAGATCCCAACTCCATATTTTAGCCAAATTCCAGGCCTCCCAGACCAAGGAGAAGATACTGCGTGTAGCCAAAAAGAAACTACTCAAATATCATGGAACTACAATCAGGATAACACAAGATTTAGCAACTTCTATGTTAAAGCATCTGAGACTTTGGAATGTAATATTCCAGAGGGCAAAAGAGCTAGAATTACAACCAAGAATCACCTAGCCAGCAAAACTGAGTGTAATCCTGCAGAGGAAAAAGTGATATTTAATGATATTTAATGATTTTCAAGCATTCCTGATGAAAAGACCAGAGACGAAGAGAAAATGTGACTTTCAAATTTAAGATGGAAAAGAAGCATAAAAAGGTAAACAGGAAAGAGAAATCATAAGAGTTCTAATAAGATTAAACTATTTATATTCCTACATGGGAAAACGATATTTATGACTCCTAAAACTTTCTCATTATTAAGACAGTTAGAAGGAGCATACAGAGAGAAAGCAGAGGTGTGAGTTGAATGTGATGGCATGATTATCTAAAAAATAAAATTAAGGGATGATAAAGAAGACTTCACTGGGAGAAGGGGAAAGGGAGAGTTAGAATGGAATACATTATCTGACATAAAAGAGGCCTGAAAGAGATTTTACAGTGGAGGGGAAAATGGAGGAATCAGGGAGAACGTGAATCTTATTCTCATAAGCATTTGCTCAAAGAAGGAATAACATACACACTCAGTTGAGTGTAGAAATCTGTTTTATCATACAAGAAAGTAGGAAGGGAAGGGGATAAGAAAAGTAAGGGGAGCTGATAGAAGGGAGGGCAGTTTGGGGGAGGTAAAAGTCAGAAGCAAAACCCTTGAGAATGAACAGGATAAAAGGAAAGAAAGTAAGATAAATGGGGAAAATTGGATGGAGACAAATGCATAGTTGGTAATCATTACTGTGAAAAAAATTGCAGTGTTTTTCTGATAAATACTTTATTTCTCAAGCATAGAAAACTGAGTCAAATTTGTAGAAATAAGAACCATTCCTTAAGTAATAAATGATCAAAGGATATGAACAGGTAGCTTTAAGAAAAGTAATCAAAACTGTCTATAGTCATATTAAAAATGCTCAAAATCACTATTGATGAGAGAAATACAAATTAAAACAACTGAGCTACTACCTCACATGTATCAAATTGGCTAATATGATAGAAAAGGAAAATACAGATAGTAGAGGGGATGTGGGAAATCTAAAACTCTAATGTACTATTGGTGAAGTTGTAAACTAATTCAACCATTCTGGAGAGCAATTTAGAACTATACCCAAAGGGCTATAAAACCATGCATACCCTTTGACCCAGCAATACCTCTACTAGGTCTGTATTTCAAGAGATAAAAAATAAAAAGGAAGAGGACCCATGGATACAAAAATATTTTTAGCAGCTCTTTTTGGTGGTGGCAAAGAATTGGAAATTGAAGGGATGCTCGTCAGTTGGGGAATGGCTGAACAAGTTGTGGTATATGATTGTGATGAAATACTATTGTACTATATATAAGAAATGACAAGCAGGATGCTCTCAGAAAAATATGGAAAATTTACATGAACTGATGGAAAGTGAAGTGATCGACACTTGGGCAGATTTCTCCAGTGTAGCTGAATTTCTGCCATCTGGTTGAGCCCTGAATGTTCATGGAATCTCCTCTATGGAAGGGACCTCAGAGGCATTTCCCAGTCCTGCTGCCCTCTTTCTGATGATTTGTTATGCCCTCCACGAAATACCTAGTAAAAATCAATCACCACTTGTCATGGAAGTTGTACAGGGAGTTTCTGTTCAGGTCCAGGGTGGACTAGAGGCCCTCTGAGGTCCTTTCCAACTCAGAGGTTCTCTGAAAGAAGCCATTCATTCTTTTCTGAATAATTTGCCATGGCCTTCATGAAAGTAGCTGTTTATAAGACTGAATTATTACTTGTAATTTGCATAATGTCTGTCTCCTTAATGACTTGAAATGGCCAAAGAATTCAGCCTACTGGTGATGGGCCTCTCTGTGCTCACCTAGGCTGGCCCGAGGACCGGAGACACAGTCTGTTGACAAGACTGTGCTCCAAGCCTTCCCGACATGGTGGAACCTAACAAAGTTTGCACTCCACTAGCAGGGTCTTTGAAAAATGAGGGTCCCCTTCACACACCATGAGCAGGTACAGGAGCAGACTTCAATGAATACATCTCTTTGGTACTTTACCTAGATTTACACTTTTCTATTGAGGGCTTTCAACTAGCTCATCAAACTCACTAGAAACAGTTGAACCTTGTCATCCTTCCTGCTGGTGGACCGTTAGGACCTCAGGGCCTTGCCACTCTGCCTTCCAGCAACTGAAACCTCCTCTATAGGTTGTTTTCCCCAACTAGAATGTGAGCTACTGGAATTGAATCCCCAGTACTTATCATGTTGCTTGGCACAAAGTAAGCTCTTAATAAGCAGGGCTTCACTCATTGATTCCCTGAGATTGCAAGTCACATAATCAGTTAGAGTCAACTCGCGCGTTCTGCTCCTGTATGCGACTTTGGGTTAGTCACTTCTCATTTCTGTACCTCAGTTTCCTCATCTATAAAATGAAGGTATTGGCTTCAAGAGCCTCCGAGCTCTAGACCTGGGGTCATAGCAACCCTCTACTAATCTCCCATTACTTCCCAATGGAAACCCTTTTCTTCTAGGTGATGGGTCTCCTCTTTGCCTCCCTGTCTGCCCACCCCAACATATTCATTCCTACTTCTCTGACTCTGTTTCTTTTTCCTCTTTGCAATGCCTCTCTGGATCCTGCCTGGTAGTCAAGACTTAGCAATGATCCACCCTCCACCTTCATGTCCTCGCCCAGTACCCTATTGCTCCCTCCCTTTTCTGACTTCTTTCAACCTTTCTCACTCACTAGTGCTTTGTCATGCTGTGTTTTATGTGGAGTGATATTTTCACATGTGTTAGCCTTGTCACCTCAATGAGCCCCTCTGCCATCTTTCAGACCTTGGGAAAATCACTTCTCTGTGCCTCAGTTTTCTCATCTTCATAATCAGGGAATTGGAATACTTGATCTCTGAGGTGTCTTCCAGTTCCACATTTATGGCCTATAATCTATTCAGATATCATTTCATCTAACTGCCATAAGGGGGAAAGTGAGGCTCAGAAAGGAAGCTAGGTGGCACAGTGGACAGAGTGCTGAGCCTGGAGTCAGGAAGACCTGAGTTTGAATCTTATCTCAGTCACTTCCTAACTGTGTGACCCTGAACAAGTCACTTCACTGCTCTCTGCCTCAGAATCCTCAACTGTAAAATGGAGATAATAACAGTGCCTCCCTCCCAGGTATGTTATGAGGAACAAGTGAGAATAAGTTTACAAAAGTGCCTGGCACTTAGTAGGCTCTAGATATGTTTATTCCCTACCTCTTCCCCTTCCCTTTCTCCACAGAGGGGAACTGACTTGCCCAAGGCCACACAGCTAGTAAGTTACAGAGGCAGGGTCTGAGCCCAGATATTTTGACATTAAATCCAGTGTTCTTTCCACCCTTTCACTATTCATACACTTTCTTCTTTGTACGCCTCAAGGCAACTAGTCCAGAGTTATGTACATAGCAGACACTCTAAATATTTGTTGAGCGAATATTTGAATTAACATAAACATTCCATCAGTGCTAGATCTGTAACTCAGAGGCCTGGCGCCTCAGCCAAATTAAGATGAGTGGGGGATGGAGAGCCCAGATCCGGTGTCTGCCCCCAGTGGTTTGTGGGTGAGTGAAACCAGGAGGACCCTCTGAGAGAGACAGATTGGGAATTCAGGCATGAAAGAAGAGGGGGTGGCCTGTTTCCTCCTCCTTCTCCAAGGACCCTGATTCTTTGCCCTCTCTTGGGGTCTACTTCACCCCCCCAAATTAAGGCAGAAACAAGAGAGGCAGCAAATGCATTCTTCAGCTAGCGGGGGTCAAACCCCAGCTGCCTAAGCTAATTATTGCTTTGAGCTGTACCCTAAATGTCCAGAAGAAAAGAGCAATCTGCTCATTTGGCACTGGTTGAAGGAAAGAGTGTCCTTTCAGTACAAACTGTGCCACCCCAGGACTGCAGCTCAGAGAAGGAACCCTGCTTCTGACATCACAGCACAAATGAGATCAAACACCTCATCAATTGTTAGTCTTCCTTGAGGGGGTGCCAGGCAAGACCCCCTGTCCCACAGGGTCACTCATTCATCTAGCACAACGATTCCTTTAGTTCTTCAAAGCTCTTTCTGTCTTCACCGATGCCTCTTGGGCAGCCAAAGCAGTGCTGAATTTGGAGACAGGAGCCCTGTGCCTGGGTCCCAGTTCTGACATGTAGACCCTGAGCAAATGCTGCACCTCACAGACGTCATAACAGGAAGGGCTCAAAGACGAAACCCTATAACAGAGGGCTCAAGAGGGGTGGTGACCTGTCCAAGTTCACACAGAGGCTCCTTGATCTAGACTTATAAAGAGGGACCTCAGAGGCCTTAGGAGCCCAACTGGTCCCTGGTCAACACGCAAAGTGCTTATCGTCCATATCAATTAGTTGATCTCCAGCAGCAAATAGGATGGAATATGAACAGAGGAAGGCACTTTTCTGGCCTTTGGCATCTCTGAAGTTTCCCAGTGATCCTAACCTAGAACCAGTAACCAATTCTGACACCTGGGGCCTGGCCCAGGAACTACAGCATGATTTTAGACTGCAATGAGGATGGTCGAGTGTCCCAAGTAAACAAGGTCACAACTCCACTGTCCACAGAGTCACAGAATTTCTAGTCAGAAAGGAACATCTAGTCTGACTCTGCCCTGTTCAGGCCCCATCTGGGCACTATTGATTAAGGACACAGATAAGCGGCTGACAAGGGGGATCAAGATAATGAGAAATCTTCAGATGGCAAAAGAGGATCAGCTGAAGGAAGTAGGCATGCCAAGAGAAAAAATTAGGGTTAGGGGAGGATGTGGCAACCATCAGTAGGTCTATAAAAGATGGTCATCTGGAATAGGGATAAGTCTACAAGTACAGATGAGGAAACTAAGACCACAGAAGGAAGTAAGTTGCCCAGTGTCACAAACATCCTAAGTACCTATAAAGACAAGATTTTAACTGAGGTTTTCTTGACTCTAAATCCAAGGTCCTAGCCACTATTCCTGCTTGGTGGGACTCAGAGCAGTTCAGTAAAGTTGCAAGGAGACAGGTTTTAACTTGATATCAGAAAGAAAACTACAACTTCCTAATAACTAGATTGGTCCAAAAGTGGGGTGGGCTGCCTTGGGTGGGGTAGCAGTGAATTTCCTAGGACCATAGGTCTTCTGGTCAAAGTTAGAGAGCTCCAGCTACTTGTTGAAGATGTCATGGAAGGGATTCCTGCCTAGATGCTCTGAGATCCCTTCTAACTCTGAGGTCCTGTGACCATCATCCAGGGACTAAGAGATACTCCATAGAGAGCTCCAGCTCTAACCCAGATCCATCCTTTTCATCCTGGCCACTGTGCTCAAGCCAGGAAAAGGGTGAAGAGAAAAGGGTTCCCTGTGCCCTCTGTGCATCCCAGAGACTTTTAGATGCAACCCTTCCATCCCCTAGTCTTTCAATCTGGACTACCCCACCCTGGTTCCACTAACTATGGCACAAGGAAGCTGCCCATGAGGGTGGAGGGGGTGTGTCCACTGTCAGTCCCATGATGAAAATATTGCTCCATTTGGGTTAGCCCACTCTCTGGGGTACATGGATTTCCCAATGGTACAGTCATGGGGTCAATTGTATTTGTTCTTTAAGATTTGCTGACAGCTGAAGGTCCTGGAGATGGTTCTGGAAAATGTGATGAGACCGATGGAAAAAAACCCACCTACTGGGAAAGGTTAATAGCTTGGGTTGTTTGTTGTGGAGAAGAGAACACTTTGAAATGCAATGAATAATCTGCAAAGGCCTGCTAAATATGTGATGGTGACCAGCTGGTTGGTGTATGAAATGACAAGAAATAGAGTGAAAATTCAGGCAGAGAGATGGGGCAGTATGGCCTTCCCCTCTCCCTCAAGTCAAAAGCAGAGTAGGAAGAAAGGGGGAAAGAGGAGAATGGAGCCTGAGGAGAAGTCCCACTTCAGCTACCAGCTCACCGTAAGACCCTGGATAAGTCATTTCTCTTCTCTGGACCTCAGTTTCTTCATAAAATGAGACCATCTTTGCTGCTCTAGTGTTTCCTGTTTTAAGGTTCCATACAGTTCTGCCATTCTATATTCTAAGAGCCCTCCAAGTTCTGACGTTCCCTGTTCTAAGATCGCTCCCAACTCTGCCATTCCCTATTCTAAGGTCTCTCCCAGCCTTCACATTCCCTGTTCTAAGGCCCCTCCCAGCTCTGACCTTCTCTGATTGCTTGACCTCTAAGGGACAAATGAGTGATCCCATCAATGTGTGTACAATTCAGAAGGAGACAAGGCAGTCCAGTGTAGGAGGTTTGGTAGGATGAAGCCTTTCATTCTAAATTTCATCCCCTTCATCACCGAGGCCAATCGAGGGAGAGCAGCTAGGGTGGGAGGAGGGGAGGAATGGGAGAACCTGGCGTTACCTGAAGGAGGGAGAATTATTGTGTTGTATGAGCAGACAACAGAAAGGCTTCTGGAGTACCAGGAGTCCAGGGGCAGATAATCAACAATATAGCAATAAAAATAACAACTAATATTTGTGTAGCCCTTTAATGTTTGCAAGGTGATTGACAGATAATATCTAATTTGATCCATTCTCAAGGCCATTAATGGAAGGAGGGTTAGATATGGGTCAGGAAAGCCTGGGTGCAAATGGGTGCTCCCACAGTTACCTGAGCAAGTTATTTGGCCTCCCAAACTCCTCTGTTCCCTGAAGAGTTTGGACTCCAAGGCCACCTCGATGTCACATGATACTCTATGCCTAGTCAAGGCCTCTGTTTACCAACACAGCTAGCTGGAGTAGGGTCTCATTTATCCAAACCTTCCCCACTCTACTATCAATGAGAAGTCTTGGCCCTGACCCCCAAATGCTTCCCCTTCCCTTTTGGGTCACATTATCATCCTCAGAGCACAGAGGTCACCGCTGGGAAGAGAGACACAACAAGGGAAATTACTTGATGGGTGAGACATCTGGGATGACTTGTACTTGAACCCAAACCATCAACAGCCTGTTCTGCTATTGCACAGTTCAGACTGTTAGGAAACCTTCCTTTATCCTGACATAAAATCTGTCATCCTTCCTCAACATGGTCACAGCCACCCTTCCCCATCCCCCAAAAGGAGTGTATCTGGATGACACCCTTGAGATTAAGTGTAGCAGAAACCTAGTATCATCCTTAACCAGAATTCTGGCTTCTAGAGAAAATGGGATAGACCCTAGAGAGAGACCATGAGGCCAGATGTGGAAGTGTGGAAGGGAGCAAGCCATCATCATCTTCATAACTAGCATAACTTTTTAAGTTTTACAGAGCACTTCACACATTCTGTCTCCTTTCATCCTCACAACCCTGAGAGGGAGGTACTATTATTATCCTCATTTTATAGATGAGAAAACAGAGGCAGACAGAGGGAAAGTGACTTGCCCAGGGTCACACAGCTGAACTCAGGTCTTCCTGAATCCAAGTCCAGTGCTCTCTTCATTGCATTACCCAACTGCCTAGGGTCACAGATTTAGAGCTAGATGATATCTCAGAGACCCTAGAGTGTAACCCCCTTATTTTATACATGAAGAAATTGAGGCACAGAGGACTGACCTAGGGCCGAGCAGCTAGTATGGGTCTGAGGCCAATTCCAATTCAAGATTGGTTGTTTCTAGGTCCATAATGTCTCCATTATGACCCATTGCCTTTCCCAATGCCATGCTTGTCTTATACTGGCAGTCTACATTTTCATAGAGAATAAAGCCATGGTAAATAGATCATGTGACCCACATCCCTCTAGTTTATAGATGAGGGAATCCAAACTCTGGGAGTATTATTACATCACTTCATAAATGACTTAAATAACTGGGGTAAGTGACCTTCCTGGAATGGCTCATCTGGGAAGTATTGCAGCTGGGACTTGAAGACAGGTCTTCTGTCTCCAATTGAGTAATTCATGGATAATTTATCAGTCTAATGAATTGGTTATTAATTCGTGTGCAAAATAAGAGCATGGTAAAGTGGGTAAAAAGCCAGTTTTGAAGTTAGGGACAGCTCCATTCAAATCCTGCCTCTGAGACATCATAGTTATGTGACCCTGGGCAAGTCATTTAATCCAACATGCTCCAGGTGATTCAATAAGACTGATTGGGAGAGAGTTTCCTCCTCCCAGGAATCCTGCCTGCCCATGAAGTCCCAGGCCCAGGCCCTTTCTCCATGTGCAAAGTAGCCTAAGTCAGGCTACCTTCTGTCACCTCAGGATAGGGATGTGACAGCAGGCTGGGGCATCACCCTTAGCAGACCCTGAAAGTGTATAGTGAGAGGATCTCATTGACTAAAGAACATGATGCTCCTGCACTCATAAGGATGCTACAACTAAAAGATATTTCATTTGATTATAGGAATAACAAGACCAGTAGAATCTTTCTCTTTGCTGTCATTTCTTGAGTTTTCCCTTCCTAAATCCTTGTCACTAGGAGTACATGGAAGAGCGGATATGGAGAGGATGACCCAGGGACCTAGGGAGAAGACAAAGCCCTGCTAGAGAAATCATTTGCACAAGGTCTGTCTAGCTGAATTCCCAGCTAAAGAGCATGGTAAATGCACTCAGGGTCCTCAGTTCCTTCCCAAGAATCCTTAAGAATTGACAAAGGAAAGAACTCAAGGATTCAAGGAACAGACATAGTAAAGGAGGTAGGGTGAATCAGTCAACAAGTATGTATTAAATATCTAGTCAAATGGATAGAGAGGTAGATGGATGATTGGATGGATGGATGGATGGATAGATGGATGGATGGACTGATCGATTGGTGGATTGGTAGATAAATAAATAGATGCATATATAAATACATAGGTGAGTGGGTGAATAGATAGGTAGATAGGCAGACAGGCAGACAGACAGACAGATAGATAGATAGGTAGGTAGATAGATGGATAGATAGCTGGGTTGATAAATAGATACATAAACACATAGGTGGGTAGATAGAGAAATTAATAGACAGAGAGTAGATAGATAGATGGATAGACAGATAGATGGATAGATGTATGGATAGATAGAGAGATGGATAGACAGATGGATAGATGGATAGACAATAGATAGATGACAGATAGACAGACAGACAGACAGATAGATAGACAGATAAATGGAGCATTTATGAAGTGCTTACTATGTTTGAGGCGCTGTGCTATGCACCAGGGATACAAAATCAAGCAAAAAAGCCAGTCTCTTCCCTCAAGATGCTTTCATTACAATGGGGAAGGACAACCCACAAAGGAAAGCTGTAAAGTGGGTGAGGGGCAAAGGAGTATACATGAACAGAGTCAGATTGTTGGTTGGTAGGTGGAAAAGTCCAGAAAGTGAAAGGTGGATCTTGGAGTGAAGGTTTGAAGACCAATTTGGGTATTGCAATAGTACAGGAGAGACACAGTGAAGAACTGAATTGGAGTGAGTGGAGAGAAGGAGATGAACACATGGTCCAGGCACAATCCAGATTCAACTTTAATTGGCCTGGAAGCTTTGGCCTGCTCCATTTCTAACTTGCCCTGGTTCAGCTCTGAGGCAGACTGGTGCCCCTGTCCAACTCACTGTGGACCCCCAATCTGCTTAGCCTATCGTAGCACAGAAATCCTGAACTCAAGAGATCCATTAGTCTCAGCCTCCCCAGTAACAAGGGTTACAAAGGAGTACCACAACATCTGGCTCTACTTCCTATTTTTTTGTAATCCTGTCCTTTTTTTTTTAATCTATTTTTAACATTTAAAAAAATGTTGAGTTCTGAATTCTCTCTTTTCTTTCAGCCACTCCCCTGCCTACTAGGGAAGGCAAGCAATATAATATCACTTATACATGTGAAATCGTGCAATACATATTAGCCATATAGCAAAAAAGTAAGAAAAATAAAGGGAGAAAATTATACTTCAATCTGCACTCAGAGTTGTTCAGTTCTCTTTGGAGGTGGAGAGAATTTTTCATCATGAGTCCTTTGGGATTGTCTTAGATTGTTGTATTGATCAAAATAGCTAAGTCATTCATCATTGATCATCCTTATATAATGGTCTCCCAGTTCTTCTCAATTCATTTTGCATCAGTTCATCTCTGTGTCTTACCATGTTTTCTGAAATCACTCCCTTGTCATTTCCCACAGTACAATAATACTCCACATCACAATCATATGGGCATATGGACATCCCTTCAATTTTCAATTCTTTGCCATCACAAAAAGAACTGCTATAAATATTTTATACATACAGATCCTTTTCCTTTTTCTTTGATCTCTTGGGGGTACAGATCTAGTAGCAATATTGCTAGGTCAAAGGGTATGCACAATTGCATAGCCCTTTGGGCTTAGGTCCAAATTGTTCTCGAGAGTGGGAGCATCAATTCACAACTCCACCAATAGTACATTAGTGTCCCTATTTACCCACATCCCCTCCAACATTTAGCATTTTCCTTTTCTGTCACATTAGCCAATCTGATAAGAATGAGATGGTACCTCAGAGTTGTTCTAATTGGAATTTCTATAATTATTAGTGATACAGAGCATTTTTTTTTCATCTGACTATTGATAGGTTCCCCTCCTGGATCACTATCTTGTGATGGCAGAGGGATCCATGTAGCTCATCGAAACTATGAGCTGTGCTATGCAGGGTTACCCAGGACAGACAGATCCATAGTGGCAGAGCTCTGACAAAAGGTGATCTACTGGAGAAGGAATTGGCAAACCTACTCCAGTATCTTTGCCAAGAAAACTATATGGACAATATCAGACTGATAAAAGATATGATGGCAGAAGAGGAGCCCTTCAGGTCATAAGGTGTCCAGATGACTGGATCGTGAGCTTTCTATTGCAAAATTCAGGCGTAAATTGAAGAAAGAAGAGAAAGCCATCAGACAATTTAGGTATGTCCTAAATAACATCCCTTATGAATATGAAGTGGAGGTGATAAATAGAATTAAGGATTTAGGTCTGACAGATAGAATGCCTGAAGAACTATGGACATAAGTTTGCAATATTGGACAGGAGGCAGCAACAAAAAAAATCCCAAAGAAAAAAAAGAGCAAGAAAGCAAAATGGCGGTCTGATGAAGCCTTGCAAATATGCTGCAGAAAGAAGGAAAATGAGAGAGAAAAGAGAACAGGAAAGATATACTCAACTGAATGAAAACTTCCAGAGGTTTTCTTAAATGAGCAAAGAAATAGAAGAAAACAAGAGATCTCTTCAAGAAAGAGATATCAAGAGAATGTTCATACAAAAATGGGCGTGATAAAAGACAAAAATGGTAAGGATTCAGTAAAACTGAGTCTAATACTTCAGGAGAAAAATGGAATTTCAATGAAATAGAGGACTTCCAAGCATTTTTGTTCAAAAGATCAGAGCTGAATAGAAAATCTGACTTTCAAATACAAGAATCAAGAGAAAGATGAAAACGTAAACAGAAAAGAGAAGCCTTAAGGAACTCATTAAAGTAGAACTGTTTACATTCCTACACAAAAAGATGTTGTTTGTAACTCATGAGACCTTTTTCAGCTTTAGGGTAGTTAGAAGGAATACATATATTTATATGTAGGTATGTATGGGTATGTATGTATGTGTATATTATATATGTGTAGGTATGTATATGTACATGTGTATATGTGTGTGTATGTACACACATAGACAGAGGGTACAGGGTGAGCTGAATATGAAGGGAGAATACCTAAAAAAATAAAATTTACTGTTGAATGGAATGTACTAGGAGTAAGAGAAAGCGAGAGGTAGAATGTAGCAAATCATCTCACATAAAAGAGGGAAGAAAGAGCTTTTACAATGGAGGGGAAGAAAGGGGAGATGAAAGGAAATGATTGAGCCTTACTGTTATGGGATTTGACTTAAGGAGGGAATAACACACACTCCACTGGATAGGGAAGTCTACTTTACCCTGCAGCAAGGCAAGGGGGAAGAGGACAGGAGAGAGAAGATAATAGAAGGGACAGCAAATTGGGGAAAGGGATGATCAGAATCAAACACTATTGTGGGAGGACAGGTAAACGGAGAGAATGGAATAAATAAAGGTTAGGATAGAACAGAGGGAAATATGGTTAGTCTTTTACAACATAACTATTATTGAAGTGCTTTGCATTGTTACACATGTATGACCTATATTGAATTGTTTGTTTTCTCAATGAGGTTGAGTGGGGTGGGAGGGAGAGAATGTGGAACTCAAAGCTTTAAGAATGAATGTTAAAAATTGTTTTAGCATGCAACTGGAAATTAAGCTATACAGGCAATGGAGTATAGAAATCTATTTACCCTATAGGAAAATAGAGGGGAAGGGGGATGGAAGAAGAGTGGGTAATAGAAGGGAGGACAGACTGGAGGAAGGGGTGGATGGAGTACATGTTGTCCTGGGGTGGGGGGGTGGGGAGAGATGGGGAGAAAATTTTGATTTCAAATTCTTGTTCAAGTGAATGCTAAGAACTGAAAAATAAATTATATATCAAAAAATGGTAAGGATTTAACAGAAGCAGAAGAGATTAAGGAAAGGTGGCAAAAATACACAAAAGAACTATACAAGAAAGATGTTGACATCACTGATAACTACAATGGTGTGGTCACCGATCTAGAGCCAGACATTCTGAAAAATGAAGTCAAGTGGGCCTTAGAAAGTATTGCTAACAATAAGGCTAGAGGAGGTGATGGAATTCCAGCTGAGCTCTTTAAAATTCTAAAAGATCATGCTGTTAAAGGGCTGCATTCAACATTCCAGTAAATTTGGAAAACATAACAGTGGCCAGTGGACTGGAAAAGATCAGTTTACATCCCAATCCTAAAGAAGAGCAATGGTGAGGAATGTTCAAATTAACAAACAATTGTGCTCATTTCACACTCCAGCAAGGTTATGTTTAAGATTCTGCAAGAGCAGGCTGGCTTTTGAAGAGACAGAGGAACCAGACACCAAATTGCTAACATTCTCTGGATTATGGAGAATGGGAGTTCCAGAAAAGTATCTCCTACTTTGTTGACTACACTAAAGTCTTTGTGTGAATCACAACAAATTTTGGCAAGTTCTCAAAGAGATGGGTGTACCAGCTCATCTTACTTGTCTCATCAGGAAGTTTTGTGGAGGCCAAGAAGCAATGGTTAGAACCAAACACGGAACCACTTATTGGTTTAAGATTGGGGAAAAAGTATGATAAGACTGTATATCATCACCTTATAAATAACTTATAAATAATTTTAACTTATACACAGAATACATCATGCGAAATACCAGGTTAGATGTATCAAAAGCCGGAACTAAGGTTGCCAGGAGATATATCAACAAACTCAGATATACAGAAGTTGTGAAGAAGAATTCAGAAGCCTCTTGATGAGGATGAAAAAAGAGGGGGTAAAAGCTGGCTTGAAGCTTAACATCAAAACTACTAAAATCTTGGCTTCCTGCAAATAGAGGGAGAAGAAATAGAAGCACTATCAGATTTTATATTCTTGGGCTCTAATATCATGGTTACTGCAGCCATGAAATTAAGAGATACTCCTTGGAAGGAAAGCTATGACAAATCTGGACAGCCTATTAAAAAGCAGAGACATCACTTTGCCAACAAAGGTCCATATAGTCAAAGCTATGGTTTTTCCAGTAACAATGTGTGGTTGTGAGTGTTTTGAAAGCTGAATGCTGCAGAATTAGTTTTTGAACTATGGTGCTGGAGAAGACTTTTGAAAGTCCCTTGGACAGCAAGGAGGTCAGATCAGTCAAAACTTAAAGAAATTAATTCAGAATGTTCCCTGGAAGTTCAACTACTGAAGCTGAGGCTTAAATAGAGGATGGGATGAATAGAGAGTGTCATGGAAACAATGAATATGAGCTTGGTCTGACTTTGGGAGATAGTGGAGGATAGAAGGGTCTGGCATGCTATGGTCCATAGAGTCGTGAAGAGTCGATATGACTGAACAACAACAAATTAATAGATTTGATTTCTTCTCCTGAAAACTGCCTGTTTATACCCTTTGATAATTTGTCAATTGGGGAATCACTCTTATTTTATCAATTTGACTCAGTTCCTGATATATTTCAGAAATGAGGCTTTTATCAGAGGAACTAACTATAAATTTTTTTATGTTATTTTGTTGTCTGTAGTACCTTTTAGCAAAATGTAGTTTCACTAATTATCTCTTATAATTAGATCTATTTTGACTGTTGCTTTATCTGAGATCATGATTGCTACTCCTGCCTTTTGTACTTCAGCTAAAGTATAATAGATTCTGCCCCAGTCCCTTACTTTAACTCTGTGTGTGCATGTGTGTGTGTGTGTGTGTGTGTGTGTGTGTGTTTCTGTTTCATAGTCCTACTTCCTATTCTTGACAAATCAAGCTGTGGGCACAAGTTTAGCCCTCACCACAACAATGTTGTGGTTCTTTATTTTTATGATTCTTAGGAATGAAGGTTCAGGAGGGTGGAGCCAAGATGGTGGAGCAGAAAGACACATATACACTAGTTCTTCCCCCACAGCCCATAAAATACCTGTAGAGAAAGACTCTCAACAAATTCTAGTGCAGGAGAAGCCACAGAACAACGGAGTGGAGGAGATTTCCAGCCCATGGTGACCTGAAAGGCTGATGGGAAAGGTCTGTCCCACCCGACATAGAGCGGAGCCCAGTCCAGCCTTGGCCTCATGGCATGGTACTGGGAAGAGGACCCAAGCAGGCCTCGGGGGTGGAATCCTCAGCAGCAATAGCAGCAGTTTGCAGATCCCTCAACCCACAGGCACCAAAGGTCAGTGAGAGAGTTTTTTTTGGCTGGCCAAGAAGGGAGCAGGGTCTTCCCACAGCTCCGCCCTCAGTGGCTGTGGCAGAGGCTGTGTCAGGCAGCAGCAGCTCCCACAGCAGCACACATCCATTGTTGAATCATAAAACCCCTGGGGGAACTGAGTAGTTGATCCTTACCTCAGCCCTGTGTGGCAGCCCTGCTCCACACAGACCTAATACTCTTGGAGGAATTGAGCAGCTGATCTTTATCTCATACTGAATGGCAGCCCTGCCCCCACCAAAAGCCCCTGGGGGAATTGAGCAGCTTATCTGAATCTCAGCCATCAGTGATGGCTTGGTGGAACTGGAGGCCAGGTGGTTGTGGAGAGGAAACTCTAGTACACACAGATTGCGGACACAAGAGTTTCTGGTTGCTCCCAGACCAGTGTACATGCTTGATTGTACTGCCTTGGAGGAACTGAGGGAACTTACAGATCCATAGAGTATACCCTACTCTTGACAAAGAACCCAAAATCAAGTAACTAGTTGGAAAAATGCCCAAAAACTGGGAAAAAATAAGACTATAGAAGGTTACTCTCTTGGTGAACAGATATCTTCTCCCATCCTTTCAGATGAGGAAGAACAATGCTTACCATCAGGGAAAGACATAATAGTCAAGGCTTCTGTATCCCAAACATCCAAAATAAATATTCAGTGGTCTCAGGCCATGGAAGAGCTCAAAAAGGATTTTGAAAATCAAGTAAGAGAGGTAGAGGAAAATTTGGGAAGAGAAATGAGAGAGATGCAAGAAAAGCATGAAAACTGAGTCAAAAACTTGCTAAAGGAGACCCAAAAAAATGCTGAAGAAAATAACACCTTGAAAAATAGGCTAACTCAATTGGCAAAAGAGGTTCAAAAAGCCAATGAGGAGAAGAATGCTTTCAAAAGCAGAATTAGCCAAATGGAAAACTGGTTCAGAAGCTCACTGAAGAAAATAGTTCTTTCAAAATTAGAATGGAACAGATGGAGGCTAATGACTTTGTGAGAAACCAAGAAATCACAAAACAAAACCAAAAGAATGAAAAAATGGAAGGTAATGTGAAATATCTCATTGGAAAAACAACTGACCTGGAAAATAGATCCAGGAGAGACAATTTAAAAGTTATGGGACTGCCATGACCAAAAAAAGAGCCTAGATATCATCTTTCATGAAATTATCAAGAAAAACTGCCCTGATATTCTAGAACCAGAGGGCAAAATAAATATTGAAAGAATCCACCAATCACCTCCTGAAAGAGATCCAAAAAGAAAAACTCCTAGGAACATTGTGGCCAAATTCCAGAGTTCCCAGGTCAAGGAGAAAACACTGCAAGCAGCCAGAAAGAAACAATTCAAGTACTGTGGAAATACAATCAGAATAACACAAGATCTAGCAGCTTCTACATTTAGGGATTGAAGGGCATGGAATAGGATATTCCAGAAGTCAAAGGAACTAGGACTAAAATCAAGAAACTGAGTATAATACTTCAGGGGAAAAATGATTTTTCAATGAAATAGAGGACTCTGAAACATTCTTTTTTTCTCTCTTTTTTTAAAAATTAATTTATTAATTAATTTATTTATTTAGCTTTTAACATTCATTTTCACAAAATTTTGGATTCCAAATTTTCTCCCCTTTTGTCCCCTCCCCCACCCCAAGCATTCTAATTGCCCCTATCACCAATCTGCCCTCTCTTCTATCATCCATCTCTGCCCTTGTCCCCATCTTCTCTTTTGTCCTGTAGGGTCAAATAACTTTCCATACCCCTTTACCTGTATTCCTTATTTCCTAGTGGCAAGAACAGTACTCGACAGTTGTTCCTAAAACTTTGAGTTCCAACATCTCTTCCTCCCTCCCTCCCCACCCCTTCCCTTTGGAAGGCAAGCAATTCAATATAGGCCAAATCTGTGTAGTTTTGCAAGTGACTTCCATAATAGTCATGTTGTATAAGACTAATTATATTTCCCTCCATCCTATCCTCTCCCTCATTACTTCTATTCTCTCCTTTGATCCTGTCCCTCCCCATGAGTGTTGACCTCAAATTGCTCCCTCCTCCCATTGCCCTCCCTTCCATCATCCCCCCACCCTGCTTATCCCCTTATCCCCCATGTTCCTGTATTGTGAGATAGGTTTTCATACCAAAATGAGTGTGCATTTTATTCCTTCCTTTAGTGGAATGTGATGAGAGTAAACTTCATGTTTTTCTCTCACCTCCCCTCTTTTTCCCTCCACTAATAAGTCTTTTGCTTGCCTCTTTTATGAGAGATAATTTGCCTCATTCCATTTCTCCCTTTCTCCTCCCAATATATTTCTCTCTCACTGCTTGATTTCATTTTTTTAAGATATGATCCCATCCTCTTCAATTCACTCTGTGCACTCTGTCTCTATGTGTGTGTGCATGTGCATGTGCATGTGCGTGTGTGTGTGTGTGTGTGTGTGTGTGTGTGTAATCCCACCCAGTACACAGATACTGAAAAGTTTCAAGAGTTACAAATATTGTCTTTCCATGTAGGAATGTAAACAGTTCAACTTTAGTAAGTCTCTTATGACTTCTCTTTGCTGTTTACCTTTTCATGCTTCTCTTCATTCTTGTGTTTGAAAGTCAAATTTTCTTTTCAGCTCTGGTCTTTTCATCAAGAATACTTGAAAGTCCTCTATTTCATTGAAAGACCAATTTTTCCCCTGAAGTATTATACTCAGTTTTGCTGGGTAGGTGATTCTTGGTTTTAGTCCTAGTTCCTTTGACTTCTGGAATATCCTATTCCATGCCCTTCAATCCCTTTATGTAGAAGCTGCTAGATCTTGTGTTATCCTGATTGTATTTCCACAATACTTGAATTGTTTCTTTCTAGCTGCTTGCAATATTTTCTCCTTGACCTGGGAACTCTGGAATTTGGCCACAATATTCCTAGTTTTTCTTTTTGGATCTCTTTCAGGAGGTGATTGGTGGATTCTTTCAATATTTATTTTGCCCTCTGGTTCTAGAATATCAGGGCAGTTTTTCTTGATAATTTCATGAAAGATGATATCTAGGCTCTTTTTTTGGTCATGGCAGTCCCATAACTTTTAAATTGTCTCTCCTGGATCTATTTTCCAGGTCAGTTGTTTTTCCAATGAGATATTTCACATTACCTTCCATTTTTTCATTCTTTTGGTTTTGTTTTGTGATTTCTTGGTTTCTCATAAAGTCATTGGCCTCCATCTGTTCCATTCTAATTTTGAAAGAACTATTTTCTTCAGTGAGCTTCTGAACCAGTTTTCCATTTGGCTAATTCTGCTTTTGAAAGCATTCTTCTCCTCATTGGTTTTTTGAACCTCTTTTGCCAATTGATTTAGCCTATTTTTCAAGGTGTTATTTTCTTCAGCATTTTTTTGGTTCTCCTTTAGCAGGGTGTTTACTTGTTTTTCATGCTTTACTTGTGTGTCTCTCATTTCTCCTCCCAGTTTTTCCTCCACCTCTCTTACTTGATTTTCAAAATCCTTTTTGAGCTCTTCCATGGCCTGAGCCCATTGAGTGGGCTGGGATATGGAAGCCTTGACTATTATGTCTTTCCCTGATGGTAAGCATTGTTCTTCCTCATCTGAAAGGAAGGGAGGAAATACCTGTTCACCAAGAAAGTAACCTTCTATAGTCTTATTTTTTTCCCTTTTCTGGGCATTTTCCCAGCCAGTGACTTGACTTCTGTATATTCTCTTCACACCCACATTGCCTCCAGATCAGCCCAGCCAGAGCTTGGGGTCTGAGATTCAAATGCTGCTTCCCAGCCTCAGGGCTTCAGCGGGGGCAGGGCTGCTACTCAGTGTGAGATTAAGTTCGGGTGCTCAGGTGGGGACAGGGCTGCCTCTCGGGGCTCAGTTCCCTCAGGGGGTTTATGCAGAGACCTTCAACAATGGATCTGGGCTCCTGCCTGCTTGGGGATCCCCAGTCTGCTCCCACCTCTGCTGCTGCCTCCCGAGGGGGCCTGAGTTATGGGGGCACCCCACTCCCCTCTCAGCAAGACAAGATGACCCTCTCACCAACCTCGGGGGCCCATGGGTAGAGGGACCCAAGTGGCCGCTGGAGATTCCGTCTGCTCGGATCTGCTCCTCTCAGTGCAGCGCAGCCAAGGCAGGGCTGGGCTCAGCTCTGGGTATGCAGCATGACGGACCTTTTATGAGAGGTTTTCAGGGCTCTCTGGAACAGAAATCTCGTCTTCTCCATTGTTCTGTGGCTTCTGCTGCTCCAGAATTTGTTGGGAGTTCTTTTTTACAGATATTTTGTGGGCTGTGGGTTTGTAGCTAGCGTATGTGTGTCTTTCTACTCCGCCATCTTGGCTCCGCCCCCCACTCTGAAACATTCTTAAAGATAAGACCAGAGCGGAAAAGAAAATTTGGCTTTCAAACACAAGAATCAAGAGAAGCTTGAAAAGGTAAACAAGAAAGAGAAATCATGAGGGACTTACTAAACTTGAACTGTTTACATTCCTACATGGAAAGACAATGTTTGTAGCTCTTAAAACTTTTTTCAATATCTGGGTAGTTGATGGGATTATGCACACCCACCCACCCCCCCCCCACACACACACACATACACACAAACACACACACAGTATAGGGTGAGTTGAATAGGAAGGGATAATATCTACAAAAAAGGAAATTAATGGGTGAGAGAGGAATGTATTGTGGAGGAGAAAGGGAGAAAAGGAATGGGGCAAATTATCTCTCATAAAAGAGGCAAGAAAAAGACTTTTCAATGGAGGGGAAATGGGGGAGGTGAGAGGGAAAATGTGAAGCTTACTCTCATCACATTTGCCTCAAGGAAGGAATAAAGTCCATACTCATTGTGGTATGAAAACTTATCTTACAATACAGGAAAGTGGGGGAGAAGGGGATAAGCTGGGTTGGGGGGAGGATGGAAGGGAGGGCAATGGGAAGAGGGAGCAATTAGAAATCAACACTCTTGGGAGGGACAAGGTCAAAAGAGAGAATAGAAGAAATGGGGGGCAGGATAGGATGGAGAGAAATATAGTTAGTCTTACACAACATAACTATTATGGAAGTCATTTGCAAAGCTACACATATATAACCTATATTGAATTGCTTGCCTTCCCAATGGGGATGGGTGGAGAGGGAGGAAAGAAGAGAAGTTGGAACTCAAAGTTTTAAGAACAACTGTTGTGTATTCTTCTTTCATACAACTGGGAAACAAGAAATACAGGTTATGGGGTATAGAAATTTATCTTGCCTTACAGAACAAAAGCAAAGATGGGGATAAGGGAAGGGAGGGATGTTAGATGAGAGGGCAGATTGGTGGTAGGGGTAATTAGAATGCTCAGCACTTTGGGGTGTGGAAGGAGAGAGATGGGGAGAAAATTTAGAACTCAAAATTTTGTGGAAATGAATGTAGAAAACTTAAATAAATTTTTAAAAAATCTAAAAAAGATTTATAAAGCCCTTCAAAAAAAAAGGAATGAAGGTTCATCATTGCTTTTTATGATTTGGGACTGACCTTATATTGACCTGGGAGACAGATCAAAATTCAGAGGAAGAAACTGAGACTCAGAAATGTCAAGTGAGTGGCTCTACATAATGTAGCAAGTCACTGGTACAGCATCCTCTTCAAAAAGTATTTTAAGTTTGTTTTAAGGACTAGTCCTAGGAAGGTAATGAGTAGAGAGAGATTTACAGAGCCAAGGGAAGAAGGAATATGGTGGCAGCTCTCTGAGGTTTGGGAGTGCCCTATTATACCCTCATACCTTCATCCTTCACCAGTCTTTTTCCCAATCTTTGTTAATATGTGTCCTAGATAGCATGGTGTAGTGGTTAGAGTATTGAAATTCCACCTCAGACACTCAGAAGTGTCTGTATCACCTAGTGCAAATCATTTCAGATCTCTGGGGCTCAGTTTTCTTATCTCTAAAATGAGGGGCAGCTGGATGGTACAGTGGATAGAGTGACAAACCTTGAGTCAAGAAGACCTGAGTTCAAATCTGGCCTCAGACATTGACTAGGTGTGTGACCATGGACAAGTCACTTAACCCAGTTTGCTTCAGTTTCCTTATTTGTATAATGAGCTGGAGAAGAAAATGACAAACCACTCCAGTATCTTTGCCAAGAAAACCCCAAAGGAGTCATGAAGAGCTGGACATGACTGAAAAACAACTGAACAACATGATGGAGTTGGAATTGATGGCCCCTGAGTTCCCCTCCAGCTTTAGACCTGTTCTACTATGCACTACTGGCCATTTTGACCCTGCAGGAGAACTCTTATAGTCCTAGAAAGAGAATGAGCTCTCCACACCTGCTTCACCATGACCTTGGAGACACTGTCAAGAAGAGTAGGTCATATCATACTCCTTGGGGAAGGGAGGTGCCCTTCTAGAAGTGCCTATGACAGAAATCATGAGAATCTCTCCTGTTCAGCATTCAGCTGCCTGGGATCCTCTGTGTGTGTTCTCTCCCCTGGTGAATTCATCAACTTTCATTGCTTCTTGTATCTGTCTTTGTCCTGTCTCCTAAATCCCACACTCTCATATCTGCCTGCCTTCTCGCTGTCTCCCCTTGGACATCCCATCCCATCTAATTCAACACGACCCCAACATAACTCATCATCTTTCCTCAACCAAACCAGTTTCTCCTTCTGGCTTCCCTCTCTGTCAGTCTCCTTCTCATTCTTCTCAGTCATTAGGCCTAAGAACCTCAAAGTTATCCCAGACCCTTCCCTCATGTCCAATCATTTTGTAGAATCTTAAAAATAAACTAGTCATAGGAACCCAAACCTAGTACTAACAGGAACCTTAGAAACCATCTAGTCCAACATCTTCCTTTTACAGGAAAGGAAACGGAGACCTGAAGGTCAAGCAACTTATCTAATATCACACAAGTAGTAAGTTGAAGGGAGCAGCTAGGTGGCTGAGTGGATGAAGCACTGTGCTTGGAATCATGAAGACTCATCTTCCAGAGTTCAAGTCTGGTCTTAGCCATTTACTGGCTATATGACCTTGGGCAAGTCATTTAACCCTTTTTCCTCAGTTTCCTCACCTGTAAAATGAACTGGAGAAGGAAAGGACAAACTACTCCAGTAATTTTGCCAAGAAAACCCCAAAAGGAATCATGAAGAATCAGACATGACTGAAAAACAACTGAACAACATTGATTGGTGTCCTTTATTCTCAGAGGATCAAAATGACATCACTATATTGGAGTCGAGGTACGGTGTGTCCAACTGTGGCTGATAGGTACAATGCAAGTGCAGAATGCTCCACCACAGGTCAGGCGCAAATAGTCTATATGAATATTTGGGGTGGATTCCCTAAATTTGTACATCTTGCGTTTCTTTTGAACTACTTCAATTCTGCTTTGCTCATAGAACACAGCACCCTTTCTGATGTAGGCATGCCATGCTGAGTGGTCCTGTGCCAGTGTCTCCCATGTCCCACAATGAAATCCAAAGTTCTTGAGAGAGACCTTGAGAGTGTCCTTGCATTGCTTCTTCTGACTACCATGTGAGTTCTCCATAAAATGGTCTTTTTTGGCAAGCATACATTTTGCATTCAAACAATGTGGCCAGCCCATCAGAGTTCTGCTCTCTGAAGCAGAGTTTGAATGCTTGGCAGTTTAGTTTGATTAAAGAGTTCAGTGTCTTTATCCTGCCAGGTGATTTTCAGAATCTTCCTAAGACAATTCAAATGGAAGAGATTCAGTTTCCTGGCATGGCACTAGCAGACTGTCCATGTTTCACAAGCATACAGCAACGAGGTCAGCACAACAGCTCTGTAGACCTTTAGTTTGGTAGTCTGTCTAATACCTCTTCTCTCCCATACTTTCCTTCAGAGCCTCTCAAACACTGAGCTAGCTCTGGCAATGTGTGCATCAACCTCATTGTCAACGTGTACATCCCTGGAAAGTACACTACCAAGGTAAGTGGACTTATCCACAACATTCAAAACTTCTCTGTTTGCTGTAACTGATGGTTCCACATATAGATGGTGTGGTGGTGGCTGATGGAGCACCTGTGTTTTCTTGGCTTTAATTGTCAGGCCAAACTTAGCACAGGCAGCAGAGAACAGATCCATATTTTATCGCATCTCAGCTTCAGGGGCTGCGTTGAGTACATAATCATCTGAAAACAAAATGTCATGCACCAATACACTTCTCCAACTTTGATCTTGGCTTATAGCCTTTTCATGTTGAAGAACTTACCATCTGTGTGGCAGCTGACCTTGATGCTGAGTTCATCCTAATTGATGGTGTTTAACAACATGGTTGAAAACATCATGCTAAAAAGCATGGGAGCAAGCACACAGCCTTGCTTCACTCCATTGGTTGACTGGGAAAGAATGAGAGCATCATTCATTACCCAGAACCCAGGCAAGCATACCATTGTGAAACTGACATACAATGCTGGTGAACTTCTCTGGGCAACCAAATTTTAATATAATTTTCCAGAAGTCCTCATGACTGACTGTATCAAAGACCTTGGTCAGATCTACACATGCTATGTACAGGCCTCTGTCCTGCTCCTGGCATTTCTCCTGGAGTTGTCGGGCAGCAAACACCATATCAACTGTTCCTCTGCCTTTTCTGAAGCCACACTGGCTCTTGGGTAGATGACCATCTCCTACATGAAGGATCAGCCTATTACGGAGGACCCTGGTAAGAATCTTGCCAAAAATGGCTAAGAGAGAGACATCCCTCCTCACCCCATAATTGTCGCATGACAATCTATTTCCTTTACTTTTATAGAGATGGATAATGGAGTCATCCTTGAATCTCCTCTTGACGTATAACTTGGAAAATTTCAGTCAGCTTTTGTATGAGCAATGGATACCCCCACACACACCTTGTAAATCTCAGCTGGAAGCACCAGGAGCTTTGCCACAGGAGAGTAACCTAATGGCACTCAAAAGCTCTTCTTCAGTTGGAACTTCAGCTAAGGAAGGATTGATTTCAACCTGAGGTAAATGGTCAGTGGTCTCAGTATTGATTGATGATGGTCTGTTGAGAACACTATGGAAGCGTCCAGCCCATCTCTCCAGGATCATGTCTTTATCACTAATCAATGTGGCTCCATCAGCACTGAGTAGTTGAGATGTACCACAGATCTTTGGCCCATAAATAACTTTCAGAGCATTATAAAAGCTCTTTGAATTGTTACTATCAGCATAAAACTAAATTTTGTCTGCCTTCTTACTGAGCCAAGAATCCTATATCTCTCTAAGTTTTGCTTGTATATTACTTTGATGGAGTTAAATGCTACCTTCTTAGAGATGTATCCTGCTAGTAAATCCTGTGGAGTTCTTGTTTTTCATTTAGCAGCTTCTGAATTTCCCCATCATTTTCATCAAACGAGTCTTGGCATTTGTGAGTGTTCTGACTCAGGTGAGCAAATGCAGTGCTGTACACCAAATCTCTGAAAGCTACCCATTCCTTTTCTGCTCCATTGTTGCCAACTGTTTGTTGGTTCAACTTTCCCTCCAGATCAGCAACAAACTGTGCCTGCTATGAGAAGTGCTCTAATCTGTTAGCATTAAGTCTTCTGGTAGTCATTTACCTTGGGGTCTCCACTTTTGTTGATTGAGAATATTTAGCATGGAGAAAATAAGTTTATGATCAGTCCAACACTCTGCACCAAACATTGCCTTCATCACTCTCACATCCTGTCTGTCTCTTCTCCTTACAGTCACATAGTCTGTTAAATACCAATGTGTACTGCGAGGGTGCATCCAAGAAGTTTTATTGCATTTAGGTAAGCGAAAGACAGTGTTGGTGATGAGGTCATGAGATGCACAAGTCTTCAGTAGTAAGTGACCAGTGCTGTTATTTCCAACTCCATTTCTCCCTAGGACCCCCTGCCAAGGCTGGTAGTTTGAGCCTACGCTGTCGTTAAAGTCACCCAGAATTATAAGCTTGTCCTCTTTTGGTACATTGATGATGAGGGTCTCCAGGTCTTCGTAAAATTTTTCTTTGACCTCATCAGGGTTTTTCATGGTGGGAGCAGATGCACTGATGATGGTGGCGTGATGTTTACCTGCAAAGGGCAATCACCTCATCATGAGCCTGTCATTCGCTCCTTTTGGCAGACATACTAGCTTGCTGTCTAGATTAGTTTTGATTGCAAAACCTATGCCAGCTTCACAGTGCTCCCATTCACCGTGGTCACTCTAGAAAAACGTATGTTCAGCACCACCTTTGGCAAGCTGGCCTTCATTTGCCAGCCTTGTTTCACTCAGGGCTCTAATTTGGATGCTGTACTTGTTGAGTTCTCTTGGAACACGAGTTATTTCTCTTTCAGGTCCACTGGATTTTGTGTGCACACATTCCATGTACCAGTCGTGAGTGGAATCATCTTTGCAGAATATTTTTTTGTACATTTCTTTGTGTTTCAATCACAGAGTGGGATTCCCCACTTGCCGTGGTAATCAGGCCAATGTTGGGTCAGCAGAAAATTTTAGGGGCACCTTTTCTAGCCCCTTCCTCACACCAGGAAGTGAGCAGGGCAGTCCTTAAAGGGCTGCTCAGACACCCAGGGTACTGCCTAATCCCACGGCTGCTTCCAATGAGAAACGACCCTATGGCCTGGGCAGCCTGTGTGCAGGGTTGTGACTACAGCTCCCAGTGTACCTGCTGCTTCCTCACTTGCCTGTGGCCACAGGACTCTAAGATAAGTAAAATGGTAAAATGGCATGGGTGATGTCTTTTGATTTGTCTGTAGATTGGATTTAAGTGAGGCAGGGTTGCACAAAGTCATCAGCCTCACTCTCTCCACCAGAGTCATCACAGTCCAGTGGCAGGACAGAGTCAAGACAGCGGCCAATGGCTCAGGATGCAGTGTGTGACCTTGGCATCTTCCATGTCTGACCAAGCTCTAAGCGCTCCACATCACCTGCTTCAGCCACCTTCATGGCCATTGGAACAAATTGTTTTCATCCACCCATTCCACCAAGGGAAGTCTTGCTTGGGCTAGACACCCCCCTAATTAACTGAATAACAGTAACGTAAATGGAAGAGCTTGGGATTTCTACCCGCATCATTTTACTTCAAACCCTAATCCTTTCCCATAGTACTGTGCTTCCATTATTCAGTGGCTAAATCTCATCCATTCTATCTCACCACTATTCTGAGCATGCTTTGCTCCCCCTTTCTCCACTGCCAATGTCCCCCATCTAAGCACAGGCTCCTACCTGCACTGTTTCTAAAGGCTCATACTTGTCATCTCCAGCCTTCAGTCTCATGCACTGGTGTTCTACACACACTGTCAGATTCATTTTCTTGAAATAATTCCACTGTACCACTCACATGGTCAGCCACTTTTAGTGATCCCCTATGAAATATTCCTCAACTTGGCATTACAGAGACCCTCTGTCATCCGTTCCTGCTACCCTACTCCAAGATTGTACAATATAACACACAGCATTAAAATACACCTGTTGCACTGAAGACGAACAATGCTGGGGGGGCGGGGAAGGGAACAGATGTTAACTCCATATGAAGCAAGATCTATCTACCAATTTAAGTCAGCTGAGTGGAAATGAACTCCTTTTTAAGTAGTGATCTCTCTGTCACTGAAAGTATTCAAGCAGAGGTTAAGAGTTATTCTTTCATTCCAGGTATTCTTTAAAGGGGATCTCTCTAGGAGGCAGAAAGTTGCAACAGATGCCTTCTTAGGACATTCTGGCCACCTACTCAAACTCCCAGTTCCAGCTACACTGGGGTGTCTTCTGCTATCCAGGCACTAATTAGACCTTCCCAAGATCTATGCCTTCACTCATGGTTATCCCTCCTTGGTCCTTTGATCCTTCGGGACACATAGCTCAAAAGCCCATTCCCCAACAGGTTCCCCTCCTGGTGACCTCTCCCTCTTCAGAAGTCCTATACTATTAGACTATCTGTATCACAGGGGCACTGAATATCAGACCATCAAAGGCCCTTAGAGGGCATTTAGTCTGACCTCTTCATTTTACTGAAACCCCAAGAGGGAAAATAATGTGCCCAAGTTCTCACAGTAAATGTGAGAGGCAGGATTTGAACCTAGGCCTCATTAGCTGCATGACATGACAGTCCAAAAAATCCAATGGGATCTGAGGCTGCAATGAGAAATAGAGCTTCCAGGAACAGGGAGGTGATAGATGGTTCCACTGGCCTCTTCCCTGGTCAGGCAATGCCCTGTTTGGGCCTTCATTTTAAAAACATTGATAAACGGGGAAATCATAGGTGTGAGTGGGAATAGAGAAGAGAAGTCAGGATAGTGAAGGGCCTTCAGTCTATGCCCTATGCAGATAGCATGAGAGTACAGGGAGAAGAGATGACTAATGGGAGACAAGGTGAAGTGTTCAAGTATTTGAGAAGGTCTGACGTGTGAAAGGAGGATGCGGTTTGTTCTTCTTGGCCTCAAAGCATACAGAAACGAGAAAAAGATTTACAGTTGAGGTCAGAATAAACTTCCTGACACTCTGAGTTGCCTCCAGTGAGGGAGTAAGCCTCCTGTCACGGAAGGTTTTCAAGTGGCTGACTGATTGATTGCTCAGAGACCCTCAACTGCTGTGGGACAGGATTCAGACTTGAACCTAAACTTTCTAAATGTGAACTCTAATTGGTGTGATTTTTCAGTGTGTTTGTAGTTTTGATCCATCCATTGGGACCTCCTGGTATGGAAATTCCCTTTACCAATAGAGGTCAGTGTCTATTTTGCTACTTCTAACCTTTGAGCCTTCCCTGGGGCTACAGGGCAGCACCTACATGGTCTTAGAGAACTACCAAGAGCACTGAGGATGTAAGTGACTTACCCAGGGTCACCCAACAAGTCTATGTCAGACACGGGACTGGAATACAACTTCCTTACTTCTTTCTTTCCAAAGAGCTCTCCTTTTAGAAGTGTGGCCAATATTTGGTGTCCCAATACCATATCTCCGTTCCATGCCATCTTCCCTCCTGGTCATCTTTGCCTCCTCCAAGGACTAGCAGAGAGACTCGTACACAAGAAATATTATTGAATGAAATGGAAGCGATTGATAGTAATAGGCCATCTTGATGGGTTTCAGTGCCAAGCATTGTTACCATGCCCCTGGGAACCACCAGCTCCAAACATGGAAGGAATATGGGCCAAATTGACCCAGGTGTCCCTTCCCTACAGCCATTTTTGGATCAATAAGCAACAGGATGCTAACATTAGATCCCCCACCCCTCTGTCTACTCTCAGGGATCTTTTTATAGGAGGAAATAAAAAGCAGAGATCTCATGGAAAGAACTGGGCAACCCCTCCCAAAGGGCCATTCATACTGCCTCTAGGCAAGGTCCATCCTGCTCTCTGAAGACTTGGAGTACAGAGAAACCTGAGTTTGGATGCCACCTTGGCCACCTTCTAGCCCTGTGATCATGCCCTGGTCACTTAACCTAAACAACAGGGTGCCCATCTGTAGAATGGGGTTAATAAGACTATTCTGCCCTCCCTTGAGACAGAGTGATAGCGAATAGAGAGCTGACCTCAGAACCAGGAAGACCTGACAAGTTCTATCTCTAATACACACTTGCCGTGGGACCCTGGGCAAAGTCCTTTACTCTCAGTGTATCATGCAAAGCTCTAAGCCTTTGCTTTGGTAGGGGAGATCCTCTCAGCTGGAAGTCCCATAGACCAATTAGAACCCAGGGCTAGGCCCTATCTCTTACCTCACAGGGATCTTTCAGAAAGAGAATTGGCTTGGGACTTTGAGAAAAGTCTCACTGTGAGCGTGTGGAGATTGTGAGAGGACATGCACCACACTGAGAGGTCTATGGGCACCTCCTGGGGGATCAATCTGGAGAGTTTCTTGATCAGTTTGATGCACCAACTGGGAGGGGACCTGGGATTTGGGCTGTATTTTCTCATGCCCTTTGAAATTTCCTAAAAGATGAGCCTTTTTCCCATTGGAAACAGGACAGATCAGCTGGTGTCAGATAAGGGACCCTGGGCCCTGGAGGAAGTATGTGATTTTCCCCAAAGTTCCCCGCCTTAACAGTGGTCAATGACTTCCTGGTGGAGGGAAGGAGAGAAACTCATGGAAACACTCCATGTGCACTAACCTAGGCTGGCCTCAGCCTTGGAAAGGTGGCCGAATAACATTTCTACCTGAGTGATAATCCCCATGGAGAGTGGAACTATTTTGAGAGGTAGTATGATAGAATGAATATGCCATTGAACTTGGAGACATGAGACCTGAATTCAAACCCTGCCTTTACAGACTCCCTAGTTGTAACTGCAGTGTGCCTCAGTTTCTTCATCTGTAAAATGAGGGGATTAGAAGCCATGGCCACTATGGTCCCATTCAAATCTAAATCTATGGTCCCAGATAGCCAGAGTGGTGAGAGTTATTGAATCCCAGTCATCTTAGATAAAGGAGGGGGGAGGTCCCAGACAGTGCCACACTTCTCCACCCATTAATGGACCTGTCCATTAAGGGAAATTTGATTAGGAGAGATTTGTTTTGTACGAAGGCCTCATACCTTTTGTTAATTTCTAATGAGGGAGTGGTTTTCAAGGTTCGTGAAGCCCTCTGGTACTGTAAAGTGTATAAATACTCCAAAGTGAGGTTTTACTTTGGGGCTTACTCATTGAAAGTGCTTGTTTGACCATACAAGACTCTGGACAGCCCCTAAGGAGCCCCCCGGCTTTGAAAACCCAGATGCTAGTGCTTCTCTCTCTGGTAACTATGTATGTATTGCTTACAGTCAGAAAGTTGCAAGCCCTGTCTGTTGATCACTATTTCTTTGTATTTTCTCTGAAGTTCTGGGTGCTGACTTTTTCCCCTGAACTAAGTGAATGATATATATACTTAATTAAAGTGATTGTTGACCCCTCAAAAGTTGGCTGCCTTTTAGAAAGGCAGATCTAAGAACCTATACAACAGGCCCTCCTGTGTATGCTGGGGTCCTTGCTGTAACACCTGCCTAGTAGGCAGTACGTAGCACCCACTGCCTGCAACCAGAGCTTGGGAGTCTAATTCTTTACCAAGAGAAGGGGAGTTCCTGGGCAGCCTCAACCTCTAGGAGAGAGAATTGCCGTTGACGCTTTGGTATCAGCCATCATATGGGGGAGGAAAAGAGTGGATTAGGTCCTCTGTCATCACCCATGAGGTTCAGTTCGAGAAATGAGGTGTCCTTTTTAGAAACCCTCAAGTTTGTTTCCTTGTGGGTCATGAATCCAAATCCCTTAGTACAGTACCATTTCTTTGGATGCCATGGTGGCTTCCTAGGATGAAAGTGAACAGGCAGAAAGACAAACCCAGGAACTACAGGAACACAATTACAAAATATTTTCCATACAAATAAAGTCAGATCTAAACAACTGGAAAAATACCAGTTGCCCATGAGTAGACCAAGATAATATAATAAAAATGACAATTCTACCTAAATTAATTTACTTATTCAGTGCCATACCAAACTACCAAAAATTTATTTCATAGAGCTAGAAAAAACAATAACTGAGATAAGAACTCACTATTTAACAAAAACTGCTGAGAAAACTGGAAAATAGCATGACAGAAACTAGGCATAGAACAGCATCTTACACCATACACCAAGATAAAGTCAAAATGAGTACACGATTTAGATACAAAGGCTGATACTATAAGCAAATTAAAAGAGCAAGGAATGTTTTACCTATAAGATTTATGTAGAATGGAGGAATTTGTGAACAAAACAAGAGATAGAGAACATTATGAAATGCAAGATGGATAATTTTGATTACATTAAATTGAAAAGTTTTTGCATAAGCAAAGCCAATGCTTTAGAAGGGAAGCAGAAAACCGGGAAACAATTTTTACAGCCAGTGTCTCTGATAAAGGCCTCATTTCTAAAACATATAGGGAACTGAGTCAAATTTACAAAAATACAAGTCTTTCCCCAGTTGATAAATGGTCAAAGGATACAAAGTTTTCAGATAAAGCAATCAAAATTATATAGAGTGTATAAAAATGCTCTAAATAATTATTGATTAGAGAAATGCAAATTAAAACAACTCTGAGGTATCACATCACACCTATTAGATTAGCTAACATGACCAAACAGGAAAATGATAAATGCTGGAGAATATATGGGACAATTGGAACACTAATGCATTGTTGGTGGAGTTGTGAACTGATCCAACCATTCTGAAGAGTAATTTGATTCTATGCCCAAAGGACTATAAAACTGTGCATACTTTTTGACCCAGCAATACCACTTCTAGGTCTGTATCCCAAAGAGATCATAAAAGTAGGAAAAGGATCTACATGGACAAAAATATTTATAGCAGCTCTTTTTGTGATGGCCAAGATTTCAAAACTGAGGGGATGCTCATTCATTGGGGAATGGCTGAACAAATTGTGGTATGTGAGTGTAGTGGAATATTATTGTTCCATAAGAAACAATGAGCAGGCAGACCAGAAAAATCTGGAAAGACTTGCATGAACTGATGCTGAATGAAGTGAGCAGAACCGGGAGAATATTGTACACAGTAACAGCAACATTATGCAGTGACTAAGTATGATAGACTTAGATCTTCTCAGACATACAACAATCTAAGACAACTCCAAAAGAATCACGATGGAAAACGCCATTCACATCCAGAGAAAGAACTATGGTGTCTGAATACAGAGCAAAGTTGACTATTTGTTCTCTCTCTCTCTCTCTCTCTCTCTCTCTCTCTCTCTCTCTCTCTCTCGCTCTCTCTCTCTCTCTCTCTCTCTCTCTCTCTTTCTTCTTCTTCTTCTTCTTCTTCCTCTTCTTCTTCTTCTTCTTTTTCGTGGTTTCTCCTACTGGTTACAACATGACTAATGTGAAAATTTATTTTAAAAAAAAACACCAGGAAGTGAACAGGCAGGTCAGGAGGTCTCCTATCTTACAACCCCAGGTACGTTTCTCTTTTAGGGGGAGTTTACCCACTAGGGTTCCAGTAATACAGTGAATACCTGAATAGGGCTTAAAGAGGTACTCTGCAGACTCAATCCCAAATTTGTTTCCCTTCTAAAAGGAAGCCAACCCATTGGGTGGTACTATAATCCTGCGGGCCTTCAAGAGTCTAGAGGAAGGTGGGAAAGAGGACAGTTGTGTTGATTGTGATTTACGTGGCTTTGTATTCTCCACAGAGTGGATAGCAGTCCAGTGGCACCTCTATATTTATTTTAGCATGAATTATGACATGAAAACTAGATCCCCTTTTACCCACATCTGGGATACTCAGACCCATATTTGAGCTAGATTCTGCGATTTCCCAGAGTAAACTTTGGGTGGGGGTGTACAAACCCCAGCGTTTGTTGATTTCGGGGTAGTCCCTGAGATTAAACCTGGTTCATGTAAACCAAGGGTTCTTAACCTGAAGTCCATGAACTTGTTTTTCAGAAGAGATTTTGATAACTGTATTTCAAGTAATGACCTTGGGGAATGTATGCATGTTGTTTTATGCATTTAAAAACCTGATTCTGAGAAGGGGTCCATAGACTTCCCCAGATTGCCAAAGGAAAAAAAAAGAGTTAAAACACAAAAATGGAATTTAAGACAAGAATTCCCGCAGAGTAATGAACAGGGCCACCTGGATCACAGAGATTTTGCGATCTGATCACAGACAGAAAGTCCCTCATTAAGTGTCAAGTGATGTGAGCAGCTATTACAAGAAAAACACATCTTTGTCTTGTACGTAAGAGTCTGCAAAGTACTTGTCTCATAACCCTGCTGTGGGGGAAGCAGAACGACCATTGTTTGGACCATTGTGGCTTAGAGAGAGACCAGAGACTTGCCCAGGACCCCATAGCCAGAGTGTATCACGGGCAGGATCTAAACCTAGCTCTTCCTGGTGCTGAGATCGGCTCTCTTTGCACTTTATCACCCTGCCTCGAGGGAGGGAAGACTAAGTTTATTAGCCTTATTCTACAGATAGGCCCCTGCTGTTTACGTTAAGTGGCCAGGATGTGATCATAGAGCTAGAAGGTGAACAAACTGGCATCAAACCCAGGTCTTTCACCATTCCAAGTCTGGTGTTCTTTCTAAAGAAAAAGATGGGTCTTCAGAGCACAGGGCTAGCCAAGGTTCCAAGGGCTGGGTTAGTAGACATCAGGAAAAGGGGAAAGACTTTGAAGACAATGACTATGATGAGACTGCTTCTGGAGTTGGCTGTCATGGTCATTCATTCCAACCCTCTCTTTTTACAAATAAGGAAACTGAGGCCCAGGGTGTGTGGGTGGGGAAGACTTGCCCAAGGCCCCATATACATTTAGAGACTGAAGGAACTTCAGAGGTCATCTAATACGATACCTTATGTTTGGGGCAACTAAGTCGCACAATGGTTAGAGCACTGATCTTGGCCTCAGGAAGAAGTAAGTTCAAATCCAGCCTCAGACCCTTAGTATCTGTACAACTCTGGACAAGTCACTTGACCTCTATCTATCTTAGTTTCCCGGGGAAATGGGGATCATAATAGCACCTACCTCCTAAGGTTGTTGTGAGGATCAAATGAAACAATTGTTAAGCACTTAGCATAGTGCCTTTCCTATAGTGAGCTTTATAGAAATGCTCGCTATTATTAATATTTTAAAGATGAGAAACTGAGACCCAGAGGGGAAGTGACTTGCCCAGGGTCACACAGTCATAAGCAGCATTTGCAGCTATGTCTTGTGATTTCAGAGTCAGTGGCCTTTCTCCTGTCTGAGATCTCATAACTAGTAAACGATAAGACTTTGACATCTTCCCTTCAGGGGCTTATTAGCTATGTGACCATGGGACCTGCCTGGGCCTCAGTTTCCTCCTCTGAGAACTGGGCATAATCATGCCTGAAGTGTCAACCATAGAACTGTTGGGAGATTCAAATGAGATGTTAAGACATTTTGTGAATTTTAAGGTGTTATAGAAATGTCGGCCATTATTGTTAATGTTTCATTTTTTTTCATTTATTCATTTTTTTTGACTTCACCATTTTGACAGCGCTTGGAAATGGCCAAGAATGAATCTTTATCTTTATGCATTGGAGCTTGTTCGGCCTAGAGGCCGAAGGGCTACCCGAGCCTTCCTTACCTGTCGTCCAGGTCTTCAGAGATCAGCCAGATAAACGTGTTGAGAGAAGAGACTTTCCAGAGTCGAACAAGGGTTAGGCTTTATTCAGGGTCTTGGTTACATGTGCAGGGTGAATTCTTCCTCAGGAGAGAGGAAGCCTCCTCCTCCCAAGGGGCAAGGATCATACATCAAGAGGATGGGAGCGGAAGAGGGGGGGAAACCCTCTTCCCTCCAATGGCCCCTCAGCGTGAAGAGCCCCTGGAGGGGACTCCGCATCCAGAAGAGGGCCTTCAGGCTTTCCTGTCCCTACTTAAGCTCTCCCGCCGCATAGTTTGCACGTGAATACTGTGCGTGCTCTCAGCCCCTAGCTAATTAACAACAGACCACGGACCAATCTCAAGGGTGGGATGCTCTCCCCAGCAAGTTTCCCACTGAGAAGAGGTGGAAATGCACGAGATAGCCCGTGTTTCACGCCTCAATCCCCAGCTGTTCCCTGGGGGGCCTCGTGAGAACTCTGAGGTTTAGAGGTCCTCACTTTTACCTGCCCAAGACTGTCCTCATGAAACTGAGCTTACACCCCTAACAGGAGCTTAGATAGAAACAGACAACTTGCAGCCCTGTTCTTGAGTGGTCAGTGTTTGGCAAAGTCTTGTGCTAGTGGGGAAAAAAAAGAACTGGTTTTTAAGCATTTCAAAACAGTATTGAGATGCAGGACCATCTTCGGTAGGCTGGCAGACTGGGACAATCATTCCATCAGGAAGCCTTAAGCACCTACTATGTGCCAAGCACTTTGATAAACCTTGGGTATACAAAGACAAGGGACTAGTGACCTCTGTAGTAGAAAGACTATGGGAATAAGACAGGCTTTTTCTTGTTCTCCCCTGGTTTGAATTTCTAACAGGAAGTTTCTGTATCTTGAAATATTTTCATTCCAAGTTATCATCATCATCATTAATGTTGAAAACAATTATCTCAACGTGATGGGAGAAAACTGACCTTGGAATCAGGGAGAAGAAGGTTCAAGTCTACATACAGTGACACACACTATCCCTGTTACTTTTCCCATGTGTAAAGGTAATTGTCATCATTCACTTTTAGACGATTTTGAGTTGCAAATTTTTGCTGCCTCCTTTGCCTCCATCCTCCCCAGATGGCATGAAATCTGATATAGGCTTTACATGTACACATGTCCACTTTAGTCATGTTGTGAAAGAAGAATCATAACAAAGGAAAAAAATGAGAATGAAGAGAGAGAGAGAGAGAGAGAGAGAATAGTCTGCTTCACTCTGCATTCAGACTCCATGGTTCTTTCTCTGGATATGGACAACATTTTCCATCATGAGTCTTTAGGAATTGTCCTAGATCCTGGCATTGCTACGAAGAGCTAAGTCTGTCAAAGGTGGTCATCGCACGATGTTGGTATCACTATCCTCATTCTTGAAGAGGACCAATGACTTCAGGAAGGTGATGCCATGACTTGAAAGTGAGTTGGATTTGAGTGAGGGAGGGCTGTGCAAAGTCACCAACCTCACTCTCTCCCCCAGACACATCTGGGTCTAGTGGCAATACATAGGTCAGGATGGCTAACAATGGCCCTGATGCAGTGGGAACTTTCCATTTTTTAAGTGAATTTCTCAAAGAGTTACCAGGATTTAGTAGAAGCAAAAGAGATTATGAAATCCAGAGGTTCATATTCTCCCTATGGGTAGTGGATAGCAGGGAGATGGGCTAGGCACCTGGGGGTTAGTGGCATCTGCTGAGAAGGAAGGTAGCTCTGGGCTAGCAGAGGATGTGATCATAGGGCTAGAAGGTGGTCACCCCTATTCTTTCTCCATTTGACCATCCAAACTAATCCTTTCCCCCTGCTACCCCCACTTTCCCCTCCATCCCAGATCCTGCAGGGTCTTTCCTAACCCAGGTCACCTGTCACTTTCTAGGCCTCGTGCAGGGCCCCGAGGGAGCATCGACCCATTGACCTAGGAGTTCAAAGACTACTGAGCTTTGTTTCAGAGAAAGTCAATACCCCAGGAGGGGGAGGAGGGAGGGGATGTCCTCAAACTCAGTGCTGCCTCCCCCAACCCCAGGGCTAATGAGCTCCCCCCCCCCACACACACACACACACTTATGACTCAACCTAAAATAAGGAAGGAAGATAGTCAGTGAGACTGGGAACTGAGTGAGAGATAATAGGGAAGGAAGGGGAGCTGGCAAGGTACCAGACTTTGGGCTCATCAGTACCAGGAGGGAGAAGGACAATGACTGCCATGGCGATGTTCCTGGGCATGTTCCTCCTGGCTCACCTTTCGGGACATCTGAACGGTAAGAGCGGGGCCAGGGGCACCCTTGGGCCTGCCAGCGCTGGAGTGACCAGCTAGGGTCTTGAGGGTGGGGGAGCTCTATTTCCATTGGGCTGAGGGAATCCTCTGGAAGGGGAACCGGCACCGAGTAGCCATCAGAAGCCCTGAATGAAGAGCTAAGCATCCTGGGGGTATGGTCTAGGGCAAAGAGCACCACATCTGGTGCCAGGAAATGGAGTCTCAGGTGTCACGGGCTCTGGGATCATGTCTGCCTGAGTTAGCTGCTTAATCTATTTGCTTTTCCATCTGGAAAATGGGGAGAATAACATTTGTACCGGCTTCCTCCTGCACAGGACCGTCATGGGGCTAGCTGGTAATTTTGACAATGGCTTGTTCTAAGTCATTGCCAGGGCTGCCCCTGGAAAGGGATTGGGGTCAGAAGACTGAGAATGAAAGCTCGGCTTTACTACTAAGTAGCTGGGTGACTTTGGGCCCCTCACTGCACCTCAGTTTCTTCCTTGAAACATTATTCAAACTATTATTCATAGGCAGACTAGGTGACCATTTAGGGAGAGGGACCGTACCTGATAGCACTCTAGACTTGGAACTGGGAAGACCTGAATTTGAATCCTGCCTTGACCGTTGCGTGACCAGCCGTGTGGTGCTGACCAAGTCACCTCAGTATGAAAAGAGAGGCTTGGATTCAATGACCCCCAAGAACCCTTCTTGTTCAACTATAATCCTAGGAGTAGAATTTGATTGCTATAGGGAACTCCCAGGGAAGTAAGTGCCTTCTAATAAAGCAGGTCAGCACTTTCTCTGAAATGGCAAGACTTCCAGAGCTGCCCAGAGCACAGAGAGGTTGACTAATTTGTTGAGGGTCACTCAGTGTCAGGAGCTCAAGATGGGACTTGAGCTCAGGGCTTCTTGACTCAGAGCCCACTGAGGCTCCCAGGGATTCTGGAGGTCTCCAGGCCTCCACCTGTTTCTGAGAGGGGAAATCAGTTCACTAGAGCCTAATCCCTTTAACAAAGGCTGTGATCCCCATCAAAAAGAAATCTCCACTCCCAGAGTGAAGCTGTTATCAGGCACTGAGACGTGAGTCTCACTATATAGAGTCTCATGAGTCTCGTTCTATAGTCTCACTAGGGGTCAGGAGGTCCAGCTCTGCTTTTTATTACCTGCTTGAACTTGGACAAGGTACCTCTGTGTCTCAGTTTCCTCATCTGTAAAATTTGCCAGTAGAGGACCTAATTTGGAATGGTTGGTCCATAAGGTCTCTTCCAGATCTGACATTGTCCATTCTATGTTCTAAGTGCCGCCCCTCCCCTCCATGCTGACATTCCAAGTTCTAAGTTTCCTCCAAGTTTTGGCACACCATCATCTAGAATTGTAAATGGAGATTTTGATAAAAAGGGCACAGTAGGGCATTTGGGAGCTGTTGTGGACACTGTGGGGGGTCCACTGGGTGGTGGAAAAGGATGAACAAAGAGAAGGCTGGATCAGCTGCAGGCACATTTCTCCCTTCTGCCATGACTGGGTCCTCCTGGCATGTTGTGGAGTGATGGATGGGTCCTCCAGGCTTCATTTGACCTTCCCTCCTTTTTCCCATTCCAGCAATTGTCCAGCAATTGTCAGTCCTGGATCAAAGAGCCTACCATTTGCCCCAGGCTCTCCACAGATCAAATTTGTGCAGTAGGGAATGTCAGGATTATTATCTCACCCCGCATTTTACAGAGGAGAAAACTGAGGTTCGGGGAGCTAGGCTCAGACAGAAGCCACACACACTAAACCCATAGCCAGGGCTGGCCTTAAGTCTTGTAGGGTCCATCCCTTGTTCTTTGCTTCCTTCTTGTTGGTCTTTTGTTGAAATCTAGAACTCCATACCCAGGGAGGACCCTTGACTTTATCCCCTTCCTGCCCTTCTCTGGGCCTGTTCTGGGGAAAGGACCTGCTGTGAGCCAATGATTGATCTCCATGGATCTCCCAAGGGAAGAGACCTACAGAAAGGGAGGCCCAAGCCCTCCAAGCAGGTGGAGGGGGTTGGCACTTTCCAAATTCACTTCTCTTTAAACTATACCATCTCCCCATATAGTTTTGCTAGAAGGACCCTAGAGCTGGAAGAGGCCTTAGGACATAGAATATCAGATCTGAGATTGACAGGGCTGGTAGGGGATTTAGAGCATACAGTGCCAGAGTTAGCCAAAGCAAAAGGGCAGGTAGGCGGTGCAGTGCATAGAGCACCAGTGTAGGAGTCAGGAGGACCTGAGTTCAAGTCTCACCTCAGACACTTGACCCTCACTAGCTGTGTGACCTTGGGCAAGTCACTTCACCCCAACTGCCTCATCCTGATGAATATCTGGTCACTGGATTCAGATGGCTCTGGAGGAGAAGTGAGGCTGGTGACCCGAACAGCCCTCCCTTACTCAAAAACAAAGTCAAGTGCCAGTCATGTCATTATTTCTCTGATGGCATGGTCTCCTTGGGCAACAAAGGACAGACACATAGCCAGAACATTAGGATATGGAGAATTAGAGCTGGGAAGGACCTGGATTATAGAGTGTCAGGGCTGGTAGGGACCTTAGAACAGGGAAAGGCAGGGCTGAGGACCTTAGAACATAGGATCATAGAGCTAAGGCAGGCCCAGTGACTATTTCCCTGAAATCCTGTTTTATCCTGTCCACATTTTCAGTAAGGTTAGGGACATTGCTTAATCCTTACTGCTGCTCCCTAGCTCAGAGCTGGGGAAGGAGCAGTTCAGTTCTGGTTCCAGGTCACTGCTCCCAGAGAAGGTGATGGTCAACTCTGTTTCTGGTTTGTATATCTCCAGCACCTAGGACAGTGCCAGACATGTGATAGTTGCTCTCTAGATGATTGTTGATTGATCGTTTGATTTGGGGAAGAGAGTACCATTCCTTCCAGAGCCAGGGACTGAACCAAGATGACCAGTCTCTCCAGCCATCTTCTTGATCAATCATCAAATCTTATAAAGCACCCATGCTGTGCTACCAGAGAAGAGTGGTACAGGGGATAAAGCCCTGGCTCTAGGTTTCCCTGTGTGAAGACCTTGAGCAAAAGCCTTCCCCTCCCTGGGCCTCAGTTTCCCTTTCCGTAAAATGAAGGGATTGCTCTAAATGGACCCTGAGTTTTCCTGCAGCTCTAGATCTAGGATCCTATGTGCACCATTGGATGACTCCCTTTTCCTCCTTGAGCCATGGTTTCCTCCTCTGTAAAATGAGAGGTCAGGCTAGGTAGCATCTGAGGTCCCTTCCAGCTCTAGCTAACCATTTCAAGTTGGAGGGGGCGAGCGCCTACTGCTTCACACTTTAGTGACAGCCAGGAGAGAAGGATGTTGGCTATCAAAGAAATTGTGGATGGTGAGGAGAATGATTGGAATGGGGGAAGGGGCAGGGAAGACGGTATTGAGGATGATATTGATGAGAACTGTGGGCACCAGTGTCTCCCTTAAAGTTCACTCCAGCTGGACTATCCCAAGCTCTCTCTTTGGGAATGCCTTTCACCAAGTCAATCACTCTTCAGGCCTTGGATGGCAGATTCTCATCTCTCTCTAGCCATTACAAAGTAAGTCAGTTTGGAAATGGGGAGAGGGAATAGAGAATAAAAAGACAGAAGGGTGGAGAGAGTCATCTAAAATTCCTTCCTGGGGTTCCCCAGGTCCTGAGAGAATAATGGGCAAAAATGGAAAAGCTGTGTGACCTAGGGTAGGGTTACCCACCCGCTGATCTTCAGTTTCCCTGTTTATAGAATGTGGACAGTAAAATACAACCTACCTTCCAGGAATGGAACTTTGTCAACTAAGATACATTGAAGAAATGTTAGGGATCAGGATTATAACGATTTCTATACCCCATCTCCCAGCTGTGCCCAACTTGGAAGGACCTGTCAAAATGACTGGCCCCTGGAAAGGGAATGTCAACATTGCCTGCACCTACCAGCCCATGGAAGGTTACACCCAAGTCCTAGTGAAGTGGTTGGTCCAGCAGGATAATGACCCTGTCACCATCTTTTTGCGAGATTCTTCTGGAGACCACATTCAGCAGGCCAAGTACCGAGGCCGCCTAGAGGTGAGCAGAGAGCCACCTGGAGATGTGTCTCTGTTACTGGAAACTCTGGAAATGGATGACAGGGGTCGCTACCTGTGTCAAGTAACCTGGAAGGGCCCTGATGGGAGGCAATTGATGAAAGAGCGCCTGACAGAACTTCAAATTCAGAAACGTGAGTTTGGGACTTGTGGAGAAGACTTGGGCAAGGGGGAAGTCTAGAGGAGAGGGCCTAAAGTCTCTTCCTGGGCTGACATTCTCAATTCTCAGTTCTAAGGGCCCTACCAACTCTGTCATTCACTGCCCCCAAATCCTCCTCAGTTCTGACATTCTGTGTTCCAAGGCCCCTTCCAGCTCTTACATTCTGTGTTCTAAGAGCACTCTCATTCTATGTTCCAAGAGCCCTCCAAGCTCTAACATTCTGTGCTGAAAGCATCCTCTCAGCCCTTACATTCTGTGTTCTAAGCTCCTCCAAACTCTGTCATTCCCTTTCCTAAGGCCCTCCCACCTCTGACCTACTCTGTTCTAAGGCCCCTCCCTGCCCTGACGTCCTGTGTTCTTAGGTCCATGACATCTGTGACATTCTCAGTTCTAAGCTCCTTTCCAGCTCTGACTTCCTCCCCTCTTGGGTCCGTTGTGCTTTTGTGGACACTAACCTTTCTGTTTGCCTTTGCCCTTTCCCCATTCCTCCATCCCTTCCCAGCATCTCTCTCTTACTTCTGTGAGCCAACAAGGTCTTCTTTTCTTCAGTATTTTGCCTGTTCTAGCCCTCCAGGCCTGTGCCCCAAGCCACACTCGCCTCATGAGGACCCTAATTCAGTCACCTTCCAGCTATGTATCCCAGGGCCTTGCTCTCAGTTTCTGCATCCTTCCTAACCGTTTCTCTCTCTCCCTATTGCAGTTCCTGCCTCCAAGCCCCGGGTGACCACGGGCTCTGGCTATGGTTTCCAGGTACCCCATGGCATGAGAATCAGTCTTTTGTGCCAGGCCCAAGGCTCTCCACCTATCACCTACAAGTGGTACAAGGGGAAGCCAGACGGGACCCAGATCCATGTGAATTCTCTTGGCACCCTCTTCTTTAAGCCTGCCCAGGTCTCTGACTCAGGGACGTATTTCTGTGTAGCCAAGGCACGTGTTGGTTCCGAGCAGATAAGTGATGTTGTCCACTTTGTGGTCACAGGTAAAGTACCACCTCCTTCACCCCATTTTCACACTTGTGACCCAGGGATGGCCCTGGGGAAACTTGGTTTCTTTCGTTGAACTGCCTTTGCTAGCTTCAGTCACCTCCCCCCGAAGCCTAAGGCCAGACTTATTCTGGAAAATTATCAGAAAAGAAGGCTGCTCTTATATTCGCAGAAGGCTTAAGCATTGGAAGGAATGCTAATAGTCAATCAATCAGTCAATCAGCAATCATTTATTAAGTGCTTACTGTATTCCAGGCACAGTGCAGAGTACTAAGGACCCAAAGTGAGGGCCAAAGACCAAAACTTGTCCGCCCTCCAGCAGCTTACATGTGAATGGTCACTTCCAGACCAGTGACAAAAGCTATTTTGGGAGGTGGGGCAGAGGTCAATGGGATGGAGATACAAGTGCAGCTGGTTTAGCCTAATCAAAAACAGTGTGCATTGTGGGAAGGGCACTAGATTTAAAATTGGAACTGACTTTTGAGTCTTACCTCTGACACACGTCTTTTGTGGGAAGTCACTGTACTTCTCTGAGCCTCAATTTTCCCTTCCATAAAATGGGAATGATGGTATTGATACCAACTACCTCTCAGCACTAAAGAAACTTCAGTTATTATTTACATGCTTAGATGAAGGTACCTAGAACCTCAGAGTCATACCAGAAGCTGCTTGAATCATCCGAGACTGGTTGGAACCTACTGGAACCTGCTAGAATCAGAGACACAGATTAGATTTTTTAAGCATCATCTGATGTCACCAGCTCACTTTACAAATGAGGAAACTGAGGCCCAGAAAAGGGATGGAGCTTGCCCAAGATCACACAGCTGGCGAGTGACCAAGCTGGGATTCAAATCTCTGACCCTGGCACCTGGTGACCTCAGAGCTCAGGATCATCTGAATTGGACCCTCACAGCTGGTCAGGGTTGGTAGAAGGAGGGCATTTCAGAGATTGCAGAGATGGAAGGGGAAGAGCTAGGGACATATTGGGTTTAGGCCAGACCCTTGACCCATAGCAGTTATCCATGGAGTGGGAGAGAGGGGAAAAAAGATGACAATAACTGGTATACTGTTACCTCCCCTGGCAGACTCTTCTAAGAAGCCTACATCAGCGATGCTGCCTGAGGAACTAACAACCACTACACCCCTCCCTGAAGGTGAGTCCTATTGGAGGCCAAGGAAAGGTACCAAGATCTCTGGTGAATCAGGACGAGACAGACAATTTTGAGACTTGAGGGCCCACCAGGAATCCAGAGAGGGTATCATAGATGGCAGTGCCAGGGTACAAGGGCAAGGAATCTTGGTTCTGCCACTTCCTGGGCATGCAAAATTGGATTCAATACTCACACCAGCAAACCTTGGCTGCCAAAGTCTCTCTGAACTAGGAAACATCAAAGATTTTGGTGACAACATTGCTGTGCGAATTATGAAAGGGCCGGAGAGATGTGAGTTCTTGCCATGATGAGGATCTTTCCTGCTCTTAGTCAATATTGGTAATGACACTTCCATGAGATGCAATTCCTTCTCCTGAGAAGTTTATAATCAAAAGGCGAAGTCAAGGCTGGCACTTTTGGCCATCCATCATCTAAGAGAGACCTACATGAGGAGGTGAGGGGCACAGATGAGGAAGCAAAGGGAAGGGAAGCTCCTTAGCTGAGGAGATGAAGCCAATTTCATTCATTCAGTCAAGCATTCGTTTAAGGCAATCATGGGACTAGGATCAAAGACTTGTGGAGAAGTGACTTACCCAAGGTCATAGTAAGTGGCAGAACCGGATCTTCCTGCTCTCTAAAATGAGGGGATTGGGTAGATGGTGTCTAAGGGCCCCTCCATCTTAAGATATGCTCAATCTGACCATCACTTCTGACTGGATGGCCAGAGCAGATTTCCTGGAGGAGGTACAATTTGACTTGGGCCCTAGAGGATGGGTAAGATTTTGACAGATAGAAATAGGGGATGGATGAATGAGGTAATTCCAGACAGAGGGACTTGTGTGAGCAAAGACATGGAGGTGGGAATGTACAATGTATTTTGAAGAGAGCTGGGTTTGGAAGGAACACAGAGCACATAAAGAGGAAAGCCACTTAAAATAAATGATGAATTATATTCAATGACAGAGTTTCGGCATCAGAGGTTCTCTATGCCGACTTGGTGGTATTGTTGGTAACATTTTCAGAGACTAGATTTGGACTGAGGGCACTAAGAAAGCCCTTTGAGGAAGGGAGGTGGTGGTTTGGGGCTTAGAGTGCCATCTAGTGCCTTCCCCCCCACATAACACCCTGACTCTGAGGGCCTGGAAACACCACCTGCTTGTAGCTGTATGACCATGTCAAGAAAGCCAGGGCTGTGACCTTTCAGATCTCTGACCTTCATTGCAAAAGGATAATAAGAATGTGTGGTGCCCACTTGGTACTGAGATGATGGAATGTGAGAGGCCCCAGCCTCCCTCCCACAGCCTCCCCCCTCACGATCTTCTTTATACTTTTCCCAAATCCTTCAAGCTGATTTTTTACTTGCCTGTAAGAGCCAAGGGGAAGAGCAAAAAGCACGAGACTTAAAAGTCCTCAGTCCTGAGTTTCAGTCCCAGGTGTGGGACTTATTGGCCTTGTGACTGTGGCTAGGTCACTTGAACATCTTTGGCTCTCAGTTTCCTCACTTGTAAAACAAAGTTAATAGGACAGTACTCATCTGAATTTGGAAATTGCGTAACCCACAGCCCACACCTTCAGCCTTTGCTTCTTCCCTTGAGAGGAAAACAACACTGACCTGGGGTCAGGTGACTTGAGTTGCCATCTTAGTTCTTCAACTTTGTACACAGAGTTCATGTGACCTTGGAGAAGTCATTTATTTCCCTTCCTCTGGGCCTCAGTTTCCTAATACATGGAATGGGAGGCTCAGGCTAATTTCTAGCAGTGCCTCTGACTTTGGCGCTGTAGTCCCTCTGTCTGCTGATCTCTAACCTTCCCTCGAGGTCTGTTTTCCAAATCCTTGGATACCTCGATTGTTCTCTGACTCATCTTGAAGTTCTCAGCACCTCAGCTAAACACAGAGATGACCTGGTAGAGGGAAGGCTTAATCACTTAGGAGGACTGGTCAATTAAGCCGTGGTTCTCTATGTGACTTTTGATACATACATAAGCTTCCTGTTCCGTGATTCCCATTCTGGCTATACTGCACCCTGACCCTTGGAGTCTTTTCTGTCTAGTGTTCCGTGGAGTCAGCCATCAACATATGAGTGTCCCCTGTACTCCTTCCCAAAGTCCCCTGATCTCGTTTCCTTGTTTGCATAGTAATACACCAGTCAAGCACAGTGACCCCAACTAGAGATCAGCCATCCACAACGGGTAGCTTTTCAGGGGCAAACACTATTGGACCAGATAAAGGAGAGACCAAGGCTTTGCACTGCTCCTTCTGTGTCTGAAGAGCCTCTGAGCTCGGGGTCTCCAAGCACCTCTTCTCTGCTCACAGAGGCCCAAGGTAGTAGGAGAGGGCCTGGAGTAGTGGCTAGCTATGTCCTCACACTTGTGTGCAGGGCTCAGCTCCCCACTGAGTGATGCCTTCATCTTGCTTCTCTGTTACCATAGCAACCCATCGTGCTGCTACGGAGACATCATCCAGGCAACAGGCAACTATTCAAGCGGGCCACGCTGGCACAAGCAGTGAAAGGCCAGGTAAGATCAGCACAGGGGGATCCTCCCTCAGCACTTATCTAATGATCTTCAAGCACCTTGTCGATATACAATGGAGTGTCTGGGAATCTGGGGTTGAGGTCCCTGCCGTGCAGGACCTCTTCACGCCCCCCTTCTGGGCCCAGTGTGTTGGAGGCACCTCCTCCAGCCAGCAGTCCTGACCTGTCAGGCCCTGGCTTTACGATTCCTCTCCCGGGGCAGCATGGCCCCAGCTGGGCACCAGAATAGCTCACTGCTTTTAGACTAGTCCTAGCTTTGGACCTTAGCTTCCCCTCCCTCCTCTCTCTGTTTCCTCATCTGTTGATTTAATAATTCAATAATTTATTTGATAACTTAATAATTATGACAGTTCTTGCTATGTGCCAGGTACCATGCCAGTCACTGTACACTTATTATTTTATTTGTTCTTTACAACAACCCTGGGAATTAGTTGCTTTTATTATCCTCTTTTAGAGATGAAGAAACTTGTTCGGCCTAGAGGCCGATGGGCTACCCGAGCCTTTCTTACCTGTCCTCCAGGTCTTCGGAGATCAGCCAGATAAACATATTGAGAGAAGAGACTTTCCAGAGTCAAACAAGGGTTAGGCTTTATTCAGGGTCTTGGTTACATGTGCAGGGTGAATTCTTCCTCAGGAGAGAGGAATCCTCCTCCTCCCAAGGGGCAAGGATCATACAGCAAGAGGATGGGAGCGGAAGAGGGGAGGGACCCTCTGCCCTCTAAGGGCCCCTCAGCACGAAGAGAGCCTTCAGGCTTTCCTGACCCTACTGAAGCTCTCCCAGCCACATAGTTTGCACGTGAATACCGTGCCTGCTCTCAGCCCTTAGCTAGTCAACAACAGGTGTGCTCAGACCACGGGCCAATCTCAAGGGTGGGATGCTCTCCCCAGCAAGTTTCCCACTGAGAAGAGGCGGAAATGCACGAGATAGCCCGTGTTTCATGCCTCAATTCCCAGCTGTTCCCTGGGGGGCCTCATGAGAACTCTGAGGTTTAGAAGTCCTCACCTTTACCTGCCAGAGACTGTCCACGTGAAAACTGAGCTTACACCCCCAACAGAAACTGAAGGAGACAGAGGTTAAGTCATACACCTAATAAGTATATGATGTTGGATTTCAACTCAGGTTTTCCTAAGTCCTGGCCCAGTGCTCTAACCACTGTACCACTGAGTCTCCAAGGCTCACTTCATTTAGAATGCTATAGACTCATCACAGTGTCCATTGCCGTGATCCCAAGGACAAGGGAGGAGAGGAGCTCAGCATGGAGTGGGAGAGGTGTAACTGGATTGGGATCAGTGGGTCCCATTTCTTACTGGGCCAGAAATTCTTTCCTCCAGGGCTGTATATCATAGTCTTTGCAGATGTGAACTTGGACATTTCTAGGCTTGGCTTCTGGGCCCTAGAGGCTGACTGACTGATACATGGAGATGTGTGTATACTGCCACTCATAACCTCCTCAGCCATTGGGGTTTAGCTTTCAAGCCTCCACCCCTTAGCTGACAATCTCCAATGTTGATTGGGCATCAGGGCTATCTATCATCAGGCTCTGCTCTGCATCATGGCCTTTGGGAAAGGTCCCCTACTTTATCCCTCCACTGATGGTCTCTTGCCATACTCACAGTCCCTCAGTTTGGCTCCAAGGGGCAGAATGACATTCACTAGGTCAGGTGAGGACATTGACCATAAATGTGGCTCTAAAAGACAAGAATATGGCCCCTGTCTGCCATCCAGCCTCTAGAACCACGAAATGTCAAGGCTGGATGAGATCATGGTTGTCAAGTGCTTTGCAAGTCTTAAAATGCAGCCCAAAGTTTTTAATCATCATCATCACCATCATCATCTAGTCCAACCATAGTCCAGAGAAGGAAGAGAGTTGTCCAAGGTCACACAGTGTCTAAGTCGCATAGGCAGAATTTGAATCTGGTTGCCTGACTCTGCCTGTTGGTCTACACTGTCTTGCAAAGACCATAGACCATCCCCATGCTCCTCCTCCTTTGCAGGTTCAACTTCAGGAGTTGCATTGAAGAAGGAAAATGTCAGCAAAAGAGGAGGTAGGAGTGGATGGGGGAGGGGGGGCTAGAGGAAGGAGGTGGCCTGGAAAGAAGGTGGCCCTGGGCTTGGCTGCACCAAAAAGCTATGTGCCAGACACATTGCTGCCCAGTGATCTTTCCGAAGCTTGAGGTTTAGCATGGCTTGGGGGGGAGGGCTCCTGGGAGCTGCCTCAGTGACAAACATTGAGTCCACAATGTCAGGACTGATCCTAAAGGCCCTGGGAAGGGTCCTCTTTACTCTGTACATGGTGACTATGTGCCACATGCGCAGCAAAGGAGGAGCCTCTGGGCCCTGTACTTGGCCTTCCAGAGAACTTTTGGTGACAGACAAGTGACTGGACCACCTGCTCAGAGCACAGGGCACCAAGTCTAAAATCAGTTAGCCTGCCCCTCCCTTCCTCTCCTCTCCCTTCTCTCTCCTCCCCTCTCCTCCGCTCTCCTTTCCTCTCCTCTCCCTCCCTTCCCTTCTCTCTCCTCTCCTCCCCTCTCCCTTTTCTTCTCCTCCCCTCTCCTCTCTTCCCCTCTCCCTTTTCCTCTACTCCCCTCTCCTCTCCCCTCCCCTTCCTTCTCTCACCTCTCCTCTCCCTTCTCCTCTCCTCCCGTCTCTTCTCTCCCTTCCCCCTTCCTCTTCCCTGTATTCAACCTCGTCAGCCTCTCTCCCTTCCCTTTCACTAGATCTCTTGTCTTCAGGGACTAGAAAGCAGACTGAATATGTTCAATGATCCCTAATAGGACTGTATTCTTGTCTTGAGCCTGGGGCTATGGCCAAGATAGGAAATGGACACGTGGGAGAACTGGAAAGTCCAGGACTGGCCTTGGGGGAGGTCACCCACCCCACCACATCTGAGAATGTCTCCTTTATTAGGTGGACAGGGCCTGCCCCTCTATGCCATCGTCCTTATCGCCTTACTCTGCATGGTACTTGTCTTTGCCACGATCTTTGGGTTCTGCCGGAAGAAATCACAAGGTGGTGAGTGTGGTAGGGCTTTGTGTTTGTCAGTGTGTGTGTGTGTGTGTGTGTGTGTGTGTGTGTGTGTCAGTGTAAGTATGTGTGTGCCCCCTCAGACAACCATTCAGTCGTGCAATCTCAGAGCTAGAGAGCACCCTAGAAGTCAATTTGATCCAGCATCCAGGCTTGGCTTGAATACCTTCAATGACAGTTAACTCACTACCTACCTAGTACCTTCCACTTTGGGACCCTCCAATTGGCAGGAAGTTTTTCCTTATATCCAGCCTCAATCTGCCTCACTGCATCGCCTGTTGTTCCAGGTTCTACTCTCTGGGGTCAAGCTGGACAAGGTTAAACCTCTTCCACACACTCACAGTATAGCCCATCAGATACTTCAAGATAGGATCATAGATCCTCCTATCTTCTCTCCATTAAACACCCCAGTTCTGTTCAATCATGTTCAATGATGTGGACTCAATGCCCTTCATCTTCCTTGTTGCTCTCCAGTGGACACCTCCACTTGGTCAATGGCCCCCTCAGATATGACCCAGAAATGAACACAGCCCTCAGTCTGACCAGGACAAACCTGTTGAATGGGTCCTTCACTCCCTCAACAAAATCTGCCCCACAGCCAGAGAATGAGAGGACCCAGTTTCTGTGCTCACAGAATCTATAAAATGTCAGAGCTGGGAGGGACCTTGAAGATCATCTAGTACAATCACTTCATGTTGCAGAGTAGGAAACTGAGACTCAGAGAGGAGAGTGATTTACTCAGGACTCTTTCTGCATTACATCAAGGTGCTCAGACTCAGCTTAGGAGACTAGAGTTCTTAAACTTTTTCCACCCTGGACCCCTTTTCACATTTTGGCAGCATTCCTTGGCATCATGTGGCCTGAGGGCATGTGCAATACAAAGTGCGCATGCTGTGTGTTCAGAACCAAGGCTATAGGGTAGTTGTGCTATGGAACCTGGGCAGGTGCTGCCAGAAACACCTCAGATTTTTTAATGCTATTGATTTTTAATTCATTTTTGATTGTTGCATGTTCAGAAGGCTTTTACTGTTGCCAGATTTTCCTCCACTCTATATGGAATCACAACCCACAGTTTAAGAAGTACTGTCCTAGAAAGTCAGAGAATAGAGAGTGCAGACTCTAGATTCTGGAATCCGGGAGAGAAAGTGCTGGGCTTACGACTAACAGCCTCACTCTGACACTTCCTAGCTAAGTCGTAGAATCATAGATTTAGAGTCAAAAGGGACCTCTGAGGTCATATATTCTCATTTTGCAGGTCAAGAAACTGAAGTCAAAAGTGAAATGACTTACACACAGATAGTGACAAAAGTAGGATTTGAACCTAGGCCCTCTTTACTCCAAATCCATTGATGAATTAACAAGCATTTAGTAAGTGCTTACTGTATACCAGGCACTGTGGTGAACACTGATGATATACACATAGGAAAAATAGTGATCACTTCCACATTGTAGGGGCTTAGGGATGTGGTGCCCCCTGATCTGGAAAACCTGCACAAAATTTTTTGATCCTTCCTTCATACCAGAGAAGAAATCTGAATTGCTATGGTATTAAAAGATAAAATATGTTCTTATACAACACTATACGTATATTTTATGCATTTCTGAGTTTCTAAACATTTTCTGTGTCATCTGCAACTTCCACAAAATTCTCCAAAGATTCCCATTTAATTTCTTATGCCTACCTGCCATATACTGAAACCGTGATGGGGAACATCACAGTGTGGAATGGAGAACTGTACAACCCTTGCCCGCAGGTAGCTTATATTCTAATGGAGGAAATAATGTCAGTAATTAGGCTCATCCAAGGTATTCATAGAGTAGATGGAAGACAGGCTTAGCGGGAAAAGCACTAGTGTCTTGGTGATGGGGAAAGGCCTCCTGGGGGAGGTGTTGGAGGTGAGGCATGTGCTTTTCTACAGTACCAGGCAGAAAGTGATTTTATCTCCCATGGCCTCATTTTTCCATCTGTAAAATGGGGGATTGGACTAGGTAGCTTCTATGATCCCTTCTACTTTAAAGCCATGAAACATAGCAGGAGGAGGCAAGGATCAGAGGCATTTCTAGGTAGTGTGGAGCAGTGGTTAGAATACTGCTCTCAGAGTTTGGAATAACTGAATTCAAATCCTGCCTCAGACACCTATTGCCTATGGGATCCTGGGCAAGTTCTTTATACTTTCTGGACCTCAGTTTCCTTCTCTGTAAGATGGACTTGATGATTTCTAAGTTTCCCTCTAGTTCTAACTGTATGATCCTCTGAGATTAAAGAAGCCAGTTTGATTGGAATGGGGAGGGGGGGTACAAAGCAGAGAGAAATTAAAAAGTGAGGAAAAGTCCAGGATGTGAAATCTGAACTTTATCCTGTTGACCATGGGGAGTTATTGAGGGTGCTTGAGTAGGGGGATAGCATTTTGGGTGCTGGTTTGCACCATGGAGCCTTTGGAGGAGGTGGGGGAAGAGAGAGGACAGCCCTTCTTGTACTTTCACATCAGAACCATCTGCCCTTCTCTCTTGGTCCTACCCCTCCCCTATCCCCACCACAACAGCCTGGCTCACAACTACCTTTGAAGGGCCAGAGTAAAATGAGTTGAGGTCTTGGAATGAAAAAAGCAGTAGCTATTCAAGTCAGCCTGGCAAGACAGCAATAATATCACACCAATCCTACGCTCTATAATTTTCAATGGTTCCCCATTATCTTCAGGACAAAGTCCAAGCTCATCAGTCTGGTATTGAAGTCCCATCATGCTTTGGTCCCTTCTTTTCCAAACTTCTAACCTAGTTGGATTTATACCAGTGATTCTAGGATGGTTCAAAATTAGCAAAACAATTATAAAACTGTATTGATTATATAGTGCCTACTATGTGCCAGGTACTATGCTCGACTGATCCTCACAATAACCCTGGGAGATAGGTGCTATTATTATCCCCATTTTACAGTTGAGGAAACTGAGGAAGATGAATAATAGAATCAAAAGTATATATTTAAGCCAATAGTGAGAATTATCCTCAATGGTAAAATAGCAAAAGTTTTTCCAATAAGCCCAAGGGTAAAGCAAGGAGGCCTCCCTTCTCCCCACCACTATTTCAGAGACCACCTTGCCTAACCCTTTCTCCATTTACAGAGGAAGAAATTGAGATTGAGAGGCTACCCAAAGTCATACAGGGATTAAGTGGGAGAGTGTTTGAACCCAGATTCTCTGACTCCAAAGCCACTGTTCTTTCCATGGGATCACCATCAGTAAGATGGTGGAAAGAGGAAAAAATGCTCCAAACTTTGTTCATCCCACTCCCCTTCCTGCACCCTGTGCTCTAGTCAAATCGATCTCCACCCACAAATAGTCTCCTTTGCTCTCCCCTCCTGAAATGTCCGTTCCCCTTCTCCCTCTATCCATATCCTCTCCATGCATGAGTCTGGCCCTGATCCCTCCCTCCTCATTCCCTTTTCCCTGACCACCTCCAGTGTCCCTTCTCTCCTCTGACTTTCCTAAAGCAAACTGCTTTTCAACATGCCATTCTCTTACCACCGCCAGAAACTCCCCAAAGAAAACATCAGCGCTTCCCAAATCCGTTCTTTCTCATGGCCCAATATTCTTCAACGTGAGGAGCTAAGGCACATTGAATGTTTAAATTGGCAGCATTGGGGGAGAATCAGGAGCCTCTTGCATACAGTTTCCCTTCAGTGAGAAAGAGCAGCTGTTTTTGCTCAGTTCTTTGCTAGTTCAAGGTCTGACGTGTTTCGAGGTTAGTGCTTATGTGGAGGGCGTGTGAGTAATCGACAAGTTCTATTTATTTTGCAAATACTGTACTTACAATTCTGTGTGTGCTGGGAAAGCGAACTTTATATTAACCACTTCATTTATACATTTTCTTTCATCTGCAACAACATATATGTAAAAGCTTTCGTGACCTGTCTAATGATGCTCAGGGCTCACTCACATGTGCCCTTCCTTTGAGAACCCAGGATAAAGGCTAGACTCAGGCTCCAGACTCTCCAGGCTCTTCCAGTCCTGACCGTTTCCTGCCTTTTCCATTTTTTTCTCTTCCTACACCCCTTCCTATTCCCTCTGCTAAGTAAGGCTCAATTCTCACTGTCTTCAAGTAGTGCTGCTCTTGAAGTCCTATAGAGTTAGTCATATCTTCTGGTGTATGAGTCTCATTTCCCCAACTAGACTAGATGCTCCCTGAGGGCAGGGACTGTGCATTACATCTTTCTGTCAAGAGTCAACGCACTAGGAAGATGTCTCTTTCTTGCTTCCTCTCACCTCCCACTTGGATTTTCTCTTCTCAAAAGCTGGAAATTTTACTTAATTCCTAAATTTGGCTTCTGTCTCCTAGAGTTAAAATGAATTTATCAATCCCTAATGGACACTGAATATCTGCTCCCTCTGTGAAAATGTGTTCCACTTGGTCCCAGAGGGTGACACTAAAAGCAATGAGGCAGATAAAGGCTTGATAGCAGTCAGTCCAAGTCAACAAGTACTTAGTGAGTGCATGCCATATGCCAGGCACCTTGCTAAATGTGTCAGGATAAACTTCCTAACAACTGTGGAATGGACTGCCTTGGGAAGAAATGATTTCCCTGTCATTAGAGGTATTCAAGTGGAGACTGCCCCCTAAGCCACTCCCTACTCAGGAAGCTCTCCTTGGACACCCAGGGGAGATACCCTCCTCCAACCTTTCCACACTTGTCCCACGGGTCTTGATCATGCCTGGCTGGCTAGTAGAGATGACCAGACCTATCCCTGGGTGCTACTGCTACCCAGGGGCTCCCATCCTGACCCTGTGTCTTTTTTTGCAGAGCACACCTATGAAGTGGCCAGGTAAGATTCTTCCCCTCCTTCCTTCCTTCCTCTCCTTCCTCTCCCCCCTCATTGGCCTCCTTGGGACTGGCTGGCAGACATTAAGGTCTAGGACCATTTGAAGGGTCACAGGTTTCAGTACTGGAAGGGACTTCAGAACCCATTGGGTCTGATGTCTTCATTTTGCAAAGACAGAAACTGAGTTTCAGAAGGGATTCTCCAACCTAGAAGTGACCAAGCTGGGAACTGAAGCTAGGTCTCCCAACTCCACACCTGGGGCTGAGGAAATGGCTCCACTTTTGTCAGCTTCATTCGTTTATTTAGTCGCTAATCATTTCTTAAGTACCTACTATGTGCCAGGCTCAATGCTGGGCACTTGGAATACAAAGACAAAAATGCCCCAGGCCCTTCCACTGAGATGTTTCTATGCTATTGAGGGAGCTGGACTAGTTTGTACAAAATAGATCATCATTCCCAAGGTGGAGGAGGGTGCTAGCAACTGAGGGGCAACCAGGCCACACCTTCTAGTGGAAGCTGGGATTTAAGCTGTTCCTTGAAAGAAGAGAGGGATTCTATGAGGAAGAAATGAGGAGATCAGCATCATAGAGGGAGTCATAGTCTTACAAAGACATGGAGGTGGGAAATGAAGAAATAGTAGCCTAGAATAGTAGCCTGAGACCAAACTGGGAAGTAGCTTTAAGGGCCTTTATCCTAGAGGCAAGAAGGAGCTATTAATGTTTGTTGAACAGGAAATTAACCTGATTGGATCTGTGCTTTAGAAATAGCAAATTTGGTGAGGGGGGAATGGGGAGAGACTAAAGGTAGGGAAACCAGTTAGGAGACTATGGCAAGGAGAAGTGATGAGGACATGACCCTGGCCCTTCCAGCTCCACATCCAGGATGCGTGACCTTGGACAAGTCCTTTCCCCTCCTTGGGCCTCAGCTTCCCCCTCTGTAAAATGAAGGAGTTGCACTAGGTAGCCTCTGAGATCTTGTGCATATAGATTTTTTTTCTTCATTTTATAGATAGGAAAGGAATAAAGGCCTCCCTCAGGGCAGGGGGATCACGGGTCCTGTTCTCTACCCTCCCCAGCTCTCCCTGAACCCCTTCTTCCACTCTGTTCCATTCTTCACCTTGTGTGTTGTTGGCTACAGGATGAGTACAGGAAATATCCCCAGGGTTACCATCTATGCTGGGGGCACAGGAGAGGCAGAAGCTGAGACCAGGGCCCTTGAGAATAAGTATCACAGTGACCCTACCAGCAACCAGGACTACCAGATCATCACCCAGGCCAACAGCGACTACGCCCGGCTGCTGTGTGGGAGCAGCTCACCTGAATTAGAGATACAAGACAATGGAAAACCTAGCTGCTGAGTACAATGGAGCTGAGTGGGGAGCCACAGGGCCCTGCCACTGGCCTGTCTTGGCCTACTTTCCCTTCATCCCTCTCAGACATAGAAAGGGTTCTACTCAACGCACTCTGTCCATACCCCTGCTGCATCCCATCCCATCCTTTCCCATCTCACCCCATCCTGTCTCCTGCCACAAACTCCTTGGTTCCTGGTCAATGGGACATGGTGTTTCTGGGAAATTTGACTTTAGCTTGGAAAGTTGCTACTGTAGGTGCCAGATTTGCTCCTAGCCTTAGGCCTACCCGCCTCCCCATCCTGATAATGCAAAGAAACACCAACCCCAGACTTGATCACCAAGGGACTAGTTTTATATATATATACATATATAAAATGACCATATATATATATATACATATATATATATGGTCTCTTCATGTTTTGGGGGGTCTAGAAGAAAGGATATTGAATTGAAATAACTAGAACACTGGGCAGACATGGGCTCTGTGCTCACTGCCTAGCACATTTTTGGTGCTCAATAAAGGTTTACTAATAAGAGAGCGATGGAAATCCACTAAGTCAGTCTCACTGATCTTTTGGTGTGAAATAATGCTCCCTTTCTTCTCATATGTGATTTCAGTGATGCGGCTGCTTCCTCTGTGTCTGCCCACCCTGGCCAACTCAAGGCCATGGTTTTCCATGAATCCTTCAAAGAGGATCCTCCTTCATCCAGCTCTTTGGACAGTGTCTGGACACTCATAAGGCATTTGCTGTCATAGATCACTCTTAAATCATGACCACCTTACCTTCCTTCTCCTAATCCCACATTTCTCTCATGCTGTCTTACATGTGACTTTTTGCTTCTGAAGCATCATTGGTGATATACTACCCTGTGTGCCAAGCATTTTAAAGCTTGACAGGAATACCCTCAGTTTACAGGTGAGGAAACTGAGGTCCAAAGAGAAAAAGGGACATGCCCAAAGACACACGTAGGATCCTGCCTCAAAAGCCCTACAGGATGTCCTTCAGGAACCACTCATTTTACAGAGATGGAAACTGAGGTACAGAGATGCAAAGACAGTTATTGAGTCCCAGGGAGGGGAAGATATTTGTCCAAGGTCACACTAGGCTCTTGGATTTAGAGCTGAAAGGGACCTCAGAGGCCAGTTAGTCCAACCCAAGTGACCTGATCAAGACCACATGGGTAGCAAGTGGTCAGGGCCTGAATCTACCATCCCCATCAGGGGTTTGGAGTCCCAGATCTTCCATTTACCAGCTGTGCTACCTTAAGGCAAGGTCTTTTATCTCTCCTCATCTGGAAAATGGGTACACTAATGCTTCATTCCTTACCTCAAAGAACTGTTCTGAGGAAAGTGTTTCATAGTACACTCTATAAAAATGAGCCACTCTTGGGCTTACCACTAAGACAAGCCTGGTGGCAGGATAAGGGCCTGGCTTCATTCGGGAGCCTTGCAAAGCTGACAGTGGAGAGATCCTGAATTGGAGTTCAAATCCAACCTTAGATGCTTATCAGCTGTGTGACCATGCAGAAGTCACTTACCCTCTCTGTGCCTCAGTTTCCTTCTCTGTAAAATGGGAATAATAGCACCTACCTCTCATGATTGTTGTGAAGATCACTTTTATAAAGTGCTTTGCAAACTTTCCAGCACTATCCAAATGTGTGCTATTATTTAACTCAAAATTACAAGTGATCTAGCAGATGATTGAGTACTGGGATGGGGCTTAGGAGATCTGAGTTTGAATCCAAATCTTACCACTCAGTAGAGTATTAAATAATACCAGCACATTTTATTTTTAATACTATAACAATTTAATCTTCTCTACTATGAAGGGAAGGTCAAAACATTTTACACAGATTTTCCAGATTGCAAGGGTACCACACCCCTAACTCCCACGGCGTAGAAGGGATAACTGTATATATACAGGAAAAGTCAGGTAGATAAATCATCCCCATTATCGAGATGATGGCCGGTCCTTAGACAGCTTTCGATGCTCACCAGTAAGTAGAGTTTTACATAATAGACAGATGCAACAAAAAGACTACAAGTTAGGTCCAGAACCAAGTAGGAGAAGGAGACTGGACTGATTTGCCGTTGGGAAGTTAGAAAATTCCTTTAATGATGCTGAACTTCTCCTGGAAGTCCAAGGCTCATCTTTTTTAATACAAATATTCTACCAATGTTGATTTATGTATGTGAGTCATGGAACACAAGGCACAGTCTCAGTAGAACAGAGTGTCAGAACTTAAACAATATTGGAACATGAAAAGATCTTAGAATGTAGGATAGCATGGCTGAAAGAGATTTTACGATACAGAATATCAGAGCTGGGGGTGATGAGGGGCTGGCAGGGTCTAGGAGGGACTTTTTTTGTTATTGTCGAGTCATTCCAGTCGTGTCTGATTTTTTGTGCCCCTTTTGGAGTTATATTGGCAAAGATACTAGAGTGGTTTGCTGTTTCCTTCTCCAGCTCATTCTACAGATGAGAAAACTGGGGCAAACAAGGGTGAAGTGACTTGCTCAGGGTCCCACAGCTAGCAAGTGTCTGAGGTCACATTTGAACTCAGGTCTTCCTAACTCCAAGCCTGTTGCTCTCCACTGCAGCGCCACCTAGCAGCCCCAGGAAGATAGAATTTACAACGGAGGGGACCTCGAAGTCATCAAGTCTAATGCCTCACACTTTTCAGAGGACAAAACTAAGGCACAGATGGGAGAAATGACTTATCTAAGGGTTTATATAGTAACTAAGTATCAGGGCTGAAAATCAAACCCAGGTTTGTTTTTTTTGCTTCTTAGCTCAGCATACATTCTTCTTTTTTCTTTGTCTTTCTTTTTTCTTTTTGTCTTTCTCTATCTGTCTCTGTCTCTCTGTATTTCTCTGTTTCTGTCCCTCTTCTTTCTCTGTCTCTCTCTGTCTTTCAATCTCTCTTTTCCTCTCTCTCTCTCTGTCTCTTGTCTCTGTCTTTCTAATTTAAGTTTGTTTCCACTTGAGGTTACTTCTAATTCCATGCCTTGTTTCAGTAAGAAGGACACCAATTCTATGTCTGTGGCTCTGGGCAGATTTCCAGGGGCACAAATTAGCTTCACATTACACAAACTGAAAGAGAATAGTTGAGTGAGTGAAGGAAGGCAGGGAGGAAAGGAGGAGAAGGGGAGGGGGAAGGCAGGGAGAATAATAGAGAAAGAAACACAAACGTGAGCCTTTCAATCCCACCTTCAATGCCAACCTGCTTTGAGGGAAAGAAAAAGGGGGCCAGAGGGAGCCAACTGCCTGGGATGACTGAGCACTCGCCCCTGGTGCTGGGCTTATCTGCCACATTTCAGCCCCAATGAGAAGCACTTTTTATAGCAAAACCACTACAATAAGTTCTCCGACGCCTCTTGGACCATCAAGCTAACACCCCTTAGCTTTAAATGTGAGTGTAGAATTCGGTTTGGGCCGTTAAGAAGGGAAATAAGTGCCCTCCTGTGCACTGACCCTGCCTTTGAGACCCTCGCTCACCCTAGAAGACTGATGGCTCCTGGATGGAGCCTCCATTTCCTCTGGTTATCTTGGCACATCTGGCACTGAGACCATCCAGCCCAATGCTTCCCAAAGCCTCCATGCAGCCCTGTAGGTCACCGGTGTTCTTTCCATTATAAAACCTCGGAACCCACAGTCAGCCCCACAGGTTGTTAGGAGCAGGGTGGGGAGGAGAGAAGGGAAGCAAGCACCTCTGTCTCCTAGCCATCTGGTTCCTATTTTCCCCTCAACAGCAGGTCCAAAGCCAGTTCTGACAGGCAGTGGACCCAAGGTCACGCACAAGATCCTGGAGCTGAAGGAATCACGGGGGACATTATCTTAGCCCCTGACCCATTTTACAAAGAAAGAAACTAAGCCCCAAGGACATGACACATCAAATTCTAAATCTATAACTAGAAGGAACTTCAAAGCCCATTAGTCCCCCTCTTTTTACAGAGGAGGAAACTGAGGCACAGAGAGGTTAAGTGATTTATGTAGAGCCTTGGACTTCCAGGAGAAGTTCATGCAGGGTCATGGAGCTAGTGAATGTCTAAGGTGGTTTTCAAACCCAGGTCTTCCTGACTCTGAATCCAGTGCCCTCTCCACTATTCCACGTTGATTCTCTTTCTCACACAGTGGAAAGTGGCCCCAGGATTATGGGTATTAGCTAAATTAGCATGGGTTCTGGCTGAACTGAGAACATCTCCTTAGGGATGTTTACCTTGCCTGGAGGTAAAACCAGGTTCTGATAGCAGCAAGTGTGGAAGTTATAAGATCATAAATGAGTAAAAAGAACTGACAACTGAGAACATAATATGTGTAATGTCTGCAAAAATAAAAATGGAAAACAAAATAATACCCCATGACACTGAACTTTCTCTACAGTTATCCCTTCCACATCTTGGGGCTTAGGGACACAGTGCCCCCATTATCTGCAAAGTTGCATAAAATGTTTTGGCCCTCCCTTTATACCAGAGAAGAAGTCTGAATTATTAATGTTTTTTAAAAAAAATGTTGATATTATACACTACTATACATATATTTTATATATATCTGAGTTTCTAAACATTTTTGTGTCATCTGCTGGCCTTTGTGTGTCATCTGCCCCAAAATTCCCATTTAATTTCTTATCACCGACACCAGTTATATATCAAAACCACAATGAGGAAGGTCATGATGTGGAAGGAATAACTGTCTTTATAATGACTACTCTTGGCCTTAAAGAAGACATGAGAAAGTACACGTCCCTCCATTCTCTACAGTGGTGGAGAATGGTAAGTGTTGTTTAATTTTGCTGAACTGCTTTTATTCCCCTTCTTTTTTCTTCTTTGTTACAAGGAGTAGCTTTCTGGGTCCTCTAGGGAGCAGAGATATATTTGGAAATGAAAGTGATTTGCAGATAAGGTATCATTAAAAGTTCGAAAAAATAAAGAACATTTTAATCTAAGCTGACCAAGGGAACATCAACAACCATTGGCCAATACAACGATGTGCCCATCCCATAGTTCAAGAGAATAACCTGGATACTGGTGGGGGGCATTGTGGCTGATGACCAAGCAGGCTTTGACAAGCAATATTCCACAGAATGAAAGATGTTAGAAAGAAGCTGTCACTGGGTTTACACTTGTATCCAAGTCATTAATTTGATAAAGCAAAACCTTGTCTTCAAGGCACTCTTCCAACAAGACATGACCCAGACACACATCAAGATTAGCCAAAGTTGCTTAAGAGATGGAGACAGAGATAATATTGTTTAATGACCCTCTGATCCTCAATATCAAGCAAGGAATAAAACAGGGAAGGATGCACTCAGCAAGGCTGCTCTCCATGGTCACAGAGGAGATCCAGCGTGGAGTCCAAGGAGGAAAGGGCTTCCCTAGGGATGGTGGCAACCTTGAGGGGCTCATTGCAAAGTATTCTATACTAGCTCCAGAAATCCTCAAGCATATGGCCTAATTATACACACAGGAACAGCCAGGTAGATGAAGACTACCTATTGTCAAGGTGATAACATACCTTTTAATGGAAAGCTTATCACACTCACCAACAAGTATATACTTTTATATCTTGGACAGACACTGCAGATGGACCATGAGTTGGATCCTGAATTAAATAAGAGAAGGAGACTAGACTGACTTGCCTTTGGGAAATTATAGTTTCTGAACTTCTCCTAGAAACCCAAGGTTCATCTTTTTTAATATCAATGTTCTGCTGATGTTGATTTATGAATATGAGCCATGTAACACAAGGCAGTCTCAAAAGAATACACAGTGTCAAAGCCATGAAAAACCTTAAACCAAGAGGGTCAGACATGAACAAATCTTAGAATGTAGAATGTCAGAGATGAAAGGAGACTTGGAATACATCATGTCAGAGCTAGTTGGGAACTTAGGTCACAGGAGATCAGAGCTGGACTCTGGGAGGGACCTTAGAGTAGAGAATGTCAGAGCTGGAAGGCAACCTATAACACAGAATGGCACCCTTTCTGCAACTTGTAGTCTTAGTTGCTTAAGACATGGAGAGGTTTAAATAACTTATCCAAGGTTGCACAGTTTGTATGTACAAGATAGATATGAACCATAAGAATATACAAGATATATTGAAATAAATATGGGATGATTTTCGAGGTAGGAGATAGAAGCTGGAGTGATCAGAATTCAGTTCAGGTAGAAGGTGGCACTTGAGCTAAGTTTTGAAGGAAATTTGAAATCCTAAGAGGTAGAGGGAAGGAAGAGAGAGGGCTGTGTCTTGCCTTGGATGCCATGCTTTGGCATGGTGATGGGAGATGAGAGATGGAATGCAATATGGAAAGAGTAGCAATGAGACCAATTTGGCTGGACCTCTTGGAGTGTGGGGAGGAGAGTGATGTCTAATGATCCTGGAGAGGTAGATGAGAGCCAGACTGTGAAGGACTTTAAATGTCAAACAGAGGAGTTTGCACTGGATCTTAGAGTCAATAGAGAGTCACTGAGGTTTATTGACCAAAAGAGCAACATGATGAGTCCCAGGCTTTGGAAAAATCACTTTGGCAGCCATGTGAAGGACAGGTTGGATCCAGAGAAAGACTTAAGATAGCAAGACCAATCAGGAAACTGTGGAGATATTCCAGGTGAAAGGGGATGAGGAGTGACTGTGAAGGGTGCCCCAAGTGAGGGATGATGGGTAGGGTTTGAGTGAGGGATGATGGGTAGGGCTCATAAGGGATGATGGGTAGGGTTTGAGTGGGAGATTATGGGTAGAGTCCACATGAGGGATGATGGGTAGGGCCCAAGTGAGGGATAATGGGTAGGACCAAAGTGAGGGATGATGGGTAGGGCTTGAGTGAGGGATGATGGCTAGAGTCCACATGAGGGATGATGGGTAGGGCCCAAGTGAGGGATGATGGGTAGGGCTCAAGTAAGGGATGATGGGTAGGGATTGAGTGAGGGATAATGAGTAGAGTCCACATGAGGGATGATGGGTAGGGCCCAAGTGAGGGATGATGGGTAGGGCTCAAGTGAGGGATGATGGGTAGATGTACATGAGGGATGATGAGTAGGACCCAAGTGAGGGATAATGGGTAGGGTTCAAGTGAGGGATGATGGGTAGATGCACATGAGTGATAATGAGCAGAGTCCACATGAGGGATGATGGGTAGGGCCCAAGTAAGGGATGATGGGTAGGACCAAGTGAGGGATGATGGGTAGGACGAAGTGAGGGATGACAAGTAGGACCCAAGTGAGACATGATGGGTAGGGCTCAAGTGAGGGATGATGGGTAGGACCAAGTGAGGGATGACGGGTAGGACCAAGTGAGGGATGACAAGTAGGACCAAGTGAGGCATGATGGGTAGGACCAAGTGAGGGATGATGAGTAGGACCCAAGTGAGGGATGATGGGTAGGGCTCAAGTGAGGGATGATGAGTAGGGATTGAGTGAGGGATAATGAATAGAGTCCACATGAGGGATGATGGGTAGAACCCAAGTAAGGGATAATGGGTAGGACCCAAGTGAGTGGACAAGCCTTGGCAAATAAATGGATATGGAGGGTGAGGGTGAGTCAAAAGTGTAGAATGACACTGTGGTTGTGAACTTAGATGACAGTGCCTTCAACAGCAACAAGGAATTCAAGAAGAGGAGTATCTGTGCCCATGCACAATACCCACAGCTCCCTGGGATCGTAAGGATATATTCATGAGGCAATCCGTAGACAAACCTTTATTAAGTACCTACTATATTTCAGGGACAGAAACAAAAGCAAAACAGTCTCTGCTCTCAAGGAGCTCCCATTCTAACAGCCAATGAGCAGGAATGATAAGAACAGCAGTCATGTGACCTCCCACTTGTGTAACACTTTCTCAATTACATATTTTAATCTTGCCTTGACAAGTAGGTAAGGCAGGGATTATTGTCTCTATTTGACAACTGAAGAAGTTGGATCTTAAGAAGAATGACTCTAGGGACAGCTAGGTGATGCAGTGAATAGGGCATTGGCCCTGGAATCAGGAGGACCTGAGTTCAAATCTGGCTTCAGACACTTGACACTTACTAGCTGTGTGACCTTGGGTAAATCACTTAATCCCCTGCCCCTTTCACAAAAAAAAAAAGGAGAAGAAATGACTCTAGCAAGATAATGCAGATCAAGAGCCAAAGAGGGGATTTGGGTTTTCTAATTCCAAATCTATCTCTGGGGGGGACTCATTGGATTGGACAATCCTTACAAAGGGTTTAGCCCCACAAAGCCAAGTCATGAGATAATGTGCCTGGGGCTTGGGCCCTCCCTCTTCCCGCCTCTGGGTAGTCTGTTCCTGGTTCCCACAAAGCTCTGTGACCTGAGCAGTGTCCAAAGAGGGAGCAGTGTTCAAAGAGAGCTCCAGCTCCTTTGGAGAGTGGCTACTCCTGGAATGAGAGAAGGCCTCAGAAGCCTTGGGATTATTAATAGTGAATTCATGTGTTGTGCTCTACAATTTACAAAGCACTTCATATAAATTGTCTCATTGATTCCTCATCAGGACCTATTCAATAAATGCTTCAACTGAGGGGAGAAGGGACTTACCCAAGATCATGCAGCTAGGAAATCGCAGAACTGGGACTCAAGCTTAGCTTTCCTGACTCTCCTTGCTCTTACAGTATCTGAGGAATTCTCTGCAACCACTTCCCCAACACCCTGGGCCAAGCTGAATGCACCACCCACAGCTGGCCCCTTGATCCACTTGGCATCCGCTCTCCGGAGCTCTAGGCCTGGAAATCCAAAGCTGGCAAGGACAGTCCATCGGTCAGCCACTTTGCCCCAGTCCAGAGTTGCTAGGCAAAAGTCTCACTTGGGGTATTTGACAAACTGACACTCTACCACACGGAGTGTCTGACTCAGCTTGTCAAATACACGGAGTGTGGCACTGCAGGCCTTCGGTCACAGGAGAGGCTGGGGAGCTGGAAGCGAGGAGCAGCCCTGGGGGAGAAAGAGACACGGACTGACAGACAGTCACGCAGACAGAGACGGACAAACAGACACAGGAAAACCGAGATAGGCTCAGGCACACACAGAAACAGAGACAGAGAAAGGAACAAAAAGAGAACGAGATGGAGAGGAGGAGACAGAGAGAGAGCAGAAGATCGCAGAGTGAAATGGACCTCAGAAGCAATGTAGTCTAACTCCCTCATTTTACAGAGGAGGAGACTGAGGCCCAGACAGGGGAAGGGACTTATCTAAGGTCACACATGAGATCACACATGCCTAGATCTAGAACTCTAAGGGACTTCAGAGGCCACCTAATCCAACTCTCTCATTTTACAGATGAGGAAACTGAGGCCCAGTGAGGAAAACTGACACACAGGTGGTAGAACCAGATTTTGAACCTAGGGGTGAGGACATGGGGAGAGACAGAGACAGACAGACAGACAGACAGAGAGAGAGAGAGAGAGAGAGAGAGAGAGAGAGAGAGAGAGAGAGAGAGGGAGAGAGGGAGAGAGAGAGAGAGAGAGAGAGAGAGAGAGAGAGAGAGAGAGAGAGAGAGAGAGAGAGAGAGAGAGAGAGAACAGGAGCGAGAGAACAAGAGGGAGAATAAGAGAAAGTGAGTGTGTTCTGGCCTAAGTATAACCTTCCACTGCAGAAGAGGAGGCAACAACTTTCTTGGGTCTTGGACCTTGAATCCTCAGCTCTGAGCCTCAGTGGGCCTCTCTGTACAGTGGAAAGAGGATTGTGTGGTTATGCCCACACCTTCTGAGATAGCAGCCTTCTAAGCCCCAATTACCCTCCACCCTTACCCCTCCCCCAAAAAGAAAATGCCTCTGCTCCTTCAGCTCCCCACCACCTCCACCCCACCTGTACTCTCAAGAGCCTGGGGAGTCTTTCCAACCTGGGAACTGGAAGTGATCTTAGAGCTAGTTCATGTGGCCCGACCTCTTCATTTCATAGTTGGGGAAATCAAGGCACAAGAGGGGAAGGCACTTTCCCATTGTCTGTGAGTCTGGAGATGGGGGATAGAATATCATCTTGGAAGTGGTCTTGGACAATTCACTTCCTCTCAGTTTCCCCTACTATAAAACAATTGGGTCGAAGGTGATGCCATCCCATGGCACTGTCTCCGCGGTGATCTGGCTGGATCTTTACAACTACCCTGCAAGGAAGGAAGGGGAAACCTCGAAGTCAGAGAAGGGAGGAGGGAGAGGATGACAGAGAGGAATGGAGAAAGAGCACCAAGACATCCTGTGGTAACTGAAGGAGATAGTTTCTTCTCCAGAGATTGCTAAGCAGGGTATGATGGGGGTGGGGGAAAGGGGAACTAGAATGGATCCCTTCCTCTCCTCTATCCTCCACCCATTAACACATCTGTCCAGGCCCATGGAAGGTTAGGTAAAGAAGGGGGAACAGTAGGAGAAACTGAGGCCAATGCTGAGGTCACCTGAAATGTAAGTCCTTAGGAAAGGACCTGGAAGCCTCCCTTCTTGTTCTGCCCCACCCTGAAGGTCAGGAGTAATTCTTGCTCACCCCACTCCTACATCTACACACTGCCAATTGCTCAGCCCACTGCAGGGGGATGGACAAATTGACCACTGAAGAGCTTTCATTGCTTCTAAAATTCATGTTCATATCACTTACAGTCTGGAATGTCCAGGCTGGGACAGGCTTTCAAGATCTTCTCATCTCATCCCTTCCAATTGTTCTTAAGAGAATGTTGAGGCCAAAAGAGGGGCAAATGCTTGGCCAGAGTTTTACAGTTTGGGTGGTGACTTCCTTGGGAAGCAAGACCAGGTCATGAGAGGATGGGTCCCAGGAGCAGTCTAAGCCATCTTTGATTGGGGGTGGAAAGCAGACAGAAAAGTCACCTCTGGGGGGTCAGGGATGACCCTCTGTGTAGAGGGGTGGCTGCCTGAAACTCTTTGGACACCTAGAGAATGGAGAGATTGCTGGGAGGGCCACAAGGCCACCACTGGAGGCAGCCTATGGCAAGGTGGGGGATTCTGAGGTGGGGTAGAAAATTAGGGAGATAAGAAGAAGACCCCCCCCCAGTTTCGAAAACCAATGAAGGGGTGAGGAGCCTCAGGGTCCATTGAAAGAAATCCCTGAGAAGTTCTCAGAGGTGGAAACTGAAGTCACAGCCTGGTTAACAACAAATCCTGGAAAGTATCCTATCCTCACCCCTACTCCAGACACTGTTCAGAAACTTGGGAAATCCCTCGAGGCCAAAGTGACCCTGAAATGGTCCCTCGACTCTGTGCGTCTAGGTGATGTGGGTTATCAAGGCCTCCTTTCCCCAACCCCCCAGTGCACATGTTTCTGGGCTCCCAGACCACTTTTTGACCCAACCTAGGTACTCAGAGCCCCTTCTCTCTAGCTTCCCCCCATTCTTTCACTCCCTCCCCTCTCAGGTCCTGTGCTCCTGACATGTCTCCCACACTACCTCTGCCTTTCGAAACGTCCCCTCAGCCCCACCCCCACTCTGTTATCTAGTCTCAGAGCCTAATTCCCCAGAAGGCTTTGGTAGTTGATTATTTCATATCTTTTCCCTCCCACATAGAATATCAGTATTTCCACAAGGCTCTTGTAGAAACAAAGTTGTGATCTCCAGGGATGTTTGGAAGATTTCAAGATAGAAGAGACCTTGGAGATAATACCATCAACCCCTCTGGGTCTCAGTTTTGCCATCTGTAAAATGAGGGGGTTGGGTTCAATGCCCTGTGAGGTCCCTTTTAACTCAAAATCTATGATCCTCTGATCTAAAAACCTTCATCATATAGGGGAAGAAAGTGAGGCACGTGACTTACTAAGGTCACACAGATAGTTAACCCAACCTCAACTTGTCTGATCCCAAGTCCAGCACTGGTCCCAGATTCACTCTTCATCAGACTGCCTTGTCTCTAGCACCAGAGTCTGGGGGGCCTTGATGGGCTGATAGGGACATGGTTTGGTTCCAGTCTCCTGACAGCTACCACTGTATGTAGGAGCAGTCCAGGCCAGAGGACTTGGTTTGCCATTTTTATCCTGTACTCCCCCAAGGGAACAGCTCCAAACAGAGTCCAATGAGTCAGGTTGAGTTGGAAGCATTGCCCCCTTCCCTGGCCCTCAGGGACTCCAAGATAGAGAGGAGTAATGTCTTCTCTCCTATATACCCCCTTCCAGAGAACCCGAGGTAGGATCAAAGGCAAAGGATGAGGGCAAGGTACCCCACCTACTCTCAGCTCGGGTGGAGTCGTCTGAATCAAGGCAATTGTGCTGCTTAATGACTGCAATCTTGACCAAGTAACTTCGTTTCCCTGGGCCTCACTTTCCCCCACTATAAAATAAAGGGGTTGGAGCAGATTGCCTCTGAGGTCCCTTCCAGCTCCAATACTGTGATCCTATGTGTGATCTTGGCCAAGTTTTTTCTTCCCCCTGGGGCCGCAGTTTCTTCCTCTGTATAAAATTGAGAGATTGGACTTGCTGGCCTCCAAGGTCCCTACCAGCTAAGAGCCTATGGTCCTATGACTCCAAAGGACCTTCTCTAGGGAGAGATTCCCTCTTTGCAGTCCCCCATCATCTTCCTCTGCCCTGTCTGGAAGTGGACTCACAACTCACCCCATTACCCTCTTCTGCCCCAGTGTGGAAGTGGAATCACATCCCATTCCATTACCCTTCTTTTCCCCAGTCTAGGAGATCCAGCCAAATACTGTACCTGAAGTACTGAGAGATGGGAGCAGTAGGAGCTGGAGCTTGCCAGGAGAAGTTCCAGGGACCAGGGAGAGCTAGGCACTGAGACTGCAGGCAGGAAGGCTAGGGATTTTGAAGGGTCCCTGGGTTCCTGCAAGAGGAAGCCCAAAGCAGGAAGATAAGGCTGAGGTTGGCCAATGGAAATCTGGATGGGTCGTGACAAAACCCCCTGGCTGGAAAACTCCCCCTTCCCCCGCTTCCTTCCCCAACCCTCTTCCCGCCTGCTCCAGAACTTGCTGTGGACTCTGGCTTTTGGCCTCCCTCTTCCCCTTCCCCTCCCCCTGGCCTATGGTCCAAGGCTTCAAGTCCAGTGGCCCACACTGGTCAGGACTTCCCTTCTGATTCTTGAGGAGCCCTGAAAGATTCTCTGTCAAGCTGCACTCACATCATGAGAGACAGTATAACAGGGCAGAAAGACTTAGCTTTGGAGTTAGGAGACCTGGAGTCAAATATCTAGTTCTGGTGTTTATGATCTCGGTGACCTTGGACTAGTCCCTTCCCCTCCCTGGGCTCTCTTTCCTCCTCTGCAAAACTAGAGGGCCCCTGAGGTCATTTATAGCTCTGGTTCCAGCCGTTATCATGAGCTAATCTAGTCTCTGAGCCTTGAGCCCCAAGTCCTGCCACGCATTCCTCTTCTAGGACTGCCAGGCCAGGGTTGATGCTGTCACCTGAGAGGCTAGGGCAGTAGAGTGAGGAACCAAAAGGTAGATGAGGCTGCTGTCCTGGTGGATGGGCAGGAGACACTTCTCAGCCACGGGCAATATCCCCAAAGCCAAGGGAGACCTTCTCTGCCCCACTGGAGGTCCCCAAGCAGAAGCCAGATCACCACTTGTAAGTGACATTGAACAATGGATCTCTAGAAGACAAGTCCTTGGCCTTGCTGCCTTCCAACTGTGGATTTCCCAGTTTCCCCTGCAGCCTAAGGGACTTTCTAGGCCTTCATAACCTTCCTTTTAACTTTCACCCCTGAGCCAGGCCAGCCTATGATGGTGCAGAGGCAGGGACAAGGATGAGGACAGGGATGGGACAGGGACAGGGACAGGGACTTTGTCTTGTCCTGCCCTCAAAAGAAGAGCTAACAAACGTCTAAAGCTATCAGGCTCAGAGAGAGGCCCCAGTGGAGGGACCCCCAATGGAGGGGCCACCAGTGGAGGAGTCACCAAAAGTCTTAGGGGCAGTTTAAGGAGATTAAAGCTTAAAACTTCACTAAAAGACCTTCAAGACACCCTGTATTAGTGTACTATGCATATGTGCATATATGTGTGTGTGTATGTGTGTGTGTACAGAAGACACTGCTATTGGGGTTTTCTTGGCAGAGACGCTGTAGTGGTTTTCCATTTCCTTCACCAGCTCATGTTATAGATGGGGAAACTGAGGCAAACAGGGTTAAGTGACATACCCAGCGTTGCACAGCTAGGAAGTATCTATATATACATATATGTGGGTGTGAATATATATGTTGTGTATGTATACAGAAGGTCACCTCACACGTGTGTGTGCATGCAAAGGGCTACATATATATGTATATACGTATAATATGAGATAGCCCTTTGTATATACACATGAGTGTATATGTGTACATATATACAAACACATGAATGTGGCAGCCCTCTATGCACACATAGATAAATAACATATACACATATACATACATATATAAAATATCAACTGAAACTCACAACAACCCTGTGAAGTTGGTTCCGTTTTACAAGTGTCCATTTTACAGTTCTCTGTAAAAGCTGAGGCTAAGTGACTTAACCAGGGTCACAAAGTGCCCGAGATGGAATTTAAACTTTGGTTTTCCTGACTCTACCAACTTCACCACCTGCCTACCTCGAGCCTTAAGGAATTCTGACCTTGGGATCCACAAGCTTGTTTCTCTGAAAATCCTTTCATCGAATTGGTTTCCTTTGTAATCCTCTAGGTTTGATTTTAAGCATTTCAGATGTTGATTGGGAGGATCCAGTAGACTTTCTGACCATCCAAGGGGTCTGTGGTACCAAGAAGGGTCAGAAGCAGATGAAGATGTCAGCAGGGGGCCTCCCTTAGGCTCAGGCCTCAAACCCCTCTCCCTCTGCCCCCCTTCCCTCCTCTCAGTACTTTAGTCTCTCCCTCCTCAGTCTACTACCTCCCACCTACTCCAGCAGCTCACCTTGCCTCATTCCCCTTCCCCCTTTTCGAATTCTCCAGTCTCTTCCCCCACTATGTCATTCTCTGTGACCTACAGACACACTCCAGTCCTTAAAAACCTTTATTGGACCCCATCACCTCCTCAAACCACTATCCTACTTCCCTCCCTTTTCACACCAAAGTCCTAGAAACAGCCTACTAAATGGACTCACTACTTCAGCCTTCTTCCTTCTCACCCTGCATCCTTTGCTCTCTGACCTCTGGCCACCATTGGACAAAAACCACTGTCTCTGAGGTCATCAATGATCTCTTAATTGTTCAATCCAGTGGATTTATCCTCATTTCTCATCCTTTGACACTGCTGACCATCTCCTCCTTCTCCTTCTCTGGGTTTTTGTGACATTGTTCTCTCCCCATTCTCCTCCTCTACGTCTGACCTCTCCTTCTCAGTCTCTGTCATCCATGTGCAGCTCCTTCACTGTGAGGATACACCAAGGATCTGTCCTGGAAAGGCCTCTTCCCTCTCCACATTGGCTCACGATGGCCTGGATCCATTCTCTCATGAGCTGAATTCTTAGCTTTCTTCAGAAGACTCCCAGATCCATCCACTCAGCCCTGGGTTGTCTCTTGAGCTCAGGTTCCACATCACCCACTGTCTCTTGGACATTTGGGTGACCCATAGGCATCTTAAACTCAAGATAAATAAAAGAGATCTCTTTCTCCCCTCCCCAAGCCACGACTTTTGCTAACTTCCCCTTTCTTTCTGTCCAGGGTACCGCCATTACAATGTAAGGTTCTCCAGAGTAGCAACCGTTTCCTTTTTTGTCTTCACACGCCTGAGTCCAAGTTTGGCAGAACCAATCCTTTCCTTAAGGGGCTTTGTTCTGTGAAGTTTGGATTCTGTCAAAGGGCTGCACTTGAGGACCTAGAGGGCCACATGTGGCCTCAAGGTCACAGGTTCCCCACCCCTGGCTCAAACTATGAGCAAATTCCCCTTTAAATTAAACTGAGCTCTACCCACCCTCTAGTGCCAAGTAGAACAAGGTGAATCCCTTTGGCTACCCTACAGATATCTGAAGATATGAAGTCTTCTTTACCCCAGACTAAATCTCCCCCATTCTTTCACCTGATTCTCACATGGCTGGCCAGCTTTCCAGTTCCCTCTCCATCTTGGCTATTCTCCCCAAGTTGGGCCAGAATAGGTTCCTGTTTCACTATACCTTCTGACTAAACCCTGGAGGCTTCTGGGAGTTGTTTTTTTTTTTTTGACTAGGCATCTACCTTCCCAATGGGAAGGTCCAAATACCACCCCTCCATTCCTTCTCTCTCCCCTTCAACCTTCCTTCCCATCCCTCCCCTCCCTTTCCAGATAAACTGTTGTATTTAGTTTTAGCAGAGGCTTTGTGGAGACAAGGTTGTCACAAGTCAACAGCAATGCTAATAACTCACATTTCTAGGGAATTTGAATGCTGACAAAATATGTTTTTCAATCTGACAGCTATCTGTTAAGGCCTGTCTATGGGTAAAGCCCTCGGCTAGACATCAGGGATACAAGGCAAGATCACACACAAATATTTCCTTTGGAGACCTTAGAATCTAATAACAGAGAAAGACATGCGAATAATTCCCATTTCTTGAGCATTATAAAGTTTACAAAGTGCTTTTCTCACAAGACAATCTGTACAATATAGAATGAAAACACATAGGGGCAGGGTTGGGTATCTGATCCTATAATTTTGTTGTTATAGGGAGCTCCCTGCGAGAAAGCTCCCTCTACTATCAGAGACTAGCAAATGCCCCACTGCTGATAGTCTTAGAAAGCTGCCAAGAGTCACACCGCCACGATGTGTTGGTGGCCAGACTCGAACCCAGGTACAAGATCAATCTTCTAACCACTCTTTAAAGCTTATTACACCCCTTTTATAGATGAGAGAAGCACAATGGATTAGACAGAAAGCTCTGGATTCCAATTTTGCCTTGGACACTTGCCAGTTGTATGACCTTGGGTAAGTCACTGAATCTCCAAATGTCTCAGGCACCTCCTAAGGGCTTTTCAGCTATAGAGAGTTGGAGGACAAACCTCTAATCTTTGTGCACAGATGAGGAAACTGTGGCTCCCAGATGAAGTAACCATCTAGAGGTCAAACAATCCCCAGAGTGGAAATTGGCAGTTTGATATTGCATGATCTTTTTCCTTTGTGCCAGTGGCCTTGGGATGTTTGTCTTGCTTTGGAAGTCCTGAGGCCCTGGGATGGCTCGTTATTTGTTTCTGCTTAAAAGAGGAGACCAAAGGTGGGCAGAGTTTAGAAGCCTTCTGACTCGGCTTACTTATTAAGCTTGTGTGACTTGTCATTTGAAGATTTGCCGGGTTACGTGTTGTTAACTCTAATGTCTTGAAGCCTGTTGGTCTATCGTGAGTTGATTCCAAAATGGTCTCTTGGATGAGGTACCAAAGAATTCTCACCTCATGACCTTTGAAGCTGCTAGGCGTTTGGATGGGTACAACCAGCAGTGGACAAAAGCTGGTTTTTCCCAGCTTTCTGAGCTTGGTCTTCTCTTGTACTCACTTGAAAAGAGAGTGCAGATTTCAATTCACTCATTTTATTACTAGTCAACTGATTAGGCATTCCCTAATCATACATTCCCTGTCATACTCAGGTGTTCTTCTGAAGGCACATTCTTAGCAAATTCCTTCATAATTCATGGTGATTTCAATGACTGCCACAGTTCTTTGAGGTCATAATCACTTTTTTTTGTTGAAAACCATCTCCCCCAAGGTATCATGGGATTGATTTAGAGAACCCTGACTATAGGGAAAGGCAGTGAGGCATGTTGAGAAGTGAGCTGGTCCTAGTGTCTTCAGCCCTGGCTTGGACAGACAGCATCCATGTAATAATCTTGAGTAAGGTCCCTCTGTTGGAGTCTTAGAACACAGAATATGAAAGCTGGAAGGGGCCTTACAATGTGGACCATCAGAATAGGTCCATCAAGGAGCACTACTGAGTAAGAGCCTACTACGTGCCAAATACTCTGCACTTGCAAAGAAAGGCAATGAGAGTCACTGCTCTTGAGGAGTTTGCAGTCAGATGAGGAAGACAATGCACAAAGAACCATGTACAAAGAGGAGATATAGGAAATAATCACCAGAGGGAAGGCACTAGAATTAAGGGGGATGGAGAAAAGCTTCCTGTAGAAGGTGGGATTTTAGCTGGGACTTGAAGGAAGCCTGGGAAGCCAAGAGGTAGAGATGAAGAGGGAAAGCTTTCCAGGCATGGGGGACACAGCCAGGGCAAAAGCATGCAATCTGGAGGTGGAGTCCATTTCAGAGTGGCTCAGAGCTGCTAAGTAGTTAACTGTAGTTAAGCAGTTAAGCCCACACATGTCACATAAGTAACAGAGGTGGTATTTGTTTCTGGTGTCAAATTCATTGCTCTTTCTACATTGTCTCTCCACGTAGACCCAGAACATTATGAACTTCAGGATCACTTCTACTCTGTTTCTCTTCTCTAAAATGAAGGGTTTGGCCTAGATCAGGGGTGCAGAATCTATGGCCTTGAGGCCACATATGGCCCTCTAGATTCTCAAGTGCAGCCCTTTGACCAAATCTAAACTTCACAGAACAAAATAAAAGGATTTGTTCTGTGAACTCTGGATTTGATCAAAGGACAGCACTTGAGGACCTAGAAGGCCACATGTAAGGATATGTTCTATGAAGTATGGATTCAGTCAAAGGGCTGCACTTGAGGACCTAAAGGGCCTACACATGACCTCGAAGCTACAGGTTCCCCTCTCCTAGCCTAGATCCATGTTTCCCAAACTCAGTTGATCCCGGAACAACTTGAGGGGGGGCTTCGAATTTTTTTGTAGGAGCCATAATAAATACTGCTCGAGGAGGTCAGAAGCATGGAGTATCTTCAAGGTATAGGGGCACCAAGGATTTTTTAGAGCAAAAAAAGGGAAGTTGAGCCTGTTTTCATACTGGAAAATCACCAAATGTGGCAAGTATTTTGTACTGGTATGATTCCATATTTGATATTTTTAAAAGGAAAATCTTCTTACTATTGAAAATTCTTCCTGAGTCCTTTCTCACATGAAAAGGAACCCAGTCTGACAAAATCCAGTTGGACAAGATCATCTTGGAGGTTTGACAATCCATGATCCCTTCTGGCTCTGACTTTCTATGTTCTAACTCTTCTGTTATTGTCTGGACTGGCCTGTTCTGTTCCATCCTTGGGCCTTCCATGCCCAGCCCAAGCCAGTCAACATGGCCTGTTGGCCCATTGGCCACCATGTTCTGGGGCTTCTCCATATTCCTCTAGAGCTGGCACTTTGCAGCTCTCATGGCCCCTGCCCCTCCCCATCCTCCAGGTCACTTTGAGCAAGGGCCCTCTGAGCCAATTGCCACTTTCAGCCCACTTCCCTTTGCAACAAGCCAGTGTCCACACAACCCAACTCTCGACTAACAAATACTATGTAACTTCACATGGAGTTTCCTGACAATGCAACTCTGTGCTTGAAGAATTTCCTGTAGCCTGATTGCAGTGGGCTGCCCACTCTAGCTGGATTTGAGTTCTTGCTCTGCCGTGGGAGCAGCATGGTTCAGTAGAACAGTCTCTGGAATCAGTGGACCTCGGTTCAACTTTCATCTCTGACCTTTCCTATGTGTGTGACCTTGGATGAGTCATTTCCCTTGTCTGGGCCTCAGTTTCTTCCTCTATAAACCTGGAGGTTGGACTCAATGACCTTTCCTCAGAGCAAACTCACTTCATGGTGCCTCAGTTTCCACCTCTATAAAACAAGGGGCCTAGACTAAATGAAGTCCTTTCTAGTTCTACATTTATGCCTATTTGTGTGACTTCGGGCAAATCACTTCCTTTCCCTGGGCCTCAGTTTCCTCCTCTGTAAAATGAGAGGATTGGACTGAATGGATGACCTCTGTGGTCCCTTCCAACTGTGGATCTAGGTTGACTTACTAGCTGTGTGAACTTAGCCAAGCCATTTCTAAAAACAAATCTCATCAGCAAAATGGGAACAGTAACATTTACATTCACCATATTATCAGGTTGCGAGTCCTATGTAAGCTTACAACGTTCTTTTACTAAGAACATTAGGGTAAACAGTTGCCATTGGTAGTTCAATTTAATCAATATTCATTAAACATCTCCCTGGCACAAGACACTGTGCCCAGAGGATACCGAGATGGTTCTGTTACATGCGTCCTGCTTCCATGGAGTATAAAGGAAGCAGGGTGAGGGGTACAGGAAACCAATCAGTTAATCATTCAAAAGTATTTTTCAAGCTCCCAATGTGCCAGGCCCTGTGCTAGATACAATGATGAAATGTGAAACAGACCCTGGCTTCAAATGCAGGCATTCTATCTGGGGAAACATTCTCTGTTAGTGCCTTGTAGATTTTCATGTATTTACACCTATCTGTACAATTGATGTAAAGACACTGATGGCTGCATTGGCACCTGGGTGGATCCCATGCCCAAATCATGATGAAAAGAGAAAGAATGAGATAAACACAAAGAGGTCTGAGCATAGGGTCTTAAGGACTGTCTAGGGTCTGGGGAGAGAGCTAGGGAGGGAGAAGGCTTTGTGGCTTGCATAAGGCCTTGAAGGAAGGGAGGGAGGATCACAAGGTCATCAACCTAGGGATGAAAGGGACAGCAGACTCCATCTAGTCTAAACTCCTCATTTTACATATGGGGAAACTGAGACTCAGAGAGGGAAATGACTTGTCCAAAGTCATAAAGGTGGCAAGTGGCAAAGCTGATTTCTTCAAATCCAATGCATTGTTAAGCAAAGGCATGAGTATAAAATGAGAAAGATAGGATTAATAATAGTATCCATATAGTACTTTAAGGCTTCCAAAGCTTTGTACAAACATTATCTCATTTGATCTTCACAGCAAACCTAGGAAGTAGGTGCTATTATATCTGCATTTTACAGATAAAGAAACTGAGGCAGATTGAGGTAAAGTGACTTGCCCAGGGTCACACAGCCAGATTCAGGTTATAGGATGCCTTGAATGCCCAGCTGAGGAATTTACGCTCTGTTCCTTAAGGCCTTGGTGAGCCATGACTGAAATGCATTAGGAAGATTCTTGAGGTAACAGATTCAGACCTGATTGGGAGAGGTGGAATGAGGTTGGGGAGATACTGGAGAAGCAGGGAAACGAGTTAGGGGGTATAGATTCAGGGCTGACCCTCTAGTCCATCCTTCTCATGTCACAGATGGAGAAAATGAGGTTAAGTGACTTGCCTGAGGTCACAGAGCTCATGGATAATAGAACCAGGAGTTCCTTGTCTAGAACTGCAAGGTAACAAAGGAAGTGGAGGCAAGAAGAGATGAGGCTCCATTCCTCTAGTTGACTTGCAGGTGGGTCACTTCATTTTCTGAGCCTCAGTTTACTGATCTGCAAAATGGGGTTAAATAATGAAGCAGCATAGTAGAGTGGAAGGAACACTGAATTTGAAGTCAGAAAATCTGTCTCCGAAAGATGGCTCTGGAAATTATTATTACCTGGGCATCCTGGGGCAATTCACTTGGTCTTCTCCAGGTCTCATTTTCCATCTCCGTGAAATGACGGGTTGAACCCAATGGTTTCTAAAGATTGTTTTCCTTCACCATCCTCGAGCCCCCACTATTGTGAAAAGGAAAACATTTTGCAAACCTTTAAGCACTCCAGAAGTGTTTGTTTATCATTTACATAAATGAGTTAATAAAGACTAAAACATAGGGGGGGTGAGGACGTAAGTACCATCTGTGTATGACTGTTCCCCAGGGCCTACACTGGAACACATGGGACTTGGCTAATAGCAAAATACGTCTCCATTAGATGAGTTTCTTGGCAGGAGAAAACCTGTACCTTGTCCCTGGTCGAACTCTGGCATGGTCAATCATAAGTAACTACCCATCATCCCCCGCTTCGCCCCCCTCCGCTCCCTGCCACCTTCCCCCCAACCCCAAGATCAACTTTACATAAGAAAGACATAAGCAAACTTCTAGTCAGTCTGAGAAACATTTATTAAACACCTACTTAGGCAAGTTCTCTGTGCTGTAAATTGAAAATAGAAAGATAGATTTGACATACAAGGAACTGGGAAAATGCAAAGTGTGTATACAAACAAGTCTGATAAAAGCTAAGCAATGATGGAGTAGAGAAGAAAAACTAACATACTGTTGAGGGAAATGGGGAGAGGAAGGTCTCCTATTTGCTCTAAGAACGCATGGAGGTGTATAGGGAACATGATCTAATTCTCTCCAATCGCGACCTTGTCTGGTGTCCTGTGAGACCCCTCCCTGTCTGTCCTCTTATAATTCAGTGGGGGGGAAGGGGGTCCACCTCTTGTGCAGAGTTGGGAGCTCATTCTCTTGCTTTTTCTCAGCAACATACATGTCATACACCAGTTATCTTTTGCATCACCACCTTTAAAGTCGGAGGAACTTCCTCTATCAATGCAGATCAGCACGTTCTCTGCAACTCAAAATCTTAGAGATACACCTAGAACATAGAGAAGTAAGTGACTTTTACAGGGTCACACAGCCAGAATGTGTCTGAGGCAAAATGGGAATCTAGGTTTTCATGTCTTTGATGTGAGCTCTATAGCCTTCTACATAGTTAATCTGAAATCTCATGTCCCACAGTGGAGAAGGTAGGGCTACAGAATAATTAATAAAAATCTCTATCAGGAAATTAGTCTAAATAAATAAAAATTTTAAAAAATAAAGTCAGGGGAGCTGGGTTCAAATATCACCTCTAAGGATCAGTGTCTGCTGTGATCTGGGGAAAGTCACTGTTCACTTTTCTGGGCCTCACTTTTCTTATCTATGAAATGAAAGAATTGAACTAGTTAATCATTCAGGTCCCCTTTCATCTCCAGAGAGATAGATTGCTTTCTTTTCAATCATACATTTATTTCATGACACTCTTGATTGTTCAGCCTAGAGGCCGATGGACTACCCAAGCCTTTCTTACCTGTCCTCCAGGTCTTCGGTGATCAGCTGGATTTACATGTTGAGAGAAGAGACTTTCCAGAGTTGAACAAGGGTTACGCTTTATTCAGGATCTTAGTTACAGGTGCAGAGTGAATTCTTCCTCAGGAGAGAGGAATCCTCCTCCTCCCAAGGGGCAAGGATCACACAGCAAGAGGATGGGAGTGGAAGAGGGGAGGGACCCTCTGCCCTCTAAGGGCCCCTCAGTGCAAAAGGAATGCCTTCAGGCTTTCCTGTCCCTACTTAAACTCTCCCAGCCACATAGTTTGCATGTGAATACTGTGCCTGCTCTCAGCCCTTAGCTAGTGAACAACAGGTGTGCTCAGACCACAGGCCAATCTCAGGGGTGGGATGCTCTCCCCAACAAGTTTCCAACTGAGAAGAGGTGGAAACACACAAGATAGCCTGTGTTTCTCGCCTCAATCCCCAGCTGTTCCCTGGGGGGCCTCATGAGAACTCTAAGATTTAGAGGTCCTCACTTTTACCTGCCCGAGACTATCCTCATGAAACTGAGCTTACACCCCTAACATCTCCCCTTTTTTGTTTTGTGCAGAGCGCACGTGGCCCTGGAGTGAATAGCATCTGGAGGCTAAGTGGGTTAGGGAGGCCTTTAACATATGGGTACTCCACAACAAGAATTTCATTCACACAGAAATCTGCAGCTAGCACAACAACTGACAAAGAGAGGCATCCAACAAAACAAAGATGAAACTAAATGGCTGAATTACACAGATTACAACAAGAGGAAGTGCAATCACTAATTCCAAAGCATATTCTAAGAGAGGTAGCGCAGTGCTGGCGCCTTACACTCCACCACCCCCTCAGTCATGCAGAATGGACCGCACGGCGAAGCCTGTGGAGTTCAGGCGAAAAGTTGGTCACCCCCGTGCATCCTGGCTTCGTGATGCCAAAGTCCTCCTTCAGCTGCTGAAAGGAGATGCCTTGATGGAGTGGGCGGCAATGTATCAGTCTGCTCAACAAGAACCGACCATGATGGATTTGGTAGGAGCACCTGGTGTTATGTCAGTGTGGCAGTGGTTGGGATGAGTGCTGCTTCCTCTCTGGGCAGCAAGGTCAAAGCTGTCAGCAGCAGACTCAGGTGGTGCATGGTCCTTCTCTGGGGTCTCCAGGCTCGTCGCTTCCGGCGTCTCCGTCATCTCCGACACCAGTTTCCACCTGTGGATCCTTCTGATGGGGATCCACGCATCCCCTTTTCCTGTGGAGATACAAACATACCCTGGACCCCATATTAGTATCTTATATGGACCTTGCCATTTCCCTGAGGCTATATCCTTTACCATGGCCCATGTGTCCTTATTTCCAGCCTGAGTATTATTTTCCTTGCAGGGTTGTCATGGAATAGTCACAAAATGTCTCATAGCTGGAGTAGTATGCGAATTTTTTGAGATATGCAAAAAATTGTGTGTATATACAGCTGTATCGAGCTCTGATTGTGTTAGGCGACCTCTTCCCCTTTTTGGTTTAGCAAGGATTGCCTTTATGGTGAAGTTGGCCCTTTCTGCTATGGCCTGGCCTTGTGGATTGTAGGGGATTCCTGTAACATGTCGAATCCCTAGATCATGGAGGAAGTGTGCAAGGGTTTGAGAAGTGTAGGCAGGACCGTTATCTGTCTTTATTTCTAAGGGTAAACCTGAAACAGAAAAACAGTGCCAAAGATGTTGAATTACTTTAGCACTTGATTCACCTAGCTGCAAGGTCGCCATAAGGAATCCAGACCATGTGTCAACTGTCACATGTATGCACTGGCCCTTAAGATGGGTAACATCCATTTGCCAAATTTCGCTGGGTGCCAAGCCACGAGGATTGACACACTGGTCTAGAGATGGGTGGAATGGGATACATTGGAGACAGCTCTTAACAATTTTTCTGGCTTGTACGAGTTATCCCATAGAATTTGCAAAGGGCTTCTGTGGCTAGGTGGAACCTATCGTGAGCCTTTTGGGCCCTTTCCTGTGGTTCCATAGTGTGCCCTACGAGGTATAGTGAATTGTCTGCTATTTGATTTCCTTCAAAAATTGGTCCTGTGCCATTAGTATGTGAGTGCATAGGTAAAACATAAAAGGGGTGTGTTCTGTTATTAATGGAGGTCAATAGCCACTCACACTGTGAAAAGATATTGGACCGATAATCTACAATAGAGTCATTATATATTTGGAGAGCTTGGATTATAGCTTCCAACTCGTTCTGTTGAGTAGAGGTGTAGGGTGTGTTAACTATATATATCTGTTGGGTAGCTGAATTATAAATGGATGCCTTGTGATGTTTTGTGGCATCTGTAAAAATGTTAGGCCCCCCTACTGGGTTTGGTGAGTACCTTTTCTCTGGTGCTGGGGTCCACTATAACAACTCTTTGAATAGAAAAGTCGAATTTGGTTTCACCTGGGCCCACTGGAGTATAGTGGCCCAAGAAACATGATTCTGAGCTAACTCTTCTACATCCTTAGTGGTGAGTGTAGCATAAAGAATTGGCTGTTTTTGGTATATGTGGATAGCTCTTTTTACTGCCTCTAGTGCTAACCGTCCTAGAAATTCCCACTTGTTTAGTAAACTGCTTCCTGTTTTACTTAGATACACCCACTCTAGGGGCTTCTCTTTTTGATGTACTGAGTGCTTTAAGGGAAGGGCAATAGCTATGGGAAGCTGATTGTCTATATGAGCTGGTTCGGCTACCACATTGGAGCATGGAAGTGCTGTGGTGCTGGCAGGATAAACTCCTGTATACATAATTACGGGTGCATGGGAGGGGTTCTGCAATATCAGGGATTCCTCCTGTATGGCGTCTCTCAGGGGAATCATAGTAAACTGATGAGCCACAAGCTGGCATTTATCTAAGCTGTAAAGGTGTTGCGTTCCTTCCTCTGGTCCCATAATCTCCTGTATTCTCCCTCCAAGGGGCCATCCCGAGTCTCTGCCAAAGGGTACATTTTCGGGGCCCTTGAGGGGCCCCTCACCCTGTTTCCCGAATTCCTATGTTGTCTAGCCAGGTGACCTGGCTTTCCACAAGAAAAGCAGGGGTCCTTGCCCCTCCCCATACTTATTTCTTTCCTACACTCTTTCTTAAGGTGTCCCGGTTTTCCGCAGCAAAAACATTTCCTCTCCAGGGAGATGTTATTTAAGGCTGCAGCCAGATACTTCCCTTGGACCTGTGCCAAGTACACCTGGCTCCCTACCCTTTCACATCTCTGTGTCATTCTTTGGCAGTCCCAGCATTGCCTTTTTGCAGTCATGATTACAATTCTGCCGCAGCAATGTCTTTAACACTATCTCTGTCCCTTGACTCTCCTCTCCCATGTCTGGACCCACTGCCTCCTGCAGCCTGGCCACAAGGTTAGCAAATGACTCAGTGCTTCCCTGCATAATCTTAGTCATGGGAAGCTCTCTCTCTTTCTTAGAGGCTATAATTTTCCAGGCGGCAATAGCCACTCCCGCAATCAAAACGTAATCGGCGGCAGAGCACTGTAATTGATATCCTGTACCCTCATACTGCCCTATTCCTGTTAATTGCTGATAAGCCTGGGGGGCCTGAGCCCCCAGCCCACTGGTAGTGCTCCACCTTCTGAGCAAATTCTGACACCCAAATCACATTCTGCCCAGGGGTAAGGCAGGCTCTGGCTAAGCTCTTCAAATCATTAGGGGTCAGAATGAACTGACCACTGAGAGTCTCAAGCATGGCTATAACAAAGGGTGAATTGGGGCCGTGCTTGGTACAAGCCTCTTTGAGAGTCGCTACTCTCTTCCACTCTATGGGTATGTGGCTCCTCCAAACCCCACCGGGGACATTGGGGTCCGCTATTTCTACCACAGGGAATGTCCCTACGTCTTCTCCATTCTCTATGGCCTTTCGTATTCCCTTTTCCAAACTAGACTGTGGCCCTGGACTGTCTGAGCAATGGAGTGTCCTATAAGGAGGCGCAGAGGGAAGACAACGTATATGCTTTCCTGCATCACCTTTCCCATCTGCTAAATGGAGCTCCGAACCTATTTTTTCTTTACACTCCTTAACTTTCTTCTCACCAGGGCTCTCTCCTCCCCTCTCTCCACTCCCATTCTCATTCCAATCCCGCCTTGGTCTCTCCAGGCCTTTCAGCAGGCTCTTTATCACACCGAATATCAGGAAATCTAAATCCTCCAGCTCCCCGGGGCATTGTTGTTCGTAAGCGGTCATTTGTTCTCCTACCACTCCCCATCCTTCTCTTGATACTCTGGTGTGCTCAAGCCATGGAGAGACCTTCCAGATCCTGTTACAAAACTTTCGGAGGTCGCTTAACTCTATAGTGACCCCCGCATTCCTGCATTCCTTGTAAAGTGTCTTAGCCCAGACCTCCTGTTCCCCTGCCTTTATTACTGGCAATTGATTCCCCATCCCTGCCCTTTTCCCATGGGTATGGGAAGCTACTCACTCTTTCTCTCCTTCCAAATCTAGGATTCGGGACTTGCAGTCTTTCATAGCCCCTTCTGGGTGTCCCACCACCCAGGATTTCCATGCTGGTCCCTGTTGGAGGCGGCAACTGTTCGGCCTAGAGGCCGATGGACTACCCAAGCCTTTCTTACCTGTCGTCCAGTCTTCGGTGATCAGCTGGATTTACATGTTGAGAGAAGAGACTTTCCAGAGTTGAACAAGGGTTACGCTTTATTCAGGATCTTAGTTACAGGTGCAGGGTGAATTCTTCCTCAGGAGAGAGGAATCCTCCTCCTCCCAAGGGGCAAGGATCACACAGCAAGAGGATGGGAGTGGAAGAGGGGAGGGACCCTCTGCCCTCTAAGGGCCCCTCAGTGCAAAAGGAATGCCTTCAGGCTTTCCTGTCCCTACTTAAGCTTTCCCAGCCACATAGTTTGCACGTGAATACCATGCCTGCTCATAGCCCCTAACTAGTCAACAACAGGTGTGCTAAGACCCAGGCCAATCTCAAGGGTGGAATGCTCTCCCCAGCAAGTATTTGAACTGAGAAGAGGTGGAAATACACAAGACAGCCTGTGTTTCTCGCCTCAATCCCCACCTGTTCCCTGGGGGGCCTTATGAGAAATCTAAGATTTAGAGGTCCTCACTTTTACCTGCCTGAGACTGTCCTCATGAAACTGAGCTTACACCCCTAACATTTGATCTCACTTCTCCTTCAAAATAACTCATCTGTTCCGTGCGGCAGCTCACTCCCACCCACCATGCACCTCTGCACAATTCTATGAGTGATACTAAACTGAAATCCTTTGGAGACTGGGTTTCGTGCTCCATGACTCATAGCTGAGTATCAGTACCGACAGAACATTTGTATTAGAAAAGATAATCTTTCATTGTAAGAAGTTTAGCGTAATTAAATGAACTTTAGATTTCCACAAAGGCGATTCAGCCCAATCTTCTTCTCCTGTTTGATTCAAGACTGAACTTGCAGTCTATTTGCACTGTCTGTCTAAGGCATAAAAATATATACTGGGTGGTGAGCATGATAAATTGTTTAAAGGCACGTCATCATCTAGACAATAAGCAGTCTTCATCTACCTGACTTTTCCTGTGTGTATAATTGGATCATATGCGTGAGGGGTTCCGGAACTTGTCTAGAAGATGCTGCAGTATTCTTGAATTTGATGCCAATCACAAATAAAACATGTCAAGGACCTCACCATCCAGAGAGAATCCCTCTCCAAACTAAGACTCTTAGCTGAAAAAGTCTACACCTTTCTGATTGATTCCTTGCTTAATATTAAAAGTTAAAGGATCATAAAACAAGGTTTTCTCTGTGTCTCCATCTCTTATGGAAGCTGGCATCATTTTGGTGTGTGCCTAGAAGGTACCTTGTTGGGAGAGTGATTTGTATACATCAACAAATGGGAAACAGAAAAGGAGCTTGAATTCTCTACGAATTTTAATCAGTTCTGTGATGGTAAAAAACGTAGCTCTCCGTTCAAGCACAGATCAGATTGTATCACAGTAGGGGATCAATAAATATTTGTTGAATTTAATTGCTGAGGCTTATAGTTGGGTATATTACAATCAGGAAATCAAAGAATTACAGAGCTAGAATCTCACGGGACTTGGAGACTGTTCTCCAGCAGTACGGTCACTGATTGAGCATTGAACAAAGGTCTCACATTCAGAACACCAACAATCAAGTTAATATTGAGAGATGCTTGAAATAATGTGTGCTTTTAAGCCCCTTCTGTCTCCTTTCCTGATACGTGGCTGCCATCACCAGAGAGGGGGTGGGGTGGATAGGAGGACGCCAAACACAACACCAGGGTCTGTCTGCGTTGTTCCTTGTTCCTTGGGCTTCCCTGCTCAGAGACTCCAAGGCTGAGCTTTCCTAGACCAGGCCTCAGTGGACAGGCCTCAGGGGCTGTTGATGCTGCTACCAAGACCAGGCTCAGAACCTTCACAGCTTGATAGAAACTGTCATGTGTGCCTTCTACTGGCAGAGCCTTAGACAACCAAGGGTCACTGTCCCCATGCCACTAGAAACCCCCTCAGCCCCAAGCCAAGAGGACCTGGGCGTAACCTTGAACAGGCTATAGAAATGGGAGGCTTAGGATGATCATTTTCATCCTCTCTCCTTTCTCCCCTAGTGTTCTTGCTTCTGCTTCTTGCTTCCTCTCTGCCAGAAGGCTGACTACCAGTGGCCCCTAGAGGTACAGCTGAGCCAGACAGAAGAATTCAGACACTGCAGAAGTAGCTGGGTCCTGTTCTAAGGTGTTGGTCACCCCCACCCACCCACCTTCTGCCATCAGCCCTTGGGGCTCTGTCCATCTGACCTGGAGTGGAAGGGAACGTCTCCTCCGTGGAACTGAGCCCACTCTAGCCACCTCCAACCTGGGGCAAGATAGAGAGAGTATGGCATAGTGCTGTGATGGCAAACTCTGATGGAGACTGAGGCAGGGCTGCCAAACCATACCTGAGGACCCCTGAGGGCCACAGTTCACTGAATTTTACAATGTCATATTGTCTCTGTTTTGTTGCCTTTTTATTTATTCTGTTAGATATTTCCCAATGACATTTTAACTGGGTTCAGTCAGGCCCACCCAGAAGCGTTGTAGGCCTCATGTGGTCTGTAGGCTGTGCTTAACTGAAGAGGTTAAGCCACTTAATTTGGAGTCAGAAAGACCTGGGTTCAAATAGCAACTCAGTCACTTACTAGTTGCATGACTCTGGGCAAATAGTATCACCACTTCAGGCCTCAGTTTCCTTCTTTGTAAAGTGAAAGGTTTGGACTGTCTGTCCACTGAAGTACCTTCAACTCCAGGATCTTGCACATGACCTTGGGCCCACTGCCTGTCAGAGCTGGCTTTGGGTATGCTGTTGAGGGGAAAATAGGAACCAGATGGCTAGGAGACAGAGGTGCTTGCTTCCCTTCTGTCCTCCCCACCCTGCTCCTAACAACTTGTGGGGTTGACTGTGGGTTCCGAGGTTTTATAATGGAAAAAACACCAGTGACCTACAGCTCCTACAGGGCTGAATGGAGGCTTTGGGAAGCGTTGGGCTGGATGGTCTCTGTGCCAGATGTGCCAAGATAACCAGAGGAAATGGAGGCTCCAACCAGGAGCCATTAGTCTTCTGGGGCAGGAGGGCAAGGGTCTTGAAGGCAGGGTCAATGCACAGTGCACAAGAGGGCACCTTTCTCCCTAATGACCCAAACCGAATTTTAGACTTTTAGATATTTAAATTTAATTTAACATTAATTTTTAAAATTAAAATTAAATTTTAGAATCAAAAATTTTAGAATTTTAAAACTAAGTCTTGTTCTCTTGATGGTCCAGGAGGCACTGGAGAACTTATTGTAGTGGTTTTGCTATAAAAAGTGTTTCCCATAGGGGCTGAAATGTGGCAGATAAGCCCAGCACCAGGAGCGAGTGCTCAGTCAACCCGGGCAGGTGGCTCCCTCTGGCCCCCTTTTTCTTTCCCTTGAAGCAGGTTGGCATTGAAGGTGGGATTGAAAGGCCCATGTTTGTGCTTCTTTCTCTATTGTTCTCCCTGCCTTCCCCCTCCCCTTCTCCTCCTTTCCTCCCTGCCTTCCTTCACTCACTCAACCACTCTCCTTCAGTATGTTTAACATGAAGCTAATTTGAGCCCCTGGAAATCTGCCCAGAGCCACAGATATAGAATTGGTGTCCCTCTTACTGAAACAAGGCATGGAATTGGCAGTAACCTCAAGTGGAAACAAATTTAAATCAGAGAGAAAAAGAAAAAGAGAGACACACAGAGAGAAACAGAATGGAAGGAAGGAAGGAAGGAAGGAAGGAAGGAAGGAAGGAAGGAAGGAAGGAAGGAAGGAAGGAAGGAAGGAAGGAGGCATGCTGTTCTGACAGGCAGAACACCCAAGTTTGAGTTTCAACTCTAATGTTTAGTAGCTTAATAAGATTTTAGCCAAGGCTTTTCTCCCTCCAAGTCTCAGTCCCCTCCTTTCCAGAGTGGTGAGGAGAGGCGGGTCATACCAAACAGCCTCGAAGATCCTTTCCAGTTCTTCCATTGTATATTTTCTCTGACATTGTGTTCTCCAGTGTCTCATCCACATCTAACATTCTACTTTCTAACATCTCTCAGAGCAATGGTCTATGGTCTAAGGTCTAGTCCAGCTCTGGCATTCTCTGTCCTGAAGTCTATTTTTGTTGATTCAGTCAATTAGATCTTGGAAGTGGTTGGCAGGTTTGGGTTGTCTGTGTTGAAGTAGAGGAGGAGTTGGTAGGTGAAATGGGCCCATTCCCCATACTGTTCCTGGGGTTCCTCTAAGGGCTCTTAACTGAGTTGGATGTTAACAAGGTGGAGAGCCAGATATGATTGCCAAATCTTGATGGTAGCTTGTGACTAGGAGCCACTATAAGCCTCTATTAGTTCTGTTGCATGGTGTCGGATGATCTGGAACCAGTCTATCTCTAATGGACCCCCTAGATGAGTAGCTAGCCTACCTGCCTTTCTAGCTGGCTCAGTTCTGGACAGGAAATGGAAGCTGTCTGGATCATTGTGAACTTGAGTCTTGGCTCTCCCAACTTTCCATCACTTTCTGACCTCTCAGTGACTTCTCCACAATGAGTCAAAGAGAGAGCGTTATCACTCACATCAAAGACGCAGTGTTGCTGTTTGTCCTAAGTTCTGGAAGAGGGCCAGTGACATCAGGAAAGTGATATCTTGACTTGCAAGTGAATTGGATTTAAGTGAAGCAGGGCTATGCAGAGTCATCAGCCTCACTCTCTCCTCTAGAGTCCTCAGAGTTCAGTGGCAAGACATAGGTCAGGATGATTGGAAATGACCCAGGGTGTAATGGGAAACCATTCTCTTTTTAAGCTAAGGTCTTTCCCAGGTCTCAGTTTGTCTGAGTCAATGCCCATTCAATGATTAAAGGCTATTTAAGAAAGGGCAGCTGGGTGGTACAGTGGATAGGGTATTGGGTCTGGAGTCAGAGAGACCCGAATTCAAATCCACCATCAGATATTTACTAGTTATGTGACCTTGGGTAATTCACTTAACCCTGATTGCCTCTAATTAAAAAAAAAGTTGTTATAAAGGGAAGCAGCTCCAAAGGATGTGAAAATGGTTAGAAGAGAGTTGGTAGAGGCCATCCATCCCAGAAGTGTAAAACATGCAGCCTACAGGCCACAAATGCCTGCGAAACTCCCTATTTGCAGGAACAAGATTAAAATGTAATTGAAAAACAAAAATGCAACCTAGATCATATTGATTGGTAGTTTCCCAAGTCAATATGTGGTCTGCAGGGAACCGTTTTCGTTTGAGTGTGACACCATTGTCTCAAGAGTTCCGGTTTCCTGCTATATTCTGCTCCTTGGCAATCCTTTCAGCTCCTGGGAATGCCCTACTTGAAGAGCAAAGCAAATGAGTTAGTTACATAGCTCGAGTTTGAAGAGAAGGGGATCTGCTCTTTCAGTAAGATCTGGAAAGTTTGCCCTTGAGATGTCTACTCCCCAGGGTGTTATGAGTCTTGGGGAGACTATGTAAGACTCCATGAGAAAGAGGAACTCATGAGAACGACAAAGGATTGTCCTCACAGTAATCCCAAAGTCAGTTCCCTTCAAAGGATGGGGGCAGGGTGTGTTGGGGAGCTGAAGGACCAGTTGGAAATAGGCCCCTGAGAGTCCTTAATGTTTATGCACGTTCTGGCCAATGAAATAAAGGCCATCGGTACCCAATAACAATATTGTATGTTGTCAAACAGTGCAGGATTTGGGGATCCTCTAAACGTGACCTAAGCAAGTTTTGGTGGCAAGACCTTCCTAGATTTTAATCCAAGGAGGAACATCAAGTTCACAGAAGAGAAGTTGATTCTTTGAGGACAGGCCCTACAGGATGGACTCAAGGTGGTATGATGGCATGACCCCTTTGGGCTCCCTTAGGTTACAAGTCTAAGAGAGGAAGATGATGACTTTAGTTTGCTACTACTTCTCATTCATATTTCAGAATGATAGCAGAGACCTAGACAACCACTAGTTTTCATTGTCACACACCCCATAGGTGTAACTTCTGAAATAAACTCACTCTAGAGTAAAGCTTTGCTTATAGAAAACAAAGTTAAATTTACCCAACATTGTTGTGATTGAGTCAGTTCAGATTCTCTATCACCCCATCTGGGATTTTCTTGGCAGAGATACTGGAGCGATTTGCCATTTCCTTCTTCAGCTCATTTAGCAGATGAGGAAACTGAGGCAAACAGGGTGAAGTGACTTGCCCAGGGTCACATGGCTACTAAGTGTCTGAAACCAGATTTGAACTCAGGTCTTCCTGACTCCAGACCCAGAGCTCAGTCCACTGTGCCACCTACTTGCCCAGTATGCTTTGTTATGAATATAACCTCAGACTCAATATATGTAGATTGGACTAAATTATTATTTGAATATAAAAAAATTAAAACTATCCAAAAAAACACTTTCCAGGCATAAACTTGAGGGGCCACCTTTGTTAACCTTTATGAACTTTACAGCAATGATGACGTCTAATCAAGGATAGAGCAGTGCTTTTGGAGTCAGGAGAAACTTGATTTTAAATCCTCCCCCTGTAACTTGGGCTGCTAGGTGGCGCTGCAGTGGATAGAGCACTGAAGTCGGAATTAGAAGGACCTGGGTTCAAATGTGACCTCAGGCACTTCTTAGCTGTGTGACTCTGGGCAAGTCACTTCACCCTTCAGTTTCCTCATCTGTGAAATGAGCTGGAGAAGGAAAGGGCAAACCATTCCAGTATCTTTGCCAGGAAAACCCCAAATGGGGTCATAGAGAGTTGGACATGGCTGTAATGCCTCCACAATAACAAAACCTGTAACTTGCTTACTGTGGGATTGTGAGCAATTCACTTCTGGACCTCAGTCTCTTTACCTGTGAAAGGAGAATAACAAAACTTGTAATAGCTACCTCTCAGGGTTTGCTGAGGTAGATTTGCTTAATGCATGTTCCATAACGCTATATGAAAGCATCTATTATCATCATTATCACTCACCAGTCATCTCTCCCCACTAGGGCCTTTGGATTCCTTCTCTTCCAGACTCCAAGGCCATCTGAATGTCCCAGGGGTAGATGAGATTCTCCCTCCACCCCGACTCACAATAATCTTCCTTCTTTGCACACTCCCACCAACTAATTACGTTCTAACTTGTACTAATCTGTGTCTACCCCCCCCACCCCCCCACCCCCAATCACAAAGGCCTTAGAGGCTCAAGCTGTGACTTTGCATTCCCAGCATTGAGTCCTCATGCACAGTAGGTTTTTGACATGCATTTGTTGGTTTGGGTTGAATTGAAACCAGTGGGGAAAGGGGCGTCAAGGTCAGGAGAGGGAGGAAATTTTGCAAACTCACTTCACTAGTGATGTGGGCATCTACTTCAGGATCTTAGTAACTAACAGGCTTGGTTCTTATCACCCTCAAGTACAGTTTCACAAGAAGAACCTTGGCCTTGAAGAACATTCTGGGAGGCAGAAGGGGGAAGAAGGAGGGAAGCAGAGTTGGCAGCCGTTGACCTCCGATAAAAGCACATGCCCAATGGAGTTGCTACTGTGTTTTCTCAAGCTAGGGACCATGGGATTAGAGGAGACAGAGCCAAAAGGGATCCTCAGAAGTCAGTTAGTTAAACTCCTCCATTTTACAGAGGGAGAAACTGAGGCACAGGGAAGTGAATTGACTTGTATAAAGAAACACATAGGATCCTAGATGTAGAGATGGAGCGAACCTCAGAAACCAGCTGATCTAACTCCCTCACTTTACAGAGAGAGAAACTGAGACCCAGGGTGGAGAAATGAATCATCCAAGGTCACACAGGCAGTGAATAGCAGAATGAAGATTCTAATCCATGTTTCCTGGCAGCAAATCCAGGGTCCTTTCCATGATATGATATCAAGTTCATGTGAAGAAACTGAGGCTCAGAGAATAAAGAGACTTGCCCAAGGTTACCCAGGTAGCAGATCCTCTCATTATAAATCCAATACTTTTCTATGACTGGTAGATAGTGTAAGCATTATCCTTAATTTACAAATAAGAAAACTGAGGCTCAAAGATGTTTAGTGACTCACTCAAGGTCACACAGCTAATAAGTGTTAGAAGTACTATTACAATCCAGGTCACCTGGGTCCTCCTTTGTTCATGATGCCACACTGCTGCCCTCTACCCAGAATCCCCTGGGTTGGAAGCTCCCTTCCCAGCAAATCTGTAGACCTGCTCACTTCTCTTTCCACCATGAGTGCTCAGAGACTTCTCTGTTTTTCTATAATTAATGAGGTAAGGGAATGAATTGGGCCAGGGTGGAAGGAAAATGAAGACAGATAGAAAGCCAAGAACCACAAGGAACAGTGCCAAGACCTGGCCTCAGCTCCTCGGATCTCCTGTGTGAACTTTGGCAATCCCTGAACCTCTGTGGTCCCGGTTTTCTCACTTCTACAAGGAGGGGGTTTTATCAGGTAGCTTCAATGAATCACCAAATTCATGCCAGGTACTGTGTTGGGAAATGGAGTCATAGGTAGAGAATGAAACAATTCCTACTTTCCATTCTAATGGGGAGTGTATGCAAAATCAATAGAACAAGAATAAATACAAAGGAGTTAAATATAAGGTAGTTAGGGAGGGTAAGAACACTAGCAGTTGGAGAAGTCAGAAAAATCTTCATGCAGAAGATGATACCTGAGCTATATCTTAGAGAAAGACTCAGTAAGGTAGAGGTGAGGAGGGAGAGACATTCTAGGCATGGGGCAGAGCCAGCGCAAAGGCATGGAGTTGAGAAATGGAATTTCACATGTGAGAAACAGAGAGAAGGCCAGTTCAACTGGATCATCAAGTGAGGGAGAAGGAGTGATGTCCAATGAAAATGGAAAGATCCACTGGGGCTTTAATGATTTATGCTTCTATGACTTGAGACCAACAGGTCCTCTACAGGAGGACATCTTCTAGGTAAAAAAGAGATGACTGTTTTCTATCTTAACTCAAAGCCAGGCCTGGAGGCCCTATGTTGAACAGGATTTATCCTTTCAAACAACATGCTTCCGTTTTTTTCTGCTTCCTTAAATTATCAAAAGCTAAGAAAAGCTTTGTTGACATCAAAAAGAAGAGCTGGTTTAGTTATCAAAGAGGACACCAGATGTCTTACATCCTCCTCTCCTCCCGCCATGGTTTCCCCTTTGTTAGGGCAGCCCTGCCCAAAGTAGAATGATCTTCCTTGAGAGGTAGCAACTTCCTCTTTCCTAAAGGTCTTCAAGAAGAGCCTGGATGACTAATGACTGGGTGTATCATAGAGGAGAGTCTTGTTCAGTTGTAGCTTTGGCTAGATGTCCACTGTGGATTTCTTCCAACTCTGAAACTTGACCTCTACCAACAGAGAATCTTTCAGTTCTGAAGAGAGAATCCTTTGCACTTACCACACACTCCTCCCTTCAGTCTGTTAGGACTCTGATGGCCAGTCCTGACAAGATGGAGGTGACAGAAGAGAGAATCATCCTATTCAGAGGTGATCACTGAGTCCAAGCCTTTCTTTACCTATAAGATAGTAAACGGAAGAGCCAGGATTAAAACCCAGGTCCTCTGCTGGTAATCTAGCACTCTTCAGGTCATAAGATCCTAGAGCTAGAGCTAGAAAAAAAACTGAGAATTCAACTGATCCAATCATGTCATTTTAGAGGAGAAGAATGGGAGACCAGGGAGATGAGGGGATTTGTCCCTGGTCACTCATGGGAGCCTGGATCTCCAGCTAGAAGGATCCTTAGAGGTCAACCTCTTCATTTATACAGATGATAAAACTGAGGCTCAAGAAAAGTAGTGATTTCATCAGACTCACAAAGCTAGAAAGTGTCTGAAGAAGGATTCAAACCCAGATCTAGCCATTACACCAGGTTACAACTGAATGAAGCTGCTTTTCAGCTGAGACTCTTCCTTTCCCCCATCTCTTGTATCTAATCAATTACCAAATTCTGGCAATTCTACTGTCATAATAGCTTTCTCTCCTCTTTTCCACTGACACCAATAAAAATCAGGTCCCCTGTTACCAACTACCTAAACTAATACAATTGACTCAGAACTGCTCTCTCTGTTTACTCTCTGTCTGCTCCAATAGTCCTGCACATTCATTCACCCACTAATCCCCCTCTGTTTGATGTGGAATGCTTTGGCCCCAACCTCATGTCTGGCCAAAATGGCCTCTTCTCATGTTTCTCATCCATGGTTCTCCATTTCCCACCTCCATGCCTTTGTACAAGCAGCTCCCTATGCCCTCCTCCCCTCTGCCTCTTAGAATCTCTGGCTTCCTTCAAAGCTTAGCTCAAAGGCCACCTCCTAGGAGACTTCTCCTGACCACCCCTTCCCAGCTGCTAGCGTCTCCTTCCTCCAAAAGAAAACCAAACTCACCTTATAACTATCTTACCTCTGTATGTGCATGCTAGCTCTCCCATCGAGCTCCTCGATGGTAGGAGCCATTTTGATTTCTGTTTATATTTTCCCAGCACCAAGTACAGCGCCTAGCAGAGAGCTTAGCACAATAGATGTGGCAAACAAGCAGCAATCATTTTATCAACTCCTCTTGCATACAGAATTGTGTGCTGAGTTCAGGTTGAGATAATACATCCCCTGTCCTCATGGAGGCTAGCATAGGAATTCTTAACTAGGGCTCCACTGGGGTCTGTGGATAGATGTCAAGGGTTCTCTGACATTGGATGGGAAAAAAAACCTTACATCTTTATTTTCACTAACATCTAAGAGAAATTCCATATTCCCTTCAATTACCAGAAAACCTGATTCTGAGAAAGGGCTTCCCCCAACTGTGTAAGGGGTTGTACCAGGAACGACAAAGGTGAAGAATCCCTAGTTGGGCAAGAATGGAAAAAGAAGGTAATGAACTTGGCAAAAAAATGATCATGATAGTAGCTCTCCGTGGCCTAACTCTCAATCAATCAACAACCATTTTTTAAATATCTACTAGCCAAATACTATGCTAGGCAGTGGGAAGATAGCTGCCTAAAAGCATGAGCATTGGACCTGGAGTCACAAAGACTTGAGTTCCAATGTGGCCTCAGACACATAACTAGCTATGGGATCCTGGGAAAGTCACTTCGCCTCTCTCTGTCTCAGTTTCCCCATCTGTAAAATGGGGGTAAGGATAATGTCAACTTCCCAGGATTTTAGTGAGGATCAAAGAAGATACTAATTGTAAAGAGTTCAACACAGTGCCTTGCACATAATAATTGCTAACATTTATATGGTCCCTACTATGTGGCAGGAGGGCACCTAGGTGGTGCTGCAGTGGATAGAGTGGCAGTTCTGGACTCAGGAATACTCATCTTTCAAATCTAACCTCAGACACTTCCTAGCTGTGTGACCCTAGGCAAGTCACTTAAACCTGTTTGCCTCAGTCTCCTCATCTGTAAAATGAGCTGGAGAAGAAAATGGCAAACCACTCCAGTATTTGTCAAGAAAACCCCAAATGAGGTCACAGAGAGTGGGACTCAACTGAAAAACGACTTAACAAAAACAAAACTTCCTGACTCTGGATTCAGTGCTCTGTCTTCTGCACCATTCAACCATGCTATAGTAGGCACTATGTAAATTCTTATTCCCTTCTTTACAAATACAAAAAAGAAAACAATCCCTATTCCCAAAGAGTTTCCATTAGTCTGACATTCAAAGTCTTCTAGAGTCTAGCACTCAGCCTCCTCTTCCAAGCTCTCCATTTCCTCTTGGGATGGTTTGCCTTCTCCCACACATGTTACTGCTCATTTGATGACCCCAAATGCCCTTCCTGGCCCTTCTCTGCCTTTGGAAATCACACCTCCAAGGCCACCTCCTCCAGAAAGCCCTTCCTGACTGTCCCAGCCCAATATATAACAGACTTCACATGCAATCGACCTGTTGGGCCTATGTACTTGTCATATTCTAGTTTATTTTAGTTATGTTTGTATGCCCTGAAGACCAGTACAAGATGTAAGGGCAGGACCCAGATATTACTTCCTTCACTACCTCCCTGGTGGCCCAGAGAAAGCATGAAATAATGGTTGTGAGGAGAGAGGAGCACAAACCAAAGAAGCTCCAGCTGTCTCAGAGGAAGAGATCGTGGTGGGAGCCCCAGCCCCAATCCTCTAAGCTGTGTGAAACCATACATGATCCAACTCTGAAATGAGGGGGTTCCTAAGCTTGGGAATTCTGGGATTTCATGACCACAGAGATCATGGCTGCCACCCCTGGGGCCCAGAGATCTAGCTTTGCCCGACTTGGGTCTGAGAAAGTGGGGGAGGGAGGAGACAGAGGGGCTGGAATGGGTGGCTTATCTTACACCACCTCCCTCCTGTGATGGGGTTTCTAAATAGCCTTCTCACAAACCCCAAGCCCTCAGCCTGGCCTGCAGAGTCATGATGGGAGGGAAGTCCTGTTCACCACAGCCTAGACTCCCAGCTACCTCAGTTGCTCAAGAGTGACAGTTGGGCTTTTCATCAGCACCCCCTCCCTCAACCCCACTTGCCCTTTCCTCAACCTTCCTTCCCCTCCCCCAAGATCTCAGTAACAGAAGTCTGGGTTCTTTCTCCAGCGCCCAACCTCCTTCAGGGATGGCATGGGCCATTCCTTCTAACTTCCAACATGGCAGCCAGCCTTGGGGGGGCTCTCAACTCCACCTTCCCTACATGCTTGGGTTTCTCTGAGGACCCCCAACGTACTGAGTTGGATTAACTCACAGCACACCCAAAGCCTACCACACTAGACCTGAAAGCACTAAACACACAGGCTCATGATTGAGGCCTGTGGGAGTCATGATTCCACCAACTGGCTAAAGCCACAGTGGGGAATTCCCTGTTTTGTTGAATGGGTGGCCTGGTCTATCTATGACCTGGAGATAAATCCCAGGGCATTGTTCGAGGCCCCTAGGGATTAAGCTACTTGCCCAGAGCCACAGAGTTAATATGTCCAAGGTGAAATTTGAACCCGAGACTTCCTGTCTTTAAACTGAGCATTTGTCTACTTTTCTTTGAGACCTCCACTGATAAAATAATAATAATGAGGATGAGGATGATAATGCTGATATTATTGTCAACAAAGGGTCAATCCCATCTCCTACTAGAACTCCTCCAATTGTGAACAGTTCATTCTACTTTGAATGAAGTTACCACATTGGAAGAGACTTTGGTGGTTTTCTAGTACAACTCTGAGCTGATAAAGAGTCCTCTGTCCAACCTTCTCCACTGAGGGGGTGCCCACCATCTTCCTCAGACATGGGCAGTCCATTTGGGGGCCATGCTCAATGTCAAGAAGTCTTTCCTGACATTGAACTGAATTTGCCTCATTGAAAATCTTGGCCCCCTCCCTCCTTAAAGCTCTGTTTCCAAAGACAAAAGGATAGGTGGCAAGTGCCATCCCTACCTCCTTCAGCACAATCTCACATGGCAAGAATATTCATTCATTCATTCATTCATCCATTTATTTATTTATTTTTTAATGTTCTACAATCAGTACCAGAAAGCTTATATTTTTACCCCCCTCACCTACCCCCAACCACCCCCCTCCCTCCCCAAGATGCCTTATAATTCTATATATGATCTACATATACTTTCCTATTGAATATGTTTTCACTATAGTAATGCTGTATAGACGAACTAAAATAAATGGAAGAAATCATATAACAAATCAAAACATAAAACATACACACACACGTGCGTGCACACACACACATATACAAATGAGATCTGCTACATTGGGCAAATGAATTCCATAGTTCTTTCTCTGAGTGTGGAAGGCATTTTGTCTTAGAAAACCAATGGGAATTATCTTTTTTTTTTAAGTTCTTGCGTTATTACGAAGTTCCAAGTCTACCAGAAAAAACTCTCGCACACTGTGGTCGCTGCTGTGCTCAGAATTCTCCAGGTTCTGCTCCTTTCGCTCAGCATCAGATCATATAAGTCCTTCCAGGCCTCTCTGAAGTCTTCTTGTTCATCATTTCTTATGGCGCAATAGTACTCCATTACATTCATATACCACAACTTATTCGGCCATTCCCAAACTGATGTGTATCCCCTTGATTTCCAGTTTTTGGCAACTACAAAGAGTGCTGTTATAAAAATTTTTGTACATGTGGGACCTTTTCCCATTTTTGTGGTCTCTTGGGGATACAGTCCTAGTAGTGATATTGCTGGGTCAAAGGGTATGCACATTTTTGTAGCCCTTTCCGCATAGTTCCAGATTGCTCTCCAGAATGGTTGGATGAGCTCACAGCTCCACCAACAATGAATTAGTGTTCCAACTCTCCCACATCCTCTCCAACATTTATCATTTTCCTGTTCTGTCATGTTTGCTGATCTTATAGGCGTGATGTGGTACCTCAGAGTTGCTTTGATTTGCATCTCTCTAATCAAAAGTGATTGACATGGCAAGAATTTGATAGCCTTCTCCATCTGATTGCCTTCTCCTGGACATTCTCCAACTTACTGGGATCCTTTTTAGACCATGGAATTTAGAAATAAACATAGAAAGAAGTCTGAGGATGGCTGGGGAGAGCAGGAAGTCCTCTAGAAGGAGGACCTAATTCCTCATTCCTCAACACCAGGTCTCAAGAGCACATTTATTTTCTGAGTTCCTATATCACACTGTTGATTCAAATAGAGCTTGAGGTCCATGTCAAACTCCAAACATTTTTCAAATGAACTATCACATAGCCATACTTCCCCTACCTGGGAGGTTGTGAAGTTGATTTTTTAACCCACACAGACTTTTTTAAAGTCACATATCAACATGATCTATGTCCTATTGTATTTTATTTTGTTAAGAATTTCCCACTTACATTTTTTTAGAGGCAATAGGGGTTAAGTGATTGCCCAGGGTCCCACAGTTAGTAAGTGTCTGAGGTTGGATTTGAACTCAGGTCCTCCTGACTCCAGGGCCAGTGCCTCAATCCACTGCACCATCTAGTTGCCCCATTTTTTAAATCATGCCCTGCCTCCCCTCCATTTACTCAGACATGAAAGAATGTTGACTTTCCTTCACAGTCAATCTACAAGAAAAAAAAAATGGGAGGCAAAGCCAAGATGGCAGAGTAGAAAGACACACATATTCTAGCTCTTGCCCCACAGCCGATAAAATGCCTGTAAAAAATGACTCTAAACAAAGTCTAGAGCAGCATAAGCCACAAAAATGACACAGTGAAAGAGATTTCCAGTCCAAGGTAGCCTGGAAAGTTGATAGGAAAGGTCTATCATACAGGGTACGGAGCGGAGCGCAGCTCACTGAGCCCAGCCAAGCCTTGGTCACTCAGCACCAGCAGGAACAGAACTGGAACAAGCCTCTGGGGCGGAATCCCCAGCAGCAGCAGCAGTTCTCAGATCCCTCAACCCACACTGCAAAAGAAAACTTCAAAGGTCAGTGAGAAAGCTTTTTCATCTGAGAAAAGGAATGCAGCCTGGCCCCACCAGCAGCAGCTACTAAAGATGCAGTGTCCATTGTTGTAGCCCTCTGCCTAAAAAGCCCCTGGGAGAATTGAGCAGCTGAGCCAGGCCCTGGAGTGAGGAGGAGGAGTGCAGAGAGGGAATTCTACTACTTGCAGAGATTCTGGGCAGAAAAGGTTTTGGTTGCTCCCAGACCAGTGTGCAGGCCAGGAGAGCAGTAAACTCCTTTCCCTTGATTGTGCCACCTTGGAGGAACTGAGAACTTTCAGGTCCCCAGAGAACGCCCTCCTCTTGACAAAGGATTCAAAAGTCAAGTAACTAGATGGGAAAATGCCCCAAAAAGGAGGAAAAATAAGACTATAGAAGGTCACTTTCTTGGTGAACAGGCATTGTCTCCCATCCTTTTGGATGAGGAAGAACAATGCATACTGTCAGAGGAAGTCAAGTCTTCTTCATCCAGTATCTCCAAAATAAATATGCAGTGGTCTCAGACCATGGAAGAGCTTGAAAAGTGAGTCAACAGCTTGCTAAAGGAGACCCAAAGAAGGCTGAAGAAAATAACACCTTTAAAAATAGGCTAACTCAATTGGCAAAAGAGGTCCAAAAAGCCAATGAAGAGAAGAATACTTTAAAAAGCACAACTAGCCAAATGGAAAAGGAGGTTCAAAAGCTCACTGAACAAAATAGTTCTTTAAAAATCAGAATAGAGCAAATGAAAGTTAATGACTTTATGAGAAACCAAGAAACTACAATACAAAACCAAAAGAATGAAAAAATGAAAGATAATGTGAAATATCTCATTGGAAAAACAACTGACCTGGAAAATAGATCCAAGAGAGACAATTTAAAAATTATGGGACTATCTGAAAGCCATGATCAAAAAACGAGCCTAGACATCACCTTTCATGAAATTATCAAGGAAAACTACCCTGATATCCTAGAACCAGAGGGAAAAATAAATATTGAAAGAATCCACCAATCACATCCTGAAAGAGATCTGAAAACAGCAACTCCTAGGAATATTGTAGCCAAATTCCAGAGTTCCCAGGTCAAGGAGAAAATATTCAAGCAGCTAGAAAGAAGCAATCTGAGTACTGTGGAAACACAATCAGGATAACACAAGATCTAGCAGCTTCTACATTTAGGGATCAAAGGGCGTGGAATATGATATGCAAGAAGTCAAAGGAATTAGGACTAAAATTAAGAAACTGACTATAATACTTCAGGGGAAATATGGTCTTTCAATGAAATAGAGGACTCTGAAACATTCTTGAAGAAAAGACCCGAGCTGAAAAGAAAATTGATTTTCAAACACAAGAATCAAGAGAAGCATGAAAAGGTAAACAAGAAAGAGAAATCATAAGGGACTTACTATACTTGAACTGTTTACATTCCTACATGGAAAGACAATGTTTGTAGCTCTTGAAACTTTTTTCAATATCTGGGTAGTTGATGCGATTACACACACACACACACACACACACACACACACACAAATGCACACGCACAGCACAGGGTGAGTTGAATAGGAAGGGATAATATCTAAAAAAAGGACATTAAGGGGTGAGAGAGGAATGTATTGTGGAGGAGAAAGGGAGAAATGGAATGGGGCAAATTATCTCTCATAAAAGAGGCAAGAAAAAGACTTTTCAATGGAGGGGGAAATGGGGGAGGTGAGTGGGAAAACGTGAAGCTTACTATCATCACATTTGCCTCAAGGAAGGAATAAATTCCATACTCATTTTGGTATGAAAACTTATCTTACAATACAAGAAAGTGGGGGAGAAGGGGATAAGCTGGGTTGGGGGGAGGATGGAAGGGAGGGCAATGGGACGAGGGAGCAATTAGAAGTCAACACTCTTGGGAGGGACAAGGTCAAAAGAGAGAATAGAAGAAATGGGGGGCAGGATAGGATAGAGAGAAATATAGTTAGTCTTACACAACATGACTATTATGGAAGTCATTTGCAAAGCTACTCATATATAACGTATATTGAATTGCTTGCCTTCCCAATGGGGATGGGTGGAGAGGGAGGAAAGAAGAGAAGTTGGAACTCAAAGTTTTAAGAACAAATGTTGAGTATTCTTCTTCCATACAACTGGGAAACAAGAAATACAGGATATGGGGTATAGAAATTTATCTTGCCTTACAGAACAAAAGCAAAGATGGGGATAAGGGAAGGGAGGGATGTTAGATGAGAGGGCAGATTGGTGGTAGGGGTAATTAGAATGCTCAGCACTTTGGGGTGGGGAAGGGGAGAGATGGGGAGAAAATTTGGAACTCAAAATTTTGTGGAAATGAATGTAGAAAACTTAAATAAATTTTTAAAAAATCTAAAAAAGATTTATAAAGCCCTTCAAAAAAAAGGAATGAAGGTTCATCATTGCTTTTTATGATTTGGGACTGACCTTATATTGACCTGGGAGACAGATCAATATTCAGAGGAAGAAACTGAGACTCAGAAATGTCAAGTGAGTGGGTCTACATAATGTAGCAAGTCACTGGTACAGCATCCTCTTCAAAAAGTATTTTAAGCTTGTTTTAAGGACTAGTTCTGGGAAGGTAATGAGTAGAGGGAGATTTACAGAGCCAGGGGAAGAAGGAATATGGTGGCAGCTCTCTGAGTTTTGGGAGTGCCCTATTATACCCTCATACCTTCATCCTTCACCAGTCTTTTTCCCAATCTTTGTTAATATGTGTCCTAGATAGCATGGTGTAGTGGTTAGAGTATTGAAATTCCACCTCAGACACTCAGAAGTGTCTGTATCACCTAGTGCAAGTCATTTCAGATCTCTGGGGCTCAGTTTTCTTATCTCTAAAATGAGGGGCAGCTGGATGGTACAGTGGATAGAGTGACAAACCTTGAGTCAAGAAGACCTGAGTTCAAATCTGGCCTCAGACATTGACTAGGTGTGTGACCATGGACAAGTCACTTAACCCAGTTTGCCTCAGTTTCCTTATTTGTATAATGAGCTGGAGAAGAAAATGACAAACCACTCCAGTATCTTTGCCAAGAAAACCCCAAAGGAGTCATGAAGAGCTGGACATGACTGAAAAACAACTGAACAACATGATGGAGTTGGAATTGATGGCCCCTGAGTTCCCCTCCAGCTTTAGACCTGTTCTGCTATGCACTACTGGCCATTTTGACCCTGCAGGAGAACTCTTATAGTCCTAGAAAGAGAATGAGCTCTCCACACCTGCTTCACCATGACCTTGGAGACACTGTCAAGAAGAGTAGGTCATATCATACTCCTTGGGGAAGGGAGGTGCCCTTCTAGAAGTGCCTATGACAGAAATCACGAGAATCTCTCCTGTTCAGCATTCAGCTGCCTGGGATCCTCTGTGTGTGTTCTCTCCCCTGGTGAATTCATCAACTTTCATTGCTTCTTGTATCTGTCTTTGTCCTGTCTCCTAAATCCCACACTCTCATATCTGCCTGCCTTCTCGCTGTCTCCCCTTGGACATCCCATCCCATCTAATTCAACACGACCCCAACATAACTCATCATCTTTCCTCAACCAAACCAGTTTCTCCTTCTGGCTTCCCTCTCTGTCAGTCTCCTTTTCATTCTTCTCAGTCATTAGGCCTAAGAACCTCAAAGTCATCCCAGACCCTTCCCTCATGTCCAATCATTTTGTAGAATCTTAAAAATAAACTAGTCATAGGAACCCAAACCTAGTACTAACAGGAACCTTAGAAACCATCTAGTCCAACATCTTCCTTTTACAGGAAAGGAAACGGAGACCTGAAGGTCAAGCAACTTATCTAATATCACACAAGTAGTAAGTTGAAGGGAGCAGCTAGGTGGCTGAGTGGATGAAGCACTGTGCTTGGAATCATGAAGACTCATCTTCCAGAGTTCAAGTCTGGTCTTAGCCATTTACTGGCTATATGACCTTGGGCAAGTCATTTAACCCTTTTTCCTCAGTTTCCTCACCTGTAAAATGAACTGGAGAAGGAAAGGACAAACTACTCCAGTAATTTTGCCAAGAAAACCCCAAAAGGAATCATGAAGAATCAGACATGACTGAAAAACAACTGAACAACATTGATTGGTGTCCTTTATTCTCAGAGGATCAAAATGACATCACTATGTTGGAGTCGAGGTACAGTGTGTCCAACTGTGGCTGATAGGTACAATGCGAGTGCAGAATGCTCCACCACAGGTCAGGCGCAAATAGTCTATATGAATATTTGGGGTGGATTCCCTAAATTTGTACATCTTGCGTTTCTTTTGAACTACTTCAATTCTGCTTTGCTCATAGAACACAGCACCCTTTCTGATGTAGGCATGCCATGCTGAGTGGTCCTGTGTCAGTGTCTCCCATGTCCCACAATGAAATCCAAAGTTCTTGAGAGAGACCTTGAGAGTGTCCTTGCATTGCTTCTTCTGACTACCATGTGAGTTCTCCATAAAATGGTCTTTTTTGGCAAGCATACATTTTGCATTCAAACAATGTGGCCAGCCCATCAGAGTTCTGCTCTCTGAAGCAGAGTTTGAATGCTTGGCAGTTTAGTTTGATTAAAGAGTTCAGTGTCTTTATCCTGCCAGGTGATTTTCAGAATCTTCCTAAGACAATTCAAATGGAAGAGATTCGGTTTCCTGGCATGGCACTAGCAGACTGTCCATGTTTCACAAGCATACAGCAACGAGGTCAGCACAACAGCTCTGTAGACCTTTAGTTTGGTAGTCTAATACCTCTTCTCTCCCATACTTTCCTTCAGAGCCTCTCAAACACTGAGCTAGCTCTGGCAATGTGTGCATCAACCTCATTGTCAACGTGTACATCCCTGGAAAGTACACTACCAAGGTAAGTGGACTTATCCACAACATTCAAAACTTCTCTGTTTGCTGTAACTGATGGTTCCACATATGGATGGTGTGGTGGTGGCTGATGGAGCACCTGTGTTTTCTTGGCTTTAATTGGCAGGCCAAACTTAGCACAGGCAGCAGAGAACAGATCCATACTTTATTGCATCTCAGCTTCAGGGGCTGCGTTGAGTACATAATCATCTGAAAACAAAATGTCATGCACCAATACACTTCTCCAACTTTGATCTTGGCTTATAGCCTTTTCATGTTGAAGAACTTACCATCTGTGTGGCAGCTGACCTTGATGCTGAGTTCATCCTAATTGATGGTGTTTAACAACATGGTTGAAAACATCATGCTAAAAAGCATGGGAGCAAGCACACAGCCTTGCTTCACTCCATTGGTTGACTGGGAAAGAATGAGAGCATCATTCATTACCCAGAACCCAGGCAAGCATACCATTGTGAAATTGACATACAATGCTGGTGAACTTCTCTGGGCAACCAAATTTTAATATAATTTTCCAGAAGTCCTCATGACTGACTGTATCAAAGACCTTGGTCAGATCTACACATGCTATGTACAGGCCTCTGTCCTGCTCCTGGCATTTCTCCTGGAGTTGTCGGGCAGCAAACACCATATCAACTGTTCCTCTGCCTTTTCTGAAGCCACACTGGCTCTTGGGTAGATGACCATCTCCTACATGAAGGATCAGCCTATTACGGAGGACCCTGGTAAGAATCTTGCCAAAAATGGCTAAGAGAGAGACATCCCTCCTCACCCCATAATTGTCGCATGACAATCTATTTCCTTTACTTTTATAGAGATGGATAATGGAGTCATCCTTGAATCTCCTCTTGACGTATAACTTGGAAAATTTCAGTCAGCTTTTGTATGAGCAATGGATACCCCCACACACACCTTGTAAATCTCAGCTGGAAGCACCAGGAGCTTTGCCACAGGAGAGTAACCTAATGGCACTCAAAAGCTCTTCTTCAGTTGGAACTTCAGCTAAGGAAGGATTGATTTCAACCTGAGGTAAATGGTCAGTGGTCTCAGTATTGATTGATGATGGTCTGTTGAGAACACTATGGAAGCGTCCAGCCCATCTCTCCAGGATCATGTCTTTATCACTAATCAATGTGGCTCCATCAGCACTGAGTAGTTGAGATGTACCACAGATCTTTGGCCCATAAATAACTTTCAGAGCATTATAAAAGCTCTTTGAATTGTTACTATCAGCATAAAACTAAATTTTGTCTGCCTTCTTACTGAGCCAAGAATCCTATATCTCTCTAAGTTTTGCTTGTATATTACTTTGATGGAGTTAAATGCTACCTTCTTAGAGATGTATCCTGCTAGTAAATCCTGTGGAGTTCTTGTTTTTCATTTAGCAGCTTCTGAATTTCCCCATCATTTTCATCAAACGAGTCTTGGCATTTGTGAGTGTTCTGACTCAGGTGAGCAAATGCAGTGCTGTACACCAAATCTCTGAAAGCTACCCATTCCTTTTCTGCTCCATTGTTGCCAACTGTTTGTTGGTTCAACTTTCCCTCCAGATCAGCAACAAACTGTGCCTGCTATGAGAAGTGCTCTAATCTGTTAGCATTAAGTCTTCTGGTAGTCATTTACCTTGGGGTCTCCACTTTTGTTGATTGAGAATATTTAGCATGGAGAAAATAAGTTTATGATCAGTCCAACACTCTGCACCAAACATTGCCTTCATCACTCTCACATCCTGTCTGTCTCTTCTCCTTACAGTCACATAGTCTGTTAAATACCAATGTGTACTGCGAGGGTGCATCCAAGAAGTTTTATTGCATTTAGGTAAGCGAAAGACAGTGTTGGTGATGAGGTCATGAGATGCACAAGTCTTCAGTAGTAAGTGACCAGTGCTGTTATTTCCAACTCCATTTCTCCCTAGGACCCCCTGCCAAGGCTGGTAGTCTGAGCCTACGCTGTCGTTAAAGTCACCCAGAATTATAAGCTTGTCCTCTTTTGGTACATTGATGATGAGGGTCTCCAGGTCTTCGTAAAATTTTTCTTTGACCTCATCAGGGTTTTTCATGGTGGGAGCAGATGCACTGATGATGGTGGCGTGATGTTTACCTGCAAAGGGCAATCACCTCATCATGAGCCTGTCATTCGCTCCTTTTGGCAGACATACTAGCTTGCTGTCTAGATTAGTTTTGATTGCAAAACCTATGCCAGCTTCACAGTGCTCCCATTCACCGTGGTCACTCTAGAAAAACGTATGTTCAGCACCAACTTTGGCAAGCTGGCCTTCATTTGCCAGCCTTGTTTCACTCAGGGCTCTAATTTGGATGCTGTACTTGTTGAGTTCTCTTGGAACACGAGTTATTTCTCTTTCAGGTCCACTGGATTTTGTGTGCACACATTCCATGTACCAGTCGTGAGTGGAATCATCTTTGCAGAATATTTTTTTGTACATTTCTTTGTGTTTCAATCACAGAGTGGGATTCCCCACTTGCCGTGGTAATCAGGCCAATGTTGGGTCAGCAGAAAATTTTGGGGGCACCTTTTCTAGCCCCTTCCTCACACCAGGAAGTGAGCAGGGCAGTCCTTAAAGGGCTGCTCAGACACCCAGGGTACTGCCTAATCCCACGGCTGCTTCCGATGAGAAACGACCCTATGGCCTGGGCAGCCTGTGTGCAGGGTTGTGACTACAGCTCCCAGTGTACCTGCTGCTTCCTCACTTGCCTGTGGCCACAGGACTCTAAGATAAGTAAAATGGTAAAATGGCATGGGTGATGTCTTTTGATTTGTCTGTAGATTGGATTTAAGTGAGGCAGGGTTGCACAAAGTCATCAGCCTCACTCTCTCCACCAGAGTCATCACAGTCCAGTGGCAGGACAGAGTCAAGACAGCGGCCAATGGCTCAGGATGCAGTGTGTGACCTTGGCATCTTCCATGTCTGACCAAGCTCTAAGCGCTCCACATCACCTGCTTCAGCCACCTTCATGGCCATTGGAACAAATTGTTTTCATCCACCCATTCCACCAAGGGAAGTCTTGCTTGGGCTAGACACCCCCCTAATTAACTGAATAACAGTAACGTAAATGGAAGAGCTTGGGATTTCTACCCGCATCATTTTACTTCAAACCCTAATCCTTTCCCATAGTACTGTGCTTCCATTATTCAGTGGCTAAATCTCATCCATTCTATCTCACCACTATTCTGAGCATGCTTTGCTCCCCCTTTCTCCACTGCCAATGTCCCCCATCTAAGCACAGGCTCCTACCTGCACTGTTTCTAAAGGCTCATACTTGTCATCTCCAGCCTTCAGTCTCATGCACTGGTGTTCTACACACACTGTCAGATTCATTTTCTTGAAATAATTCCACTGTACCACTCACATGGTCAGCCACTTTTAGTGATCCCCTATGAAATATTCCTCAACTTGGCATTACAGAGACCCTCTGTCATCCGTTCCTGCTACCCTACTCCAAGATTGTACAATATAACACACAGCATTAAAATACACCTGTTGCACTGAAGACGAACAATGCTGGGGGGGCGGGGAAGGGAACAGATGTTAACTCCATATGAAGCAAGATCTATCTACCAATTTAAGTCAGCTGAGTGGAAATGAACTCCTTTTTAAGTAGTGATCTCTCTGTCACTGAAAGTATTCAAGCAGAGGTTAAGAGTTATTCTTTCATTCCAGGTATTCTTTAAAGGGGATCTCTCTAGGAGGCAGAAAGTTGCAACAGATGCCTTCTTAGGACATTCTGGCCACCTACTCAAACTCCCAGTTCCAGCTACACTGGGGTGTCTTCTGCTATCCAGGCACTAATTAGACCTTCCCAAGATCTATGCCTTCACTCATGGTTATCCCTCCTTGGTCCTTTGATCCTTCGGGACACATAGCTCAAAAGCCCATTCCCCAACAGGTTCCCCTCCTGGTGACCTCTCCCTCTTCAGAAGTCCTATACTATTAGACTATCTGTATCACAGGGGCACTGAATATCAGACCATCAAAGGCCCTTAGAGGGCATTTAGTCTGACCTCTTCATTTTACTGAGACCCCAAGAGGGAAAATAATGTGCCCAAGTTCTCACAGTAAATGTGAGAGGCAGGATTTGAACCTAGGCCTCATTAGCTGCATGACATGACAGTCCAAAAAATCCAATGGGATCTGAGGCTGCAATGAGAAATAGAGCTTCCAGGAACAGGGAGGTGATAGATGGTTCCACTGGCCTCTTCCCTGGTCAGGCAATGCCCTGTTTGGGCCTTCATTTTAAAAACATTGATAAACGGGGAAATCATAGGTGTGAGTGGGAATAGAGAAGAGAAGTCAGGATAGTGAAGGGCCTTCAGTCTATGCCCTATGCAGATAGCATGAGAGTACAGGGAGAAGAGATGACTAATGGGAGACAAGGTGAAGTGTTCAAGTATTTGAGAAGGTCTGACGTGTGAAAGGAGGATGCGGTTTGTTCTTCTTGGCCTCAAAGCATACAGAAACGAGAAAAAGATTTACAGTTGAGGTCAGAATAAACTTCCTGACACTCTGAGTTGCCTCCAGTGAGGGAGTAAGCCTCCTGTCACGGAAGGTTTTCAAGTGGCTGACTGATTGATTGCTCAGAGACCCTCAACTGCTGTGGGACAGGATTCAGACTTGAACCTAAACTTTCTAAATGTGAACTCTAATTGGTGTGATTTTTCAGTGTGTTTGTAGTTTTGATCCATCCATTGGGACCTCCTGGTATGGAAATTCCCTTTACCAATAGAGGTCAGTGTCTATTTTGCTACTTCTAACCTTTGAGCCTTCCCTGGGGCTACAGGGCAGCACCTACATGGTCTTAGAGAACTACCAAGAGCACTGAGGATGTAAGTGACTTACCCAGGGTCACCCAACAAGTCTATGTCAGACACGGGACTGGAATACAACTTCCTTACTTCTTTCTTTCCAAAGAGCTCTCCTTTTAGAAGTGTGGCCAATATTTGGTGTCCCAATACCATATCTCCGTTCCATGCCATCTTCCCTCCTGGTCATCTTTGCCTCCTCCAAGGACTAGCAGAGAGACTCGTACACAAGAAATATTATTGAATGAAATGGAAGCGATTGATAGTAATAGGCCATCTTGATGGGTTTCAGTGCCAAGCATTGTTACCATGCCCCTGGGAACCACCAGCTCCAAACATGGAAGGAATATGGGCCAAATTGACCCAGGTGTCCCTTCCCTACAGCCATTTTTGGATCAATAAGCAACAGGATGCTAACATTAGATCCCCCACCCCTCTGTCTACTCTCAGGGATCTTTTTATAGGAGGAAATAAAAAGCAGAGATCTCAAGGAAAGAACTGGGCAACCCCTCCCAAAGGGCCATTCATACTGCCTCTAGGCAAGGTCCATGCTGCTCTCTGAAGACTTGGAGTACAGAGAAACCTGGGTTTGGATGCCACCTTGGCCACCTTCTAGCCCTGTGATCATGCCCTGGTCACTTAACCTAAACAACAGGGTGCCCATCTGTAAGGGAATTGCCAACCCTCAGCTCTCTTGGACGGTGTACACCAATCACGGCTCAGGTAATCTGAGGGGAGATTGGTAAGGCATGAACAAGATGGCGCTGGGAGGAAGGGTTCCGTCCCTGTTCACTACCAGATACTTCCTGAAAAGTGGCTGAAAAGCAGTAGCAAAACCTGCTTAAACTAGTTTAATCTTTCTTGTGCTGATTACGTAACTAAGGCGTACATGATAAGTGCCTGAGCTAGTTTGAATAAAAGGAGTTGCCTTACATCTTTGCCTCCCGCCTTATCGTTACTCACGGCAAGCTCCTTCAGGGTCGACAGGCCCTGCTGGTCAGGTAAACCTGTCGGCTCAGGGTGAACGGCCCCCATCAATCCCGTCCAAGTGGCTCCCAAACTCGGGGCGGTAGATAAGAATTCTCAGCGACCATAGGAAGTGGAAAGTAGTTGGTAACGGTCGCAGGTTATCGGAGACTCGAAAGACAGAAGACTTGAGGGTCTCAAGATAGCAACAGGAGCGGACAGTGCAGGGGCAAAAGCGTGACCTCATACCTCGAGAAAAGACGTAGCCCGCATTTCTCGGACAGTTCCTCAAGACAAGGGTGGAACGTGGGACGACGCGCACTTCAGCCGTCCAGGAGACAAAAGAAAAAATTTGAGACTGTGAGTAACCTGCTTATATATATATACAAATGTATATACGTAAGGAGCTAGGTTTTTAGCATTAATGAGGCTAACAACATCAGCAGAAAAGCTAGATAAGAAAGCTAAGAGCCAGGGAGTTACAGTGCAGTTAAAATTAATTAGAAAATTTTTAGAACAAGTCCAAGACTCAGAACAGTCCCTGGGTGGAGGAGCGACCCTCCTTATCTACATTTACTTGGCAGATAGTAGGAGAACAGTTAACTGCTTATGACCAGGAAAGTCCTGGAGTTATATCACCACATACTTTTATCTATATAATATTGTAAAATGTTCTTTTCAAGTAGAAGAAGGAGGTTGTGATAAACAAGTTAGACAATTTGCCACCTCAACACAGACCACTCTTTCAAGCTCTTCAGAGAGCTCAAGAGAGCATAGCCCAGAAAGAATGTATCCTGATTTGCAGAAGGAGCTATCAGAGTGGAAAGAAAAAGAAAAAATTAATAATTTGGAGACTGAACTCCTAAAGATAAGCAAAAAATTGAAGCAATTAGAGTTTAGAAAGAATGTGTCATTTAAGGAGGACATTATAGACTCTCACGCTGAATATATAGAGCCAACAAGTTTAAAATTACTCGTGAAGGAGATGACTTACTGTGGAAATTTGAATCTCACAAAGTATATTTGGAACTAAGTAAAAGAAATCAAGCCACAGATCTAATTTGTGCAGAGGATTTCTAACGTTTTCTCAGTTTTTGAATTTTTTATTGTCTGTATATATGTTCAGTCTTTACATGTTCTGCATGCGTGTGTTGTAGCTGGAATTCAGAATGTTATCTCTTTCCCTCCCCTTCATCCCTTCTCTCTGATGGCTGCAGCATCAGGGAGGAGAATGGGAGAGAGAAAGAGAGGAACTAATCTTATATTATCATTTATAAAAGTCGTAAGATTGTTAACTAAGTTTTTGAAGTTGCTGTTTTAATGCTCAACCTAAAATTGTTCATTTATTACTGTGTATAGAAAGAAAAGAATGGAGTAAAAATTTTATTTAGACTGGTTCTGCCCATTCAGAACCGTGCAAACAGTATGTTTGGGGTTTGGCAAGCATGGGATTCATGCCAATTCCTTTTATTTTTTAAAACTGCCAAGGCCTCTTTCATGTGGACAAGGTCATCAGTCCCAAGAAAGAAATTTGTTTGGCTTATATAATTCATAAACAATGAACGTAACTTGCTCAATAGCTGTAATAGATAGAAAAGATTTTTAATAATTGACTTTTATATCAGGACAAGTTTTAAATTTGAGAAGGATCTTAAATGAAATCTCTTATGTATGTGAGTCCTGTTAATCTTCATTGCTTATTGCAACTCCATGGGAATACAAATAACTGTATTTGGCTTGAAGTCGGGATTAGTGAAATTTGCTGTTTAAGGTAAAAGCATTTGGGACCATAAATATTTTTGTTTAAGTGTGAATTTGGGTATAGTTGTCTGCATTAGATCAGTATCTGAAAGAATATGCCACAAGTTACTCAGAGGGACTGTGATCCTGCATCCTGTACTGTTATCAGGTGAAATTTGTATCTGGAGAGGAAACACTGAGGGGACAATTCTAGACTCAATCTAGGATGGGATCCTCCTGGTCAGATTCCCCATTGTGTCCTTTTATAAAGGAATATTTTTAGAAGAAATATTTTTCAAAATAAGGCTAAAGCCTATTAAAATTTTCATTTTCAAGATAATGTATTGCTACTTAATATGTAATGATCTATAAAGCAGAACAGATCTTGATGTTTTAATAAGCAAAAGTTAATATTAATGTGTGAACTTGTTAACAACTTAATTTCTAAAGTTTTTCTTCCAGAGTGGATATAATCAGAAAAAGATAAACAAGCTGATGAAACAACGATGATTATCTATTCAGTTGTGAGATTCAACTTAGAAATCTCCTTTGTTTAAGATAATACAGCTATGCTAGTTAACAGAAATAACTTATGCACTGTCTTGTCTATGGTAGAAATATAAAGGAATATGAAGCAGTCTGAATGATCACTTCTAGAGATTTTGAAAGATAAATAAAGGTTTGATTGAAAATATAGAAGGCAGATAAGAAGGTTTGGGGACAAATGGGGGTCATCCAAGTCCCTCCTATCCCCATATAGTTGCTCTGGATACCTTTGTACCAGTCTCAGATGGTTTAAGTATGTTGAGAGAGTGGGGGGAAGTATTTTCAGAAGACAGGAAAGTGTTGTAACTTGATTTGATAATTAGTAGCCCTATCAGATTTGAGATGGCCCTACCTAAAGGATACCAACCCATATTTAACCCCTTCTGGTCATTTTTTGGCCGTAATGATATCAGAATTATTAGTAAAAAGTAGATTGCACCCCAGCAACAATAGGTGTTGTGGAAGGATGTCAGAGCATACTTCTTACATTGCTTTGCCCATCATGGTGTGCCGAGAAGTATTAAAACAGACAATCGTCCAGCTTATACTAGCAAAGCCATTCAACAGTTCATGGCAGAATTCTCTATATCACATGTTACTGGAATCCCCCATAATCCTAGTGGTCAAGCTATAGTAGAGCAGGGAAATAGCTCATTGAAAACTTATTTGCAAAAACAAAAAGGGGGAGCTGGACCAGGAGTTGATGACAAATTACAATTGGCTGTTTACACATTAAATTATTTGAAATTTGATGATGATGGCTTATCAGCCGCTATGAAATTTTTAACATCTCCTACAAAGACTGAGTCTATTAAGACTGAGTCAGTTACAGCAAATGCATCGAATGCCAAAGCCCATAAGGTGATGTGACATGATGAGAATAAACAATGGTTTGGTCCTCATATAGTATTAACTTGGGGAAAAGGGTACGTTTGTGTTTTAACAGATGACAACAAAGAAGTGTGGGTTCCAGTGAAACGTATCCAAGTGTTGGAAGACAGCAATCACGATGAAGAAGTCACAGGGAGCACAATAGAGACAACAAAGAAAGTTACAGAAACTTTGTCAGGCCTTTAGCCATCAAGACATAATGGTGCTCCTGATCTTTCTCACAACACTCCTACTATGCAACCATTCTGTGCCCTCTCTTCAAACACAGAAGAAGGACTCTGGACAGACAGAACAACTGAGATGAGTGTTCGTCATGGAACCACCATGGCTGAGAGTGATGTCATGGAGTGAGACATTCTTCATGGTAACATTTCCCACATGTATGGAAATGATGGAGTTGACACAGAGACAAAGACTATTAATGAGACTATATTTTAGAGACATTTTAATTTTTCAGGCTTAGTTTCAGGTTTTCCATTCTGTCTACAGAAAGGTATTTCAGGGATCTGTAATAGGTCCAGTTTCAACTATACACAGGTGAAGGGGACAGAAAGGTATCCTTGGTGTGCCACCATAGTGGATGGAAAAGATGCTTTAGATGAGAAAGATCGGCAACATGCTTATTATTTGTTCACCTGGAGAATAAATGGGACAATGGTAACCTGGTCAAATACAGACTTTGCAGGACTTTCTCGGGGTATGGGATATAGACCATTTTGTGATTTGTTTAAAAAGAGAAATGTAATCTTATGGCATCTATATACAGGTTTTTTATCGTTTGAGAATTGCCATACTCATACATCTCAACAAACAGAGTTAACTTTTGGGAATTACACAGAAATTTTGTATTCATGTCACAATCTTTCACATGCACCAGATGCAAGATTTGCCCCAGAGTTTCCTAGACAAATGTATATCATCCACAAGGGGTATCCTCTGATTGGGAGACCAGTTCTAGGGATAGACAAAATTATAATGGCTATGGGAGGACAGACTATACAGGCAATGCCTGCAGTTTCAAAAAAGGACAAAAATAATATTATTTTACTGACAGAGAGAGTGTGTTTAGAGAATAAATATGCATTTCTTTGGGATAGAGACAATAGATCAACGTTGGAGACATATAGAAATTGGACAGGAATTTACAATTTCACTTGTCAGAATTGTTCTGTGCAAGAATGCATAGGGCCAAAGATTGATGGGAGAGTATTCATTTTAACAAGGCCACTTTAACAGCAGTTAAGGTAAAAGGGTGGTATAAGACACCCAGTGATGAAGTAATATATACACTGGACAAACAATTGGATGAATTGATGATTAGAGTTAAAAGATGTGTTTCATGTGTAGTTTAATGAATTACTTTATTAGTTGAAGTCATCTTGGCGTCTACTTCATTGGCTATGTCAATTAATAATACCCAGAATGAAATGGTTCAAGCTTCTGAATTATATGCACTTATGAAAAATGTATCGGCCGGATTTAGATAACAAGCAAAGATAGATGATGAGTTTTATAAAGCCCTTTATTCTTTACAAAAGGCAACTGAGGTAATTGGAGAAGAAGTTGCAATGATACAACTGCAACAAAAATTACAGTGTGATTACAGGTATAATACATTTTGTTTAACAAAGAAAAATATAATGAGTCTCAGATGCGATGGGAAGAAATTAGGACGCACTTACATGGGTTAGTTGCCGACAATATTACATCGGAAATTCAACAATTGATAAAATTAGCACAAGAGGTTGATGAAGAAGCAGATACTGATTTTGTACCTGAAAAAAAAGCAGCAAAGATAAATGATTACTTTAAGCATATTGTTTCATGGGGATCTGTCAGAAATTGGTTGGCGCCAAGCATAATAGGCTTTGTAGTATTGTTTTTAGGATGCACTATTATACCCATATGTATTGAGTTTGCATTGCATAGTTTGTATAATGCTCTACTTTCCAGTAAGCAGAGTGTTCTTATTCTGAAAGATCAGATGTATCAAAACAAAAAGGGGGAATTGGAAGGGAATTGACAACCCTCAGCTCTCTTGGACAGCATACACCAATCACGGCTCAGGTAATCTGAGGGGAGATTGGTAAAACACGAACAAGATGGCGCTGGGAGGAAGGGTTCTGCCCCTGTTCACCACCAGACACTTCCTGAAATGTGGCTGGAAAGCAGTAGCAAAACTTGCTTAAACTAGTTTAATCTTGCTTGTGCTGCTTACGTAACTAAGGTGTACATGATACTATATAAGTGCCTGAGCTAGTTTGAATAAAAGGAGTTGCCTTACATCTTTGCCTCCCACCCCATCGTTACTCACGGTGAGCTCCTTCAGGGTCGACAGGCCCTGCTGGTCAGGTAAACCTGTCAGCTCGGGGTGAACGGCCCCAATAAATCCCGTTCACCCATCGGTAGAATGAGGTTAATAAGACTATTCTGCCCTCCCTTGAGACAGAGTGATAGCGAATAGAGAGCTGACCTCAGAACCAGGAAGACCTGACAAGTTCTATCTCTAATACACACTTGCCATGGGACCCTGGGCAAAGTCCTTTACTCTCAGTGTATCATGCAAAGCTCTAAGTCTTTGCTTTGGTAAGGGAGATCCTCTCAGCTGGAAGTCCCATAGACCAATTAGAACCCAGGGCTAGGCCCTATCTCTTACCTCACAGGGATCTTTCAGAAAGAGAATTGGCTTGGGACTTTGAGAAAAGTCTCACTGTGAGCGTGTGGAGATTGTGAGAGGACATGCACCACACTGAGAGGTCTATGGGCACCTCCTGGGGGATCAATCTGGAGAGTTTCTTGATCAGTTTGATGCACCAACTGGGAGGGGACCTGGGATTTGGGCTGTATTTCCTCATGCCCTTTGAAACTTCCTAAAAGATGAGCCTTTTTCCCATTGGAAAAAGGACAGATCAGCTGGTGTCAGATAAGGGACCCTGGGCCCTGGAGGAAGTATGTGATTTTCCCCAAAGTTCCCCCCCTTAACAGTGGTCAATGACTTCCTGGTGGAGGGAAGGAGAGAAACTCATGGAAACACTCCATGTGCACTAACCTAGGTGGCTCCTGGCCTCAGCCTTGGAAAGGTGGCAGAATAACATTTCTACCTGAGTGATAATCCCCATGGAGAGTGGAACTATTTTGAGAGGTAGTATGATAGAATGAATATGCCATTGAACTTGGAGACATGAGACCTGAATTCAAACCCTGCCTTTACAGACTCCCTAGTTGTAACTGCTGTGTGCCTCAGTTTCTTCATCTGTAAAATGAGGGGATTAGAAGCCATGGCCTCTATGGTCCCATTCAAATCTAAATCTATGGTCCCAGATAGCCAGAGTGGTGAGAGTTATTGAATCCCAGTCATCTTAGATAAAGGAGGGGGGAGGTCCCAGACAGTGCCACACTTCTCCACCCATTAATGGACCTGTCCATTAAGGGAAATTTGATTAGGAGAGATTTGTTTTGTAGGAAGGCTGTTGGGGGTGTAAGCTCAGTTTCCACGTGGAGGTAAAGGTGAGGACTTCTAAACCTCAGAGTTCTCATGAGGCCCCCCAGGGAACAGCTGGGAATTGAGGCATGAAACATGGGCTATTTCGTGCATTTCCACCTCTTCTCAGTTGGAAACTTGCTGGGGAGAGCATCCCACCCTTGAGATTGGCCCATGGTCTGAGCACACCTGTCGTTGACTAGCTAGGGGCTGAGAGCAGGCACGGTATTCACGTGCAAACTATGCGGCGGGAGAGCTCAAGTGGGGTCAGGAAAGCCTGAAGGCGCTCTTTGTGCTGAGGGGCCCTTAGAGGGCAGAGGGTCCCTGCCCTCTCCCACTCCCGTCCTCTTGCTGTATGATCCTTGCCCCTTGGGAGGAGGAGGATTCCTCTCTCCTGAGGAAGAATTCACCCTGCACATGTAACCAAGACCCTGAATAAAGCCTAACCCTTGTTTGACTCTGGAAAGTCTCTTCTCTCAATACGTTTATCTGGTTGGCCACCGAAGACCTGCGAAAGGTAAGACTCGGGTAGTCCATCGGCCTCTCGGCCGAACAGAAGGCTCCATATCTTTTGTTAATTTCTAATGAGGGAGTGGTTTCCAAGGTTCGTGAAGCCCTCTGGTACTGTAAAGTGTATAAATGCTCCAAAGTGAGGTTTTACTTTGGGGCTTACTCATTGAAAGTGCTTGTTTGACCATACAAGACTCTAGGAAGCCCCTAAGGAGCCCCCCGGCTTTGAAAACCCAGATGCTAGTGCTTCTCTCTCTGGTAACTATGTATGTATTGCTTACAGTCAGAAAGTTGTAAGCCCTGTCTGTTGAACACTATTTCTTTGTATTTTCTCTGAAGTTCTGGTTGCTGACTTTTTCCCCTGAACTAAGTGAATGATATATATACTTAATTAAAGTGATTGTTGACCCCTCAAAAGTTGGCTGCCTTTTAGAAAGGCAGATCTAAGAACCTATACAACAGGCCCTCCTGTGTATGCTGGGGTCCTTGCTATTATACCTGCCTAGTAGGCAGTACGTAGCACCCACTGCCTGTAACCAGAGCTTGGGAGTCTAATTCTTTACCAAGAGAAGGGGAGTTCCTGGGCAGCCTCAACCTCTAGAAGAGAGAATTGCCATTGACGCTTTGGTATCAGCCATCATATGGGGGAGGAAAAGAGTGGATTAGGTCCTCTGTCATCACCCATGAGGTTCAGTTCGAGAAATGAGGTGTCCTTTTTAGAAACCCTCAAGTTTGTTTCCTTGTGGGTCATGAATCCAAATCCCTTAGTACAGTACCATTTCTTTGGATGCCATGGTGGCTTCCTAGGATGAAAGTGAACAGGCAGAAAGACAAACCCAGGAACTACAGGAACACAATTACAAAATATTTTCCATACAAATAAAGTCAGATCTAAACAACTGGAAAAATACCAGTTGCCCATGAGTAGACCAAGATAATATAATAAAAATGACAATTCTACCTAAATTAATTTACTTATTCAGTGCCATACCAAACTACCAAAAATTTATTTCATAGAGCTAGAAAAAACAATAACTGAGATAAGAACTCACTATTTAACAAAAACTGCTGAGAAAACTGGAAAATAGCATGACAGAAACTAGGCATAGAACAGCATCTTACACCATACACCAAGATAAAGTCAAAATGAGTACACGATTTAGATACAAAGGCTGATACTATAAGCAAATTAAAAGAGCAAGGAATGTTTTACCTATAAGATTTATGTAGAATGGAGGAATTTGTGAACAAAACAAGAGATAGAGAACATTATGAAATGCAAGATGGATAATTTTGATTACATTAAATTGAAAAGTTTTTGCATAAGCAAAGCCAATGCTTTAGCCAAAGATTAGAAGGGAAGCAGAAAACCGGGAAACAATTTTTACAGCCAGTGTCTCTGATAAAGGCCTCATTTCTAAAACATATAGGGAACTGAGTCAAATTTACAAAAATACAAGTCTTTCCCCAGTTGATAAATGGTCAAAGGATACAAAGTTTTCAGATAAAGCAATCAAAATTATATAGAGTGTATAAAAATGCTCTAAATAATTATTGATTAGAGAAATGCAAATTAAAACAACTCTGAGGTATCACATCACACCTATTAGATTAGCTAACATGACCAAACAGGAAAATGATAAATGCTGGAGAATATATGGGACAATTGGAACACTAATGCATTGTTGGTGGAGTTGTGAACTGATCCAACCATTCTGAAGAGTAATTTGATTCTATGCCCAAAGGACTATAAAACTGTGCATACTTTTTGACCCAGCAATACCACTTCTAGGTCTGTATCCCAAAGAGATCATAAAAGTAGGAAAAGGATCTACATGGACAAACATATTTATAGCAGCTCTTTTTGTGATGGCCAAGATTTCAAAACTGAGGGGATGCTCATCCATTGGGGAATGGCTGAACAAATTGTGGTATGTGAGTGTAGTGGAATATTATTGTTCCATAAGAAACAATGAGCAGGCAGACCAGAAAAATCTGGAAAGACTTGCATGAACTGATGCTGAATGAAGTGAGCAGAACCGGGAGAATATTGTACACAGTAACAGCAACATTATGCAGTGACTAAGTATGATAGACTTAGATCTTCTCAGACATACAACAATCTAAGACAACTCCAAAAGAATCACGATGGAAAACGCCATTCACATCCAGAGAAAGAACTATGGTGTCTGAATACAGAGCAAAGTTGACTATTTGTTCTCTCTCTCTCTCTCTCTCTCTCTCTCTCTCTCTCTCTCTCTCTCTCTCTCTCTCTCTCTCTCTCTCTCTTCTTCTTCTTCTTCTTCTTCTTCTTCTTCTTCTTCTTCTTCTTCTTCCTCTTCTTCTTCTTCTTCTTTTTCGTGGTTTCTCCTACTGGTTACAACATGACTAATGTGAAAATTTATTTTAAAAAAAAACACCAGGAAGTGAACAGGCAGGTCAGGAGGTCTCCTATCTTACAACCCCAGGTACGTTTCTCTTTTAGGGGGAGTTTACCCACTAGGGTTCCAGTAATACAGTGAATACCTGAATAGGGCTTAAAGAGGTACTCTGCAGACTCAATCCCAAATTTGTTTCCCTTCTAAAAGGAAGCCAACCCATTGGGTGGTACTATAATCCTGCGGGCCTTCAAGAGTCTAGAGGAAGGTGGGAAAGAGGACAGTTGTGTTGATTGTGATTTACGTGGCTTTGTATTCTCCACAGAGTGGACAGCAGTCCAGTGGCACCTCTATATTTATTTTAGCATGAATTATGACATGAAAGCTAGATCCCCTTTTACCCACATCTGGGACACTCAGACCCATATTTGAGCTAGATTCTGCGATTTCCCAGAGTAAACTTTGGGTGGGGGTGTACAAACCCCAGCGTTTGTTGATTTCGGGGTAGTCCCTGAGATTAAACCTGGTTCATGTAAACCAAGGGTTCTTAACCTGAAGTCCATGAACTTGTTTTTCAGAAGAGATTTTGATAACTGTATTTCAAGTAATGACCTTGGGGAATGTATGCATGTTGTTTTATGCATTTAAAAACCTGATTCTGAGAAGGGGTCCATAGACTTCCCCAGATTGCCAAAGGAAAAAAAAAGAGTTAAAACACAAAAATGGAATTTAAGACAAGAATTCCCGCAGAGTAATGAACAGGGCCACCTGGATCACAGAGATTTTGCGATCTGATCACAGACAGAAAGTCCCTCATTAAGTGTCAAGTGATGTGAGCAGCTATTACAAGAAAAACACATCTTTGTCTTGTACGTAAGAGTCTGCAAAGTACTTGTCTCATAACCCTGCTGTGGGGGAAGCAGAACGACCATTGTTTGGACCATTGTGGCTTAGAGAGAGACCAGAGACTTGCCCAGGATCCCACAGCCAGAGTGTATCACGGGCAGGATCTGAACCTAGCTCTTCCTGGTGCTGAGATCGGCTCTCTTTGCACTTTATCACCCTGCCTCGAGGGAGGGAAGACTTAAGCTTATTAACCTTATTCTACAGATAGGCCCCTGCTGTTTACGTTAAATGGCCAGGATGTGATCATAGAGCTAGAAGGTGAACAAACTGGCATCAAACCCAGGTCTTTCCCCATTCCAAGTCTGGTGTTCTTTCTAAAGAAAAAGATGGGTCTTCAGAGCACAGGGCTAGCCAAGGTTCCAAGGGCTGGGTTAGTAGACATCAGGAAAAGGGGAAAGACTTTGAAGGCAATGACTATGATGAGACTGCTTCTGGAGTTGGCTGTCATGGTCATTCATTCCAACCCTCTCTTTTTACAAATAAGGAAACTGAGGCCCAGGGTGTGTGGGTGGGGAAGACTTGCCCAAGGCCCCATATACATTTAGAGACTGAAGGAACTTCAGAGGTCATCTAATATGATACCTTATGTTTGGGGCAACTAAGTCGCACAATGGTTAGAGCACTGATCTTGGCCTCAGGAAGAAGTAAGTTCAAATCCAGCCTCAGACCCTTAGTATCTGTACAACTCTGGACAAGTCACTTGACCTCTATCTATCTTAGTTTCCCGGGGAAATGGGGATCATAATAGCACCTACCTCCTAAGGTTGTTGTGAGGATCAAATGAAACAATTGTTAAGCACTTAGCATAGTGCCTTTCCTATAGTGAGCTTTATAGAAATGATCGCTATTATTAATATTTTAAAGATGAGAAACTGAGACCCAGAGGGGAAGTGACTTGCCCAGGGTCACACAGTCATAAGCAGCATTTGAAGCTATGTCTTGTGATTTCAGAGTCAGTGGCCTTTCCCCTGTCTGAGATCTCATAATTAGTAAACGATAAGACTTTGACATCTTCCCTTCAGGGGCTTATTAGCTATGTGACCATGGGACCTGCCTGGGCCTCAGTTTCCTCCTCTGAGAACTGGGCATAATCATGCCTGAAGTGTCAACCACAGAACTGTTGGGAGATTCAAATGAGATGTTAAGACATTTTGTGAATTTTAAGGTGTTATAGAAATGTCGGCCATTATTGTTAATGTTTCATTTTTTTTCATTTGTTCATTTTTTTTTTTACTTCACCATTTTGACAGCGCTTGGAAATGGCCAAGAATGAATCTTTATCTTTACACATTGGAGCTTGTTTGGCCTAGAGGCCGAAGGGCTACCCGAGCCTTCCTTACCTGTCGTCCAGGTCTTCAGAGATCAGCCAGATAAACGTGTTGAGAGAAGAGACTTTCCAGAGTCGAACAAGGGTTAGGCTTTATTCAGGGTCTTGGTTACATGTGCAGGGTGAATTCTTCCTCAGGAGAGAGGAAGCCTCCTCCTCCCAAGGGGCAAGGATCGTACATCAAGAGGATGGGAGCGGAAGAGGGGGGGGAGCCCTCTTCCCTCCAACAGCCCCTCAGCGTGAAGAGCCCTTGGAGGGGACTCCGCATCCAGAAGAGGGTCTTCAGGCTTTCCTGTCCCTACTTAAGCTCTCCCGCCGCATAGTTTGCACGTGAATACCATGCGTGCTCTCAGCCCCTAGCTAATTAACAACAGGTGTGCTCAGACCACGGACCAATCTCAAGGGTGGGATGCTCTCCCCAGCAAGTTTCCCACTGAGAAGAGGTGGAAATGCACGAGATAGCCCGTGTTTCACGCCTCAATCCCCAGCTGTTCCCTGGGGGGCCTCGTGAGAACTCTGAGGTTTAGAGGTCCTCACTTTTACCTGCCCAAGACTGTCCTCATGAAACTGAGCTTACACCCCTAACAGGAGCTTAGATAGAAACAGACAACTTGCAGCCCTGTTCTTGAGTGGTCAGTGTTTGGCAAAGTCTTGTGCCAGTGGGGAAAAAAAAGAACTGATTTTTAAGCATTTCAAAACAGTATTGAGATGCAGGACCATCTTCGGTAGGCTGGCAGACTGGGACAATCATTCCATCAGGAAGCCTTAAGCACCTACTATGTGCCAAGCACTTTGATAAACCTTGGGTATACAAAGACAAGGGACTAGTGACTGAAGTGGACATTATTTCCCCGCCTCCCCAGAGCCCCTGGGTTGAGAAATGTCTGTTGAGTTTCTAGGCAGGGTTGGGCCTAGTCGCCACTTACTGTTAGTGGCTACACTTTCTGTTGTACTCCTTTGCCTAGCAGCTGCCTGGGTCCCCATCTCTGTTGTACCCCTTTGCCTAGCAGCTGCCTGGGTCCCCATCCCTGTTGTACCCCTTTGCCTAGCAGCTGCCTGGGACCCCACCTCTGTTGTACCCCTTGGCCTAGCAGCTGCCTCGGCCCCCCTCTCTGTTGTGCCCCCTTGCCTAGCAGTACCTAGGAACCCCTGTCAAAACTGTTCTGTGAAAACTGTGTGCTATTGGAACCACAAGGCTGTACCGGGAGGTGCTAGATGCTTAAAAGGCACACACACCTTTGTTCAGGGCTCCCTCTTTGGAGGACAGCCGCTGGCTGATAAAGATGCTCCTAAACTCTCAATTGACTCTTGCCTGTGCCTGTCTCAGTCTGTCCATTTCGGTGACCTCTGCAGTAGAAAGACTATGGGAATAAGACAGGCTTTTTCTTGTTCTCCCCTGGTTTGAATTTCTAACAGAAAGTTTCTGTATCTTGAAATATTTTCATTCCAAGTTACCATAATCATCATTAATGTTGAAAACAATTATCTTAACGTGATGGGAGAAAACTGACCTTGGAATCAGGGAGAAGAAGGTTCAAGTCTACATACCGTGACACACACTATCCCGGTTACTTTTCCCATGTGTAAAGGTAATTTTCATCATTCACTTTTAGAAGATTTTGAGTTATAAATTTTTGCCCCCTCCTTTGCCTCCATCCTCCCCAGATGGCATGAAATCTGATATAGGCTTTACATGTACACATGTCCACTTTAGTCATGTTGTGAAAGAAGAATCATAACAAAAGAAAAAAATGAGAAGAGAGAGAGAGAGAGAGAGAGAGAGAGAGAGAGAGAGAGAGAGAGAGAGAGAGAGAATAGTCTGCTTCACTCTGCATTCAGACTCCATTCTGGATATGGACAGCATTTTCCATCATGAGTCTCGTAATTGTCCTAGATCCTGGCATTGCTGAGAAGAGCTAAGTCTATCAAAGGTGGTCATCGCACCATGTTGGTATCACTATCCTCATTCTTGAAGAGGACCAATGACTTCAGGAAGGTGATGCCATGACTTGAAAGTGAGTTGGATTTGAGTGAGGGAGGGCTGTGCAAAGTCTCCAACCTCACTCTCTCCCCCAGACACATCTGGGTCTAGTGGCAATACATAGGTCAGGACAGCTGGCAATGGCCCTGATGCAGTGGAAACTTTCCATTTTTTAAGTGAATTTCTCAAAGAGCTACCAGGATTTAGGAGAAGCTACCCTATGGGTACTAGAGAACAGGGATATGGGCTAGGCACCTGGGGGTTAGTGGCATCTGCTGAGAAGGAAGGTAGCTCTGGGCTAGCAGAGGATGTGATCATAGGGCTAGAAGGTGGTCACCCCTATTCTTTCTCCATTTGACCATCCAAACTAATCCTTTCCCCCTGCTACCCCCACTTTCCCCTCCATCCCAGATCCTGCAGGGTCTTTCCTAACCCAGGTCACCTGTCACTTTCTAGGCCTCGTGCAGGGCCCCGAGGGAGCATCGACCCATTGGCCTAGGAGTTCAAAGACTACTGAGCTTTGTTTCAGAGAAAGTCAATACCCCAGGAGGGGGAGGAGGGAGGGGATGTCCTCAAACTCAGTGCTGCCTCCCCCAACCCCAGGGCTAATGAGCTCCCCCCCCACACACACACACACACTTATGACTCAACCTAAAATAAGGAAGGAAGATAGTCAGTGAGACTGGGAACTGAGTGAGAGATAATAGGGAAGGAAGGGGAGCTGGCAAGGTACCAGACTTTGGGCTCATCAGTACCAGGAGGGAGAAGGACAATGACTGCCATGGCGATGTTCCTGGGCATGTTCCTCCTGGCTCACCTTTCGGGACATCTGAACGGTAAGAGCGGGGCCAGGGGCACCCTTGGGCCTGCCAGCGCTGGAGTGACCAGCTAGGGTCTTGAGGGTGGGGGAGCTCTATTCCCATTGGGCTGAGGGAATCCTCTGGAAGGGGAACCGGCACCGAGTAGCCATCAGAAGCCCTGAATGAAGAGCTAAGCATCCTGGGGGTATGGTCTAGGGCAAAGAGCACCACATCTGGTGCCAGGAAATGGAGTCTCAGGTGTCACGGGCTCTGGGATCATGTCTGCCTGAGTTAGCTGCTTAATCTATTTGCTTTTCCATCTGGAAAATGGGGAGAATAACATTTGTACTGGCTTCCTCCTTCACAGGACCGTCATGGGGCTAGCTGGTAATTTTGACAATGGCTTGTTCTAAGTCATTACCAGGGCTGCCCCTGGAAAGGGATTGGGGTCAGAAGATTGAGAATGAAAGCTCGGCTTTACTACTAAGTAGCTGGGTGACTTTGGGCCCCTCACTGCACCTCAGTTTCTTCCTTGAAACATTATTCAAACTATTATTCATAGGCAGACTAGGTGACCATTTAGGGAGAGGGACCGTACCTGATAGCACTCTAGACTTGGAACTGGGAAGACCTGAATTTGAATTCTGCCTTGACCGTTGCGTGACCAGCCGTGTGGTGCTGACCAAGTCACCTCAGTATGAAAAGAGAGGCTTGGATTCAATGACCCCCAAGAACCCTTCTTGTTCAACTATAATCCTAGGAGTAGAATTTGATTGCTATAGGGAACTCCCAGGGGAGTAAGTGCCTTCTAATAAAGCAGGTCAGCACTTTCTCTGAAATGGCAAGACTTCCAGAGCTGCCCAGAGCACAGAGAGGTTGACTAATTTGTTGAGGGTCACTCAGTGTCAGGAGCTCAAGATGGGACTTGAGCTCAGGGCTTCTTGACTCAGAGCCCACTGAGGCTCCCAGGGATTCTGGAGGTCTCCAGGCCTCCACCTGTTTCTGAGAGGGGAAATCAGTTCACTAGAGCCTAATCCCTTTAACAAAGGCTGTGATCCCCATCAAAAAGAAATCTCCACTCCCAGAGTGAAGCTGTTATCAGGCACTGAGACGTGAGTCTCACTATATAGAGTCTCATGAGTCTCGTTCTATAGTCTCACTAGGGGTCAGGAGGTCCAGCTCTGCTTTTTATTACCTGCTTGAACTTGGACAAGGTACCTCTGTGTCTCAGTTTCCTCATCTGTAAAATTTGCCAGTAGAGGACCTAATTTGGAATGGTTGGTCCATAAGGTCTCTTCCAGATCTGACATTGTCCATTCTATGTTCTAAGTGCCGCCCCTCCCCTCCATGCTGACATTCCAAGTTCTAAGTTTCCTCCAAGTTTTGGCACACCATCATCTAGAATTGTAAATGGAGATTTTGATAAAAAGGGCACAGTAGGGCATTTGGGAGCTGTTGTGGACACTGTGGGGGGTCCACTGGGTGGTGGAAAAGGATGAACAAAGAGAAGGCTGGATCAGCTGCAGGCACATTTCTCCCTTCTGCCATGACTGGGTCCTCCTGGCATGTTGTGGAGTGATGGATGGGTCCTCCAGGCTTCATTTGACCTTCCCTCCTTTTTCCCATTCCAGCAATTGTCCAGCAATTGTCAGTCCTGGATCAAAGAGCCTACCATTTGCCCCAGGCTCTCCACAGATCAAATTTGTGCAGTAGGGAATGTCAGGATTATTATCTGACCCTGCATTTTACAGAGGAGAAAACTGAGGTTCGGGGAGCTAGTCTCAGACAGAAGCCACACACACTAAACCCATAGCCAGGGCTGGCCTTAAGTCTTGTAGGGTCCATCCCTTGTTCTTTGCTTCCTTCTTGTTGGTCTTTTGTTGAAATCTAGAACTCCATACCCAGGGAGGACCCTTGACTTTATCCCCTTCCTGCCCTTCTCTGGGCCTGTTCTGGGGAAAGGACCTGCTGTGAGCCAATGATTGATCTCCATGGATCTCCCAAGTGAAGAGACCTACAGAAAGGGAGGCCCAAGCCCTCCAAGCAGGTGGAGGGGGTTGGCACTTTCCAAATTCACTTCTCTTTAAACTATACCATCTCCCCATATAGTTTTGCTAGAAGGACCCTAGAGCTGGAAGAGGCCTTAGGACATAGAATATCAGATCTGAGATTGACAGGGCTGGTAGGGGATTTAGAGCATACAGTGTCAGAGTTAGCCAAAGCAAAAGGGCAGGTAGGCGGTGCAGTGCATAGAGCACCAGTGTAGGAGTCAGGAGGACCTGAGTTCAAGTCTCACCTCAGACACTTGACCCTCACTAGCTGTGTGACCTTGGGCAAGTCACTTCACCCCAACTGCCTCATCCTGATGAATATCTGGTCACTGGATTCAGATGGCTCTGGAGGAGAAGTGAGGCTGGTGACCCGAACAGCCCTCCCTTACTCAAAAACAAAGTCAAATGCCAGTCATGTCATTATTTCTCTGATGGCATGGTCTCCTTGGGCAACAAAGGACAGACACATAGCCAGAACATTAGGATATGGAGAATTAGAGATGGGAAGGACCTGGATTATAGAGTGTCAGGGCTGGTAGGGACCTTAGAACAGGGAAAGGCAGGGCTGAGGACCTTAGAACATAGGATCATAGAGCTAAGGCAGGCCCAGTGACTATTTCCCTGAAATCCTGTTTTATCCTGTCCACATTTTCAGTAAGGTTAGGGGCATTGCTTAATCCTTACTGCTGCTCCCTAGCTCAGAGCTGGGGAAGGAGCAGTTCAGTTCTGGTTCCAGGTCACTGCTCCCAGAGAAGGTGATGGTCAGCTCTGTTTCTGGTTTGTATATCTCCAGCACCTAGGACAGTGCCAGACATGTGATAGTTGCTCTCTAGATGATTGTTGATTGATCGTTTGATTTGGGGAAGAGAGTATCATTCCTTCCAGAGCCAGGGACTGAACCAAGATGACCAGTCTCTCCAGCCATCTTCTTGATCAATCATCAAATCTTATAAAGCACCCATGCTGTGCTACCAGAGAAGAGTGGTACAGGGTATAAAGCCCTGGCTCTAGGTTTCCCTGTGTGAAGACCTTGAGCAAAAGCCTTCCCCTCCCTGGGCCTCAGTTTCCCTTTCCGTAAAATGAAGGGATTGCTCTAAATGGACCCTGAGTTTTCCTGCAGCTCTAGATCTAGGATCCTATGTGCACCATTGGATGACTCCCTTTTCCTCCTTGAGCCATGGTTTCCTCCTCTGTAAAATGAGAGGTCAGGCTAGGTAGCATCTGAGGTCCCTTCCAGCTCTAGCTAACCATTTCAAGTTGGAGGGGGCGAGCCCCTACTGCTTCACACTTTAGTGACAGCCAGGAGAGAAGGATGTTAGCTATCAAAGAAATTGTGGATGGTGAGGAGAATGATTGGAATGGGGGAAGGGGCAGGGAAGACGGTATTGAGGATGATACTGATGAGAACTGTGGGCACCAGTGTCTCCCTTAAAGTTCACTCCAGCTGGACTATCCCAAGCTCTCTCTTTGGGAATGCCTTTCACCAAGTCAATCACTCTTCAGGCCTTGGATGGCAGATTCTCATCTCTCTCTAGCCATTACAAAGTAAGTCAGTTTGGAAATGGGGAGAGGGAATAGAGAATAAAAAGACAGAAGGGTGGAAAGAGTCATCTAAAATTCCTTCCTGGGGTTCCCCAGGTCCTGAGAGAATAATGGACAAAAATGAAAAAGCTGTGTGACCTAGGGTAGGGTCACCCACCCGCTGATCTTCAGTTTCCCCGTTTATAGAATGTGGACAATAAAATACAGCCTACCTTCCAGGAATGGAACCTTGTCAACTAAGATACATTGAAGAAATGTTAGGGAGCAGGATTATAACGATTTCTATACCCCATCTCCCAGCTGTGCCCAACTTGGAAGGACCTGTCAAAATGACTGGCCCCTGGAAAGGGAATGTCAACATTAC